>NC_051850.1:119255356-119566585 GCF_905115235.1 Hermetia illucens | reverse complement strand
CTCCCTGATAATGGCCGGGATTATGTCGCTGCGAACTATAAAGCGGTGCTGGTGCAACAGGGGGCGGTAAGATGTTGTACCCGCCCCGCCGCTACTTCGTAGTAGGAGCAGATGATGAAGAGGTTCACTTCTTCAGTGCACTTCATCCGCTGCCTACGCGAGCCTGCTGAAGTGGTCGCCAAAAACTGTGGGGAAACAATTGCAGCAGGCGGAGCAATGCTCTTGGTCGACGTGGCGCCTGACGTCGAATCGCCCCACGACTAGTGGTTTCAACGCCGTGCTGTCCATTACGGGAGCCCAACCCAGTCACCAAGTGAGACGACACCCGCCGGTTATCCGTACCGGACCTCAAATTTCTTCTTGTTCTCATTTTTGGTGGTGCATTTTATCCCTAGCTGCCAGGTGTTGGGATAGCTTCCTCAGTGAGTAATCTGCAAGACTGCAAAGTTTCTGCACTTTCTTCACCTACCTCCTGAGGCACTGCGGTGGCGTATAGCCATTCAGACTGAAGCTATCCATCCCTCCTCCTTTCACCATCGGGCTTGGGACCGGCTTCGGCGGAGTTTTATTTATTATTTTCTCATTATTTTATCATTTTATTTTGACGATTCTTCCTTCTTTAAATTTAGTAATTTTTAATATTATAAAACATATATTATAATGAACGTAAGATAAATATTTTTGATTTGAGAACTCCCTTTTTCCCTACCCCTCCTCCGCAACCCCGCAAAACTCTAACTAATAGGAGGCATAAAAATAGAAAGGCTTCAGAATGTGAAGGCAGGATGGGAATCTCTAGGGTCGCGCGTCACTATACATCCGACGTAGGAGGAAGATTGGCCGAGAATGTGATCGATCGTAGATCCTTCCTTTCGATTGCGGCACTCGGGTCCGAAGTTCTACTGCTCCACACGCGCGCGTTATTTGTTTTATTTTCACTTACCAGTTTAACTCGCCAAAGGATAAATGAATTTTGGTATAATGACACGTGAGGGATCGATTTGCCCCGGTTTCCTTTCCTGGGCCTGGCCAACACAGAGGCATGCAAGCACGTATCGACGGAGCACTTCGATGGCACTTCAATATTTGAGGGTCTAACTAGCTATCCATGTAGTGTTCAAGTCTAACTCCTTGTACTCCCCATATCTACTTTTCATATCTATCTAAAAAGCTTTCGTTGGAAATGAGATTGTTTAGTAGATATTCCCATTTCAGCGAAATTGAATAAAATATGGATAAAAATATATTTTTTTTTTAAGGAAACCTGCACTGTATATGTGACACAAATACGTTTTTGTTTGCGCCTGTTTCAGCGTATTTCACCAATATTATTAGCACACATACACCACATTTATAGTGTAGATTTTCAAAATACACCAGAACGTAATTTAATTTCTATAATATCAGGAGCCCAGGAAAATGTCGAACTCAATTTAGCGGTGCTGATCACGATACTGATCGAGGCACAGTTGAAAGAAGATGAATAAAAGGAGGCAGGCCTGCTGTTGAGTCTACCATCTTTGATGTAACTGAAAATCAAATCCAATCTCAGTTTAATAGCGATAGTCAAAACTCATTATAGAAAAGTCCAATTCAAGTGCTTAGCCGCTGGCTTATCGTTCTTTACATAAGTATCTGTTGTCACTCCATACTATTATATATATACTACAGATACTCTTCTTTCAACTTTATTTGATGGAATCATCTTTAGCACACTTTGGTAACTATTCCAGTATTTAAAGTATATAGATATATATGTTTGCCAGTATGACCTAAATGGGTTACAGCGCGTCAGCCACACTTACGCAGTACCGTTTCCGGTTCGTTGAAATGTTTTTCAGCTCCCTCCAGGTCTTCCTGAGAAGCCTACACCAGCACTAATTAATGCAAGGAAGCCAATGTTTTGAACACCCCATTTGATCTATAATAGAAATGTTTGGAATTAACCTCCTCCTCCTCTGGAAGTAATCATTTTCAGTTTCTTGAACATTTCCAATTCTTTCCGCATCAAGAATATTTCTAAATAATGTTTACTACTTGGAAGGAACGCTCTTCTCCTCCTCCTCAATTTCCACTATCGAGGAGACATGGAGGTTCAACAATCAGGAATTAGTTTGCCTGTCTCACGTACTTCCATTACCTAGTTGGGATGGTTGCAAGTTTTAGTAATCTCCTTTGCAGTGAAAATTCCAAACTTAATTGAATGACTAACAGCAACTTTGTTACGTTTTCTTCCCCCACCCGTTTTCGTGTAAACAGTTTCGAAACTTTCATATAAGCGTTTTTGGACAACATTTTTAGAACTAGAACAGTCTCTCAGTAACCAGGATTACTTCCTTTGCAGAAATTGGCTTCTTGGAAGCGTATGATGACCGGATGGATGCAATATGTATGTTTCGGTGAAATTGTTCCCTCATGTCATCATTATTGAATGGCAGTTTTAGCAAAATTAGTCCTAGGCCATATACATACTATATATATTCGTTTACATGTATTGCAGATAACGAACCTTGAAGGCAATCTGGAGAAGGCAAGCAGAACTGGTTACAGAAAGGTCTCTGAATTTTTAAAAATATTGAGTGGTTGCCACAAAAGCACGTACAAAATCATTAAATGCAAATTTCCCTCGATGAAAAACCTTCCAAACTTCCTCATAGAAGCGCTGATAGGATATCGTGCCGCGTGTGCATGCATGCAGATGTACCAAGTTTTTGTAATACGCTTAGTTACAAACCTGAGTACAATGCAATTGCTGTGAAGTGAAAGACACTGAGAATTGAGCACATTTTCCAACGCCAGCCACCGCTTTGACGAGCTTAAGAAGCCAAGCGTCGTCTCTTCATACCTTGACGATGGCTCCATCGTGGTTGCAGGAATCTGGAGCTCGAAGCAAGAATCCTTGCGGAGTTGCTCTTCAGTCTTCAGCTACGTCGCACTCTACTCCGCAAATGGAAATTTTAATAACATCACTGAAGGCAAATTCTCCCGAAGTGAATCATGTGTACAAACTAGAAACTCCTTCGAGCATAAAAATTAATTAGATAACACTCGAAATATTTCAAAGAAGTTTTTTTTAGCGACGACAGAAAGGTGCTGAATACGTCGACTTACCTATGTGTCTAGAAGTCAGTACAATTTTCCTTATTTTCCACGATGACGTGGTGTGCGACGCAGAATTTGAATTTCCCGACATAATTCAATTTAGTCGTAAGCCAGAAGTGGTGTTTGTTGCTTGATGTGTTTTCGTGGAGCACCGGAGCCATTGAGTTCGGTGAGGGCTTCCTTAAAATTTTCAGACGGAATCTGTGTGTAAATAAAAATCTCTTCCTCTTTAGTTACGTAGCAAACGTGCTCATGTCTATGATTGATGGAAAGGAACGGAGACTTTATTTTTCCCAAAGAAAGTGTTGGAATACTGATTGCAACGAATGACTTATTCAAATTTCGAAGCAATGAGAAACCATCTAACGTGGTTGTTCTTAGAACCAAGTAGTTCGAGCAAAAAGATGTCTGTGAAGCCACGCTTAGACTGACTTCTTCTTAAAGAGCCAACGAACTGATAATGACTTCCAAAGTGCCTTTTGATTCCCACTGCCGTGAGTCGTTCTTGCTGCAGCTATGTATGTGTTTTGACTTTACTTTTCAGAGATAGATTACATAGCGAAGGACTTTCAAGCTTTTTTATGAAAGTCGAACGATAGCGGATTCATCATCGTTGGTAAGAATTACCGGGAAAAGAATTACAATATAAGCTGGACGTTTCTGGTATGAAAGATTTTGTATATTTCTTTTATTGAAACATTTGGGTTGACATTTGTCCCATTAGTACCTAGCACGTAATATATGCATACATTATGTGAGAATATCCAGTTTCGCGTGATACTGACGTTCAAAACCTTGAATTTGCACAGAAGCGGCAACTTTGACTTATTATAATTGTGTTAGTAACAGTGCAATTTCCACCAAACTTGGTAGGATTAGTATTATGCCCTATATTAAAGCTTGTTTTTTTTCGGTTTGGTAGTTGAAGTTAGAGCGGGTCCGTGAAATAATTGAGCACTTTCGACACATCGCACTCCACACCTTTCCAACGAATGTCAAACTTAAGACAAGCTTCGCAAAATACTAACCGATACCTTTCATCTGATATCCCATATGACTATATTTGGTGCATGTATGGGGACCCCACCCCCTTTAAGGAGAAGAAATTTTTCTTTTGGTATCAATTGTTGTGTAGAATATATGGGCAAAGCGATTTTTCGATATTCGGAGTCGTTCGAAAATTATTGTGTTAAACACGCGATAAGCCACCTGCAAGATGTATGTCGACTGCCGTAATAAAGCTCGTATTTATCGGTCGAAAGGCTATGCACTCTGCGTTTGCGAAGCAAGTTTAGAAATGTAAGCCTAATAAACGTTCACGCCCCTACAGAGTCGAACAAACAAACCTTCTACGAGGCAGTTGAGCGGACCCTCGAAGCCTGCCCCAAGTATGATATCACAATCATACTTGGGGATTTTAACAGCCAGGTAGGGAAGGAGCCCGTTTTCAGACGAAACGTTAGCTCCCATAGCTTAAACCAAAATACAAATGATAACGGACTGCGGATCATTCAATAACCAGTGTCACACGAAATGGTTGTTGAAAGTGCCTGGTTTGCGCGAAAAGCGGTCCACAAACATACGTGGGCCTCTCCAGATGGGACCACTTTCAACCAAATTAACTACGGGTTGATCGAACGCTACCACCTCTCAGCCTTGATGAATGTCAGAACATATAGGGGGGCCAATATAGATTCGGATCACTGTCTCGTTGGCATGGTGCTCCGAGCTCGAATAACAACACCAACCAGAATCACCTCTGACAATCAGGTGAGAGTTAACACTGAAGCCATCCACAATACAGCCCTCCGCGACACCTACAAGAGGGAAATGTCGCAATAACAGGGGGCCAACAGAGGTCCTGGAGATGAAGCATCAACAAATGATCTTCACAACCACCTGAAGAACGTTTTCATTGATACGGCCACAAAGATACTTGGCCCTAGCCGCAAAAAAACTCGGAACGGCTGGTTTGACGACGAATCTAAGCTAACAATGGAACGGAAGAATGTCGCATACCGAGTAATGTTGTATTCTCAAAGAACGCGGGCACGCGCAGAGACTTACCACGAACTCCATCGAGCGGTGAAGCGACTTCACGGACGGAAAAAGGAAGCCTGGGAGAGCCAACAAGTCTACGAACTCGAAAAGTACAGGAAGCAACCGCACCAGGCGCGGAAGCTTTACCAACAAGTCAGTTGGATGAAGCCTTATACACCTCGATGCTCATACTGCCGAGACAAAGAGGGAAATCTGATTTCCGACAGAGTGAGCATATTGGAGCGACGGTTTGAGTACTTTGATGAGCTACTGAACAATCAGAACATCGGCGAGTTGGAGGTCACGCCAACTGAAGACGACTGACAAATACTGCCACCACCAAGTTGAGGAGAAAGAGTCCGTGCAATTCATCGGCTAAAAAATCATAAGTCGCCAGGAGCCGATGGAATTACAGCCGAATTGGTTAAATATGGAGGCGACCAGTTACACCAAGTGGTTCATCAACTTGTGCTCAAGGTATGGGACAGCGAATCAATGCCTGACGATTGGCAACGAGGCATTATCTGTCTCATACATAAAAAGGGAGATATCACCCAGTGCAGCAATTATAGAGGTATCACATTGCTGAGTATCATCTATAAGATATCCTCCACTATCTTGCTAGGCCGGATAGCCCCATACGCCCAGAACATCATTGCCCCATACCAAAGAGGCTTCACTCCAGGCAAATCAGCAACAGATCAGATTTTCTCTCTGCGGCAAGCAATGGAAAAACTGTAGGAATATGGACAACAGTTGCACCATCGGTTCATCGACTTTCAAGCCGCCTATGATAGCATAGCCAGGGTAAAACTGTACACGGCCATGAGAGAATTCGGTATCGCGACGAAATTAATAAGACTGACTAGGCTGACCCTGGCTAATGTGTGAGGCCAGATAAAAGCAGCAGGATCACTCTCAAGACCATTCGACATCAACAACGGTCTACGACAAGGGGATGCGCTATCATGTGTCCTCTTTAACCTGGCCCTCGAGAAAGTGATCCGTGATGCTGAGGTAAATGCAAGAGGTGCGATCCTCTTCAAGTCCACCCAACTACTGGTCTATGCTGACGATATCGACATCATGAGAAGAACCACCCGAGACGTACAAACTGCCTTCATCCAGATCGAGCAGGCAGCGAATGGCACGAGATCTTGGGCTGCACATCAATGAAGGCAAGACAAAATATATGGTGGCAACGTCAACACCGAAGACAAATCAACCAACAACATCAAACCACATTGGTCAAACACAAACACGAAGAAGAATAAGGATAGGAGAATTTAACTTTGAGACCGTTGACAATTTCTCCTATCTAGGGTCGAAAATCACAACCGATAATAACTACGATGATGAAATCCGCGCACGGTTGTTGTCAGCCAACAGAGCCTATTTCAGCTTACAAAAACTGTTCCGCTCGAAACGTCTCACCGTAGGGTCAAAGCTCTTTCTGTACAAGACTATGATCTTGCCAGTCCTCATGGATTCCTCGGAAACTTGGGTTCTTAGCAAGAAAAATTGGGAGCTCTTGGCCGCGTTCGAGAGCAGAATCCTCCGAAGAATTTTTGGCCCCCTACATGAGGATGGACGATTCCGTACCCTACCCAATGACGAAATCTATGAGCGATACCATGACCGTCCGGTTGTGGATAAAATCCGGCTCAATAGGTTACAGTGGGCGGGTCACTTAATCCGTATGGATGAGGATGATCCAGCCCGGAAAGTCAATAAGAGCAATATCTATGGTAGAAAAATAAGACGAGGCAGACCCTGCCTAAGATGGAGCGATGGTTTAGGTCAGGACGCCAGACAGCTTTTAGGGATATTGAAATGGTGGACCTCGGCGCAAAACCGGGATTTCTGGAGTTCCTTATTAAGGCAGGCCTAGACCGGATACCGGTTGTTGCGCCGTTGACGATTATGATGATTTATCGGTCCGAATGACGTTCAAATGACTTCGCTAAAAGGACAAGAATTGAAGCCAAGGCTGCACATGTGTTTATTGAAGAAACCTAATGTTTATGAACTAGGTATAGCAGATTAATGGTCAGTTAAGGTTTTATGACTAAAAGTCACATTCTACTTTTTAAATGCGTTTTTCTCGAAATTGCATGTTGAAAATCGACTGCCACCATAGCCCAAATTCGATCCAACGAATTTCTTTGAAATTTTCACAACTTATTTCTACGGTCCGCAAACTAGGATCATTACGATTCATTCAGTAGTTTTTTTTTATTCAGTGAAAAAGTCGTGATAAAACACCAAAATTCATAAAAAAAGTCTAAGACGGCACCAAAAATTTAGCCTTTAATAGTTTTTAAAAATCCTAGTTTGCGGACTGTAGTTAAGTCTGTACATTAAAATGCCGTTTACTTTCTTTCTTTGAGATGATCGCAGCGTTCTCTAGCGTGGCAGCAGAAAAAAATCCTTTTTTGGAGATGGGTGTATAAATTGGTCTGTATTTCAATAACGAACTATGCGAACGGAATGGAAAAATTAATATGCACGCTCAGGATGTTAATAAGTCCATGGGGAATTCGTGTTTGTATCTTTATCCATTTCTTTACAAAAAATTTCTAAAAAAAGCCAAAAAAACCGCCTAGACACGGGATGACCCCCTTAAATTCGATGTAGAATGATGTAACTCACTATATGCGTGTGCGTCACAGTTCCCACCTTTCCACCAAATTTGGTGTCAATCGCTATAACCGAAACAATTATTTTCGCTTGTCTAAACTTTGAAAATTTGTTAGTGGCACTTTAAAATCATTTCTGTATTAGTCGATATGAATGGAGAGACCGGGGTAGGTAGGGATTTGATCCGAGTTTAACAAAGGTTTGTTGGGGTACCGATCATATGTATTTTCGGTGCAAACAGAGCCAGGTTTTACTAACGCCTTTTTTGTCGCCATCTTCGGAAAGTAAGTAATTTTTTAAGCAGTTGCTACCATTTCTCTTCGACATTGGGATGAGCCCTTTGTGAGTTTGCAAGATTTGTTCTTCCTGTTCCACCTCAATGGAGATATTTTTCACGATTTTTGTGTAAATTGAATTCGGTAACTGCTGAAATTTTTGGGGTAAATTTCCTTCTTCATTACTTGGAAGGTCATTTATTGTAATGGGGTTCAGATATCTCGCAAAGATGCTTACGATATCGTTTATTGAGTTTTGCGGTTTGACACTTGTGTGCCCTGTGTAATTCGGATAAAGATTTCCAAATTTATAACTGGCTTTTTCGCCGGTTTACAAAAGAATTTGGTTTCTTAAAACGTTAATTGGCGATTCGACTCTGGGGCTAAGGTTGTGAGGTGAGTTTTGGTCACAATTAATTAATGTTTGTTTGGGAGGTATCGACTACTATATTGACTTTACTCGATTTATATTGTAAGTCATGGTTATACACATCTAGAATGGACTTCCACCTCTTCATTTGGCTATTCGTATTCTTACTGGTGAAAGCATAAGTAAACGGTTGATGGCCAGTATATATTTTGACCTTTCGAGACCTATAGTGAAGAATGTATAGCCCATGTGGTAGCGAGGATCTCTTTTTCATTGGTCGCATAGTTCTAGTCAGTTTTTGTTAAAGTGCAGGAGGTAAAGGCAATGGGTTTATTTTCTTGGGAAAGGACTGCGCCGATGGCGTAGTCAGACACGTCAGTCGTTAGTTGGAATTCTTTATTGAAATTTAAATGTATTAACACTGCATGGAAATGAGACAATTTTTTAGAACGTTAAGGGCTTTTGATTCTAAATAATTTTATTTTTTTATTGGTTTTTGTACACTCATCCATCCTCTTTTTTTAGAAGGGAAATCATGGGCTTGGCTATTTTCGCATCATCCTGGATGAAGCGTCTGCAATACCTAGATACTCCTAAAAACTACCATGGATCCTTGAGTGTTTTAGGTGTACGCATGTATTTATTGCCTGAACCCTTTTGGGATTCATTTTGATCCCATCTCCACTTACCACGAAACCTAAAAACACTATTTCTCTTAAGGAACTCGCATTTGTCTAACTGGATTTTCATGCTTGATACTTCTAATGTTGTCAACACTAAGTGCAGGTTTCTGTAGTATTCTGTTTCGTCTCACCAAAGATGATAATATCATCGATATAGACCAGAACAGCGTGTACCTAGGTGCCCCCGAAGTATGTCACTGAGAGTTCTTTGGAAAATCGAAAGACCATTCTTCAATCCAAAGGGGAAGCGGGTGAATTTGAATTTTCTGTTGTTGTTGGAAAAAGCCGTTTTAGGTATAATATATCTTGTTCTCTAAGTGGAATTCGATCCAATCCAATCATTTTGAGGTCGACTATCGAGAAAAAGTTATTTTTCCCTGAATTGGGCAGAATTTCCTCTATTTCAGTATCGGATGTTTGAGGGCAATAGTAAGCAAATTGAGTTTGCGGTAATCGATTACCATCAGATATTTCTTTTCATCAGATGCGACCGATTTCTTGGGGAAGATCCAAACTGGTGAGTTAGATGGAGACTTGCGGGGTCTGGTTATTCCACCGCCGAGAAGTCTGTTTACTTCCTTCTTGACTTCTCCTTTTCAGGCCATTGGATAAGGATACGATCTGGAATATACGGGCGGGTTCAGCGAGTTATTTGGAAAGATTTTTTAAAAGTCCTTTTAATTTATTTGATTCCCCTTCACTTAAATGTGTGTGAGGTGGAGTCTTTTGAGCACTTGTAGAAAATCAACGCTTTTAAACCAATGCGTGGGTCCGCAACGGATCTAAAAATGGCGCGACGAACAATCGATTTCGCAATGGCCTAACGAAATACACCAGAAAGCGAGTTAAACCTGGAAAATAAAAAAAACGCTCGACCGAACGCGTGGAGCATAGTTCTAAATATGTATATTGAGCGGTGTATTTTTGTATGGTTTGAACCAGACTGTGTGATAGTCCAGGACATCAATGGAAGCGGCGAGGGATTTAGGTACAATACCTGCAACTGACAATATTACGGGAACTACAACCACCCGTTCTAGACGGCAAAATTCTTTGAATTCATAAGTACTGGCAAGATCATTGGCTTGTACAATAAGAGTTTTTACCCTATGGTGAGATGTTTCGAACGGAACAGTTTTTGTAAGCTGGAATCAAGCAAATCAGGTACTTCCAACAACCATTTCGTGTGACACTGCTACCTGAATAATCCGCAGTCCGTTATCATTGGTATCCCTATGTAAGCTATGGGAGCCGACGTATCGCCTGAATACGGGGTCCGTTCCTACTTGACTGTTGAAATCTCCAAGTATGATTTTGATATCATGCTTGGGAGGGTCCTCTGAACTGCTACGTTGAAGGTATCCTTCTCCGACTCTGCAGTCTAGGGACGCGAACGTTAATCAGGCTTATATTTCTAAATTTGCCTCGCAAACGCATTATGCTTAGCCTTTTGCTTATGTTTTCAAAACCGATAACAGCAAGTTTTTTTTTTTGGCTTACGAGGAAACTTGCTCTAACCACATGATTTGCTAGATGGCCGCTATAATATATGTATCTCCAGGAGGCCGGTCCCTATCCAGCACACTTCTTTCAACGCTGTTACATCAGCCAGCGCAGGGTATCGGCTAGCTGCCGAGCATTATCCGGTCTGTACAGGGATCGCGCGTTCCATGAGAAAATGCGCAAATTCATCTTCCGTTTTCGTTTGCCAGGTTTGTCTGTGGGTTTCCATGTAGAGTTGTCAGCCCTGCCCAACTTCCAGCCTGGAGTACCAGTTGGTACAATTTGTAATTTGTTTTCATTAAGGAAGAACTCCCAGTGATCTCCACGTGGAGGTTTTCGCAGGTTTTATGCTCCATTGTGGGTACCAATCCACGATTCGTCTCGGGACCTATATTACTCTTTAGCCGCCATGCGCGGAGCGACCCGCTTTGTCAACTAGCAGCACTTCCGGCGTGCTGTGTGGTGTATGGCGATTAGTGAGAACCTGTCGGTCCCAAAGCATACTGTAAGCATTACTATTAAGTACTGCCTGCAACTCATACCGGTGAGCCGGACATGTTCCCGTGATCGACACATGCTTGTATAGAAGGTTTTGATGAATTACCTTACATAGAGCATTGGTGTCATAACAATGCAGCCAGAAGTGAGATGGTTCAACGTCTCTAACGCCCAACCATAGTTTGTGAACTGCTCGTTCTCCACCCGCTGTTTCATTATGAGTTCATTATAAGGTCAGGTGGCTACCACGCCATCCTGAATGGCAAACATAAATCCCTCTGCCTCAGCAAAGAGCTCCCAGCAAACAACTATACGTTCGATAAATGCAAACCGACAAATGGCTGCCAAAGACCATTTAAGTGTTTACCGTGTATAATAGTATTATAAGATATTAACCTGTATTGGTGGGTACTTCGGCGGAGTTTAACTTAACTGAATTGAATGGCCAAAAATAATCAATTTTTTAAAAATGAAATATACCTCCTCCATCGTACTTAATCATAGTCAATTTGATAAATTTTTTTCCACATCCCGAAACTCCAGGATCATTACATATTATCAGCTCAAAAATTCATACAGTTTTGCTACATAAATCGAATCAACGATACGAAAAAACTTGCAGTTTTACGATACAATATTTCCAGCAAAAGTTTCCTGCAGTCGGAATTTGCGTGGAACGTTCGTCTAGATATGAAGGGGTTATTTCGGTCCCGTGTAAAGAAATAGTTGTATGAAGCAAGCTACTCGGAAAGTCCTGGCGAAACTTGCGACACATTGTCAAGCAGTGACAGGACAGTTAATGCGTTATGCCACACATAGGGGGCCTCGGCAGCTATAAAGGAAAGCTATAAAATTAATCCGGAGCTGGTGTTTCCAGATATGTGTGCGATCTTCGGAAACATCGAAATTGGAAATTTTTATATCTATTTTGAGTTCGGAAATCCCAATGTCCCCCACCAAAATATAAACAGAATAAAAACAGATGGGCTAAGCCAAAGATTTATCCAGAAAAGAGAAAAAAATGCACTTGACTAGCTGGCACTTGATGAATTGCACGTTTAATTGTAAAAAACCGCCGACCCCAAAAATATTTTTGAATGTTTTAAAAAACATTTAGTATTTTTTTTTCAATTCAGGACTACATACGGGGATTAACCTATGGTGGAAGGGATGACTTCAGCCTCTCGGTTTGGTGAACAATTAATAATAAATTCAGTAAAATACGTGTGGCCATTCAGCCATAAATATTTATATGAGGAAAATGTTCCCAACTGGAGCAAATCAAGAGCGGAAATACATTGCCTGCACATTCACCGTAACTAGAATATTTATTACTGACGTGATACGTATCTCATGTATACACGGGAGCGTGTATCCAGCTATGAAATTATAATAAAAGCACAAAGGTCCTGAGCATAACCTATTTTTACTACCATTCAAAAACCCATGAAAATATCCATTGATTTGACCAATTTATGTTCCTATCACGTATGGGTCTACATTTTGCTGACGGATCGGAAACTCTCCTTCAAATTAGGGAATGACCGCTTTGAATCCTGCAAAGGACTATTAAAGCCAGACCTGCCCTTTTCACTCCACCCACTTGAAAAATATTCGGGACTGAGAAATGTGATATTTTTCTAGTGAAATTGAAATGTGTAGAAACGAATATAATATTTTTTGTGTGAAATTGTTTGAAATGAAACGGACTTAAGCTTTGGAAGGCATTTTAGCATATATGAATGTACGGTTACATATTTACATACATGTGGATCCTTTTATCCCGAATGGTATTCACATGGCTTTGAAGTGCGGTTCGGGCTGAGTTGTCTTTTCATATGTGGTATATGTTTTCATAGCTAATCTCGTCCATGTATTTATGTACATGTGTTAACTTGTAAACGCATTCACAACAGTAGTAAACCCAAAAAAACATTCCTCGTAATTAACATGGGAGAATTTTTCCATTTGTACGAATTTTTTCAAATTTTCTTGGAAATTTGAAATACATTTTCTAAAATGTCTTATGAATCATTTCTCATTTTCAATTTTTGAAAATTGAAAAAAAAAAACTAAAAAATTAAAAACACCAGAAGAATTTTGTAACGCTCACCACGCACCCTTAAGGGGTTCACCCCGTGTGGAGATCGTTTTTTTGTTTT
Organism: Hermetia illucens; assembly: GCF_905115235.1. NCBI lineage: Eukaryota > Metazoa > Arthropoda > Insecta > Diptera > Stratiomyidae > Hermetia > Hermetia illucens. The sequence goes on along the minus strand of NC_051850.1, from coordinate 119,553,312 downwards.
TTTTAGAATTTTTTTGTGAAGAACTGGATAAAGATACAAACACGAATTTTTCACCATAGATTTATCAGTATCTTAGGGGTGCATAATAAGTTTCCCAGCTTGATTGCATAGTTCGTTATTGGAATACAGAGCAATTTCTACATCCATCTCCAAAAAAAGTTGTTTTCTGCTGCCACACTAGAGGGCGCTGCGATCATCTTAAAGAAAAAAAAAAAGCAAACGGCATTCTAAAGTACAGACTTAACTACAGTCCGCAGGATTATTATAAAATATTAAAAACCAAATTTTTGGTGTCTTGTTAAACTGTTTTTGTGAATTTTGGTGTTTTTTCTCGGCTTCTTCAATGAATAAAAAAAAACTAATGAATGGATCGCAATTATCCTAGTTTGCGGATCGTGGAAATATGTTGTGAATAAGTCGTGAAAATTTCGAGGAATTTCGTTGCAGTTGCAATTTCGAAGAAAACGCATTTAAAAAGTAGAATCACATTCTACTTTAGCCATAAAATGTTAATCTTAGGTTCCTTGAAGAAACACATATACAGCCTTGGCATCAATTCTGATCCTTTTAGTGAAGTCATTCGAACGTCATTTGGACCGATAAATAGGCGCCTTATTACGGCGATCGACATAAATCCGGCATGTGACTTATCACGTGTTTAACTCTATAATTTCCGAACTACTCCGAATATCAAAAAATTACTTTACCCATATATTCTACACTAGATCTAGATACAATTGATGCCAAAAAAAATGCTATTCCGCGGATCCGACACACGGATTGACCCCCTTGTTATTATTATTATTCTGTTAAGGGAAAGTCGCACCGCGTCCTTGAAGAACTATTGTGCCCCTTTTACTGGTTATAGTGTAACTATTGATCATAGTATCTCAAGCAGGCCTATAACCGTTAGGAACTTTTGTATGTTCCCTACTTCCAGATCTTTCAGCTTTGCATCTGGTATTAAGTGTTCTCCCAAATACCTCGACCTACTTTGCACAAGTGCCGGATACTGTCTCAGGACGTGTATAGAGGTTTCGTCCTCCTCCTCACAAAACCTGTAGGCAGTGTCCGTAGATATCCCTAGCTTTCCTAGGTGATAGTTCAGCGGACAATGACCAGTAAGAATTCCCACTATGATTCGGAGGTTCTTTTTGGTGAGGTTTAAGCAATCCTTTGTGCGTATTGGTTCGTATCCCCCAATAAGTATACTGGCCTGCTCCATCCCTGGTAGGCCCGCCCAATATAGTTCCCCCAACCGTTCGTCTTCATTTCTTAGATTCATAGCCATGAAACCCTCTCCGATTCCACAGAAGGGTTCTGGCCCGTGTAATGACCCCTTTAAGGAAATATTAGGTTGAACGGTTAGACAACGTGAAACAAAACTGTCTTTTAACAAAATAAACATGCTCATTCGTAGAGATGTCTCTGTGCCTGTGAACTGAAGATTGCGGAAAAGCAAATCAACCGGACAAGAAACTTTCAAAAGCAAAAGCGCTACATTCTGCAGAACTTAAAGAGAAATGAAACGCAAAGCAAGAACATATAGGCATACAGAAAGGCGGCTCCCCTAATGTTTTTTTAAGGAAAGGAAGCGGCTGAATCAATGTCACACCTTCCCTAAGCCAATCACAATTACAGGAGGGTGACCAGTTTACGGAGCAGTAAGGATACTCCTAACGGGGAGATGAAGAGAGCTAGGAAGGGTTGAAAAGAGTAAAAATCAGGGAAGGAGCGTAATATAAGGCCCAGCAATCTTCCTGCCTGATTGGTGGTTCGGTATCGAAGCGGAACTTATTGTCGAAAGTGGCGCCAAAATCTTAAGTTTAGTTCTGGTTTGATGAGGAATCCGCTAAGAGAGTAGGAAAAGGAAGTGGAAGTGGATTTCGAACCATTAACACATATAGTGACACTTGCTGCACCAGTGAAAAAGAGTGTCTACAAATAACAGACAACTAACGGTTTTGTTCAGAGCAGAGGCAACTTATCCCTCTGACCTGGATGCAAGGTAACCGAAAGTAGCATGTCCCAAACAAAACAAGTCGGGAAACCAGAAGCTGGTCGCTTCAGGTATGAAAGGTTTTGTGTAGTTCTTAGGATGTAGCACGTAACACATCCATATATTATGTAAGAGTATCAACTTTCGGGTGATATTGACATTCATAGTCTTCAATTTTCAAAGAAGCAACAACTTTGACGTATTGTAACTTCGATAGTAATAGTACGATTTCCACCAAACTTGGTAAGATAATGCTCCACATTATATATATTTGCAAGAGTGCGTTGCCTCCGCGGGCTCTGTACTGGACCCGCCACTGTGGAACATCATGTATAATGAAGTGCTTAACCTTCCGGTTCCGGAAGAGGCCACCATGGTGGGTTACGCCGATGATATAGCACTGGTTGTGGTCGCAAAGCACCTAGAGGATGCTGAGTTGTACTCAAGCGAAGCAATCAGTGTTGTTAAGGCTTGGTTAGAGAGTGCTGGACTAGCACCCGTGGAGGAAAAGACGGAAGCGGTCCTCATCACTAAGCGCTGCAAAAGAAATTACGCCTGCATTAGAATCGGGAATCGTATCATCACCTCCAAGCCGGCCATCAAATACTTAGGAGTGATGATAGACGGAGGGCTTGTGGCGCGACAGGATTCGCAGCATTCTAAATGTTGCGAATGCGAACAAATAGATGGCGCGCAACTCTCCACTTTTTAGAACTCACCACGGGAGTGGAGGACTAGCGGTGAGAAAGTGCCGTTGTTTGGGACAGGAAAAGACCGCATGGAAATATGTCGGTCTCCCCTGTCCGTCGGGGTCACCACTTTAGTTTTACTTCCTTATTCGGCTAGTCCTAGCGACCTGGCTCGTTAAGCTCACTGTACAATTCCACTTTCGCATCGAGCGCAGAATTCCCAAAATAATGAATAAGAAAACAACCGTAAATACTTGATCAGAATGATTTATACATATCGATACTCTCTACGCACAAACTAAAACTCCACTAATTGTAACGAAATAGTTTAGCATCAGTGCAGATATTAAGCAGTTTCCACCGAAAATTTATATATTTGGCCACAAAGTCGATGAAGTCAAGTTGGTTGGGGGCAATGGAGTTCTGTTTAACAAAGCCGTGTTATTCTTTTAATATGAGGTGGCCAAAGTGAACTAGTCGCTGGCATACTTTTTCAATATTTTGGAAGAGGAGGAAAATGAAATAGAATAGTAATCAGCAAAATGCGATCGCTGCTTTTATGGGGATATTGAGAACCTCTTCCCATAAGCTAGGAAAATGGTTCTCACCTAGGCTGAAAATAATGGAGAGGGTAAGGGAAATCAACTGCCCAGTTTTAATCAAAAAGTAGTTAGGAGGACCGTTGTGACCAGGGTCAAGATTTGTGTGAAAGTTGACAAGAAAGGGGGTAAGAGGGGGAATGATAAGAGTGGGGTCAGCTGCATCCAGCGTGGAAGAAGAAAATAGTGAGGAGAGGTAACATACACTGCAATGAGGACATTCGGTACCCACATGATAGTCACACTCATGCACTCGTATAATACTGAAAGGTCCGCGCGAAGCGTTTTCCATTGTTTGTTCATATTGTCAACAAAGCTTTGAAGTTCGAAATAGAGTTTAGGTGCAACATGTTGGTAATTATCTTTCGGATCCTGCTAAAAGGAAGAAATTGGTATTGCTTTCCAAACCTAAGAAGCCGCTATAAAATGTACCATCATATAGTCTTCTCTACTTGCTGAAGGCTATGGGAAAGATTGTAGAAGAGGTTGGCTATACACACTTGAATCCATCGTTGACAATGGCAATGAGCCGTGTTTGGGGCAATAAATCAAGAATAAAAATTCTCACAATGCTTGGAGAAACTGGTCAAGGCTAACCTTTCTTAGTAGACAACCGGCAAATGGGCGCATGACAGGTCCAGAAAATGTGTCGTCACAGCAGGGGTACAAGTAAGTTCTTTACTTCTTAAAATGAGACATGAACGAGGAAGAGCCCGAATCATGAAGGTCTATCAGTTAGTTGAACCCACCAAATTTTTCAAATGGTGGTCCAATGGGATATGATTGAAAAAATAGACGCTTTCAGGTAAGTAGAAATTCTCCATGCGTTCTTTCTAGTTAGCGTTCGACATAAAGTGAACTTGCACTTTTTAAACACCTCCCTCCCCTACACAAAAGAAAACCAGTCGAAAATCGGAGGTTGGGCGCTCCAGGTATGAAAAGTTTTGTGAATTTTCAAGTAAGATTATTTGAGTTTACGATATCATACTGACATTCTATGAACATATCGTGTATTAGGGTGCAGTAAATTTAAAAAAAAAGACAAATTTAAACTACTGAAACCTTGTTAATAATAGTAGGGTTTCCAACAAATTTATCACTATGATATTCTATATTATAGCCTACGTCAGTGTAATGTTCTATAATTCTATAATGAACCCAGAACTATCCGTGAACAATTGAAACTTACTGGACTCCATGGAAAACATGGGGACTATCATACCCTTCAATAAGTAGGGCGGTCGTGATGTAAAATACTGAGTAATATTTTCGCTACACATTCGAATGCTTAAAATAAAAACCCTGGAAAACAAAAATTCGGGTACAAATAGTTATAGCCCCTGAGTACTCCCACCGCAGTGGTCCACTTCTAATTGACGCCTCAGTTTAGCAAAATATCCCAGATCGGAGATCTGTTAGTGGAGATGACACTACCCGCGGCAACTGGAGTACATCAGCACCAAAGGTCTAATACCTGATGTCTATAGGTGGAGCGCTCATGTAGGAAATGCAGGAAATCTTCCACGGATGCAGCTTCTTCAACAGATACTAGAACTATTATTCTGAATATTAGATATTGAATTATTACCAGTGAAAATTCCTCATACATAAATAGGGAGATATCACATAGTGCAGCAATTATAGAGGTATCACGTTGATGAGTACAATCTATAAGTATTCTCCGCTATCTTGCTAGGCGCCCAGAACATCATTGGCCCATACCAAAGAGGCTTCACTCTAGGCAAATAAGCAACAGATCAGATTTTCTCTCTGCGGCAAGCGATGGAAAAACTGTTCGAATATGGACAAAAGTTGCACCATCTATTCATCGGCTTTAAAGCTGCCTATGATAGCATAGCCAGGGTAAAACTGTACACGGCCATGAGAGAATTCGGTATCCCGACGAAATTGATTGGCTAGGCTGACCCTGACCAATGTGCGAGGACAGATAAAAGCAGCAGAATCACTCTCAAAACCATTCGACATCAACAACGGTCTACGACAAGGGGATGCCCTATCATGCGTCCTCTTTAATCAGGCCCTCGAGAAAGTGATCCGTGATGCTGAGGTAAATGCAAGAGGTACGATCCTCTTTAAGTCCACGGAACTACTGGCCTATGCTGACAATATCGACATCATGGGAAGAACCACCCGAGACGTACAAACTGTCTTCATCCAGATCGAGCAGGTGGCGATTGGCGCGAGATCGTGGGCTGCAGATCAATGCAGGCAAAACAAAATATATGGTCAACATCAAATCGCACTGGTAAAAAGGGGACGAAAAAAAAAGGAGACTACAACTTTGAGACCGTTGATAATTTCTTCTATCTAGGGTCGAAAATCACAACTGATAACAGCTACGATGATGAAATCCGCGCACGGAACCTATTTCAGCTTACAAAAAACGTTCCGCTCGAAACGTATCACTAAAGGGTCAAAGCTCTTACTGTACAAGACAACGGTCTTGCCAGTTCTCATGTATTCCTCGGAGACTTGGGTTCTTAGCAAGAAGAATTGCAAACTCTTGGCCGCGTTTGAAAGAAGAATCCTCCGAAGAATTTTTGGTCCCCTACATGAGGATGGACGATTCCGTAGCCTACATAACCACGAAATCTATGAGCGATACCATGACCGTCCGAATATGGATAAAATTCGGCTCAATAGGTTAAGGTCGGCAGGTCACTTAATCGCACCCGGAAAGTCTATAAGGGCAATATCTATGGTAGAAAAATAAGACAAGGCAGATCCGGCCTAAAATGGAGCGATGGATAAAATGGTCAGGACGCCAGACAGCTTTTAGGGATATCGAATTGGTGGACCTCGGCGCAAAACCGGGATATCTGGAGTTGCTTATTAAGGCAGGCCTAGACCGGATACCGGTTGTTGCGCCGTTGATGATATTGATGAGAATTCCCAAACTACTTTAGAAAATTTTCTTGCTTTTCGATGAGATGAACTTTGCAGTCTGTTTTTTCGGTTGAGGCAGGGAAAGTTTTATGTTTTTTTCGGTTGAGACAGGGAAAGTTTTATGTCTTTGCCGACACTTACGTCTTGCTACTTACCCGCTATGGAAGTTTGTTCCCAGTGTTTGATAGCTAAGTTAGCCTTCAACTGCCGGTTCAGGCCCCGGAAAGGGAAAAAGTGAACCCTCTTTTGCTAATGCATCCCATAATTCGTTTCCCTCTGCTCCACAAGGACCAGGTACCTAGAGGAACTCCACCATATTAAATCTAGAAAAAAAATAGACATCGCTTGTACATCGGGCCTACTATGTTTATGCTGGGAGTTCCTACAGTTAAACCATTCTCCTTCTAACTCTATTCACAAAACTGGTCAAGACGGACATCTTAGGTCCGTGACTGAACGGAAGTCATGGTAAAATTAATAATGGAAGGTGGGATGGATTCGTTAGAAACTTTAAGCAGGGTAACTCTCCTTGGATTTCAGAGAGACGCTGGGGAGCGCTACCAGATGGAGTTATATTATTAATTAAATTTAAGTTCAGTTTGCGAAAAGGACTTAGCTCGATCGACGGGTTTACCAGATTATAGTGGGTTCCTTCGACTAACAGACTCCACTTTTCCCCTTTTGCTGAACATAATTCAGTTCCAAAGGTAGGAGAAAAAGAGATTTAGTCCGAAGTAATATGTCCAATGATTCGAAGCTAGTTCTCTGACGATGAGAAGGTCTGTACTTGGTAGTACTTGGTAGTCGAACATTTGGTAAGTAAAAACAATCATCCACCTCCATAGTGTGCGATTCAGAGTGTGCAATTAAGCTTCTATTGGGAAAGAAGTTATTAGGGAACTGTACTTTATTTGTAAGAAATTCTTTGAACTTTGTCCAATATGTTTTCCAAAGACAAAACTTTCCATAACAGCCTTTTTGCAATAGACAGATTGGATCCTAAGGAAAAAATAACTGGTAGTATCTGCCCTGCAGTTCCTTCGCCAGTGCAAGCCCCCTTGCCATTGTATGCGCTATCCTCCGCGCATAGATCCCTAGAATAGGCACCCTGAAGTTGAATTTCTGTTCACTTAGTATGCGAATGGTGTTACCTGCCTTACTTCGGTGATCTGGTAGTCAAAATCTGAAATGACTTGCCCTGGTCAACTCGTTTAGGATGGTGAACTAGAGTTTATCACTGGAACCTATACTGTGTACTCTAAATCGAGGAGTCCTTCGAGAAAACCGGTCTAGGCTCAAGTATTTTCTTCCACAGGTAGAATGGAAAATTGTCTCTTTGACAATTTACCATCTCTCATAGAAGTGGAAAGAAATGAAGAGGCTGAATATACTCTTTTTTTCCGCTTTCATGTCAGTATTTTCATTGGAGGGCCCGCTTCATTGGAACCTTCCTGGCTAACTTGAGAACATACAAATACACCAGTCCTAGTCCTTGCCGAAAACGTGGAAGTAAGAAGTAGAACAACCAAGGATTATCCACCACAGATGCGTTGACGCCTTCTGGTAGATTTTAGATTAAGGCGATAGCGCCACAAATGGGCCTATCTCTCCTCCCTCCATAACTGCGCGTGGACCAGGGGTTTATATTTTCTTTCTTCTTATTCATCATCCATTGAACTGATTTAGATCCCTAGTCGGATGAACTTGATTTTTTTACCTGGTTCAGTGGAATGTTTATCATCATCATCAACGGCGCAACAACCGGTATCCGGTCTAGGCCTGCCTTAATAAGGAACTCCAGACATCCCGGTTTTGCACCGAGGTCCACCAATTCGATATCCCTAAAAGATGTCTGGCGTCCTGGCCTACGCCATCGCTCCATCTTAGGCAGGGTCTGCCTCTTTTTCTTTTTCTACCATAGATATTGCCCATATAGACTTTCCGGGTGGGATCATCCTCATCCATACGGATTAAGTGAACCGCCCACCGTAACCTATTGAGCTGGATTTTATCCACAACCGGACGGTTATGGTATCGCTCATAGATTTCGTCATTCTGTAGGCTACGGAATGTTTATGAAGAAGCCAAAGCTTCCGCGGTCTTAAGTGTCAGCTTTTGAAGCGTTTCTAAGAGCATGTTACATTTATGGTCAAAAGTTTCCAGAGTGAGTTGCAGCACCACACTTCCCTTTTGAAATATTTCTTCTTTCCTTTTTCGATTCTTGCCTGAAAGCACCATCTCAACCTTTGCAAAAATAAATCAATAATGCTGCTTGTTACCAAAATAAAGAGAGCCATTTAACTTCGGATTCATCTTCGAAACAAAATTCTATTCAAATTTAAAATGTCCGATTAATATTTTCCCTTTAAAGGAAATAGTCAAAAAGTTAGACCTTAGTTTTTGGGTTTTGATGTTTAAGCATTTCTGTTTTCAGTCAGCTTCCCGGAGGCAGAGTTAGTACGTTTCTTCCCATTCCTTCTTGATAAGCGATGGTATTGTTTAATCTATTTAGTAGAACATATGAAGTGTAATTAAAGAGGTCGGGTAGGTGATGATCAAATCACCATCCTGGGTGGTCGGAGACGCATCTTCAATCCACGTTTCTCCTGCCACAGCCTGTGAGGTTCCCACTTGTTTTGGCATCCACAGCCCATCATATTGGAGGATGTCTCCACATAAACCTGAGATTTCAGTTCAAATGAAAGAGAGACTAGCCATGCCATGATGTCGATATCGTCGGCATAGGCCAGTAGTTGGGTGGATTTAAAGAGGACCGTACCTCTTGCATTTACATCAGTATCACGGATCACTTTCTCGAGGGTCAGGTTAAAGAGGACGCGTTATAGGGCATCCCCTTGTCGTAGACAGTTGTTGATGTCGAATGGTGTTAGGAGTGATCCTGCTGCTTTTATCTGGCCTCGCACATTGGTCAGGGTCAGCCTAGTCATTCTTATTAATTTCGTCGGAATACCCTATTCTCTCATGACCGTGTACAGTTTTAGCCTGGCTATGCTATCAGAGGCGGCTTTAAAGTCGATGAATACATGGTGCGACTGTTGTCCATATTCGAACAGTTTTTCCATCGCTTGCCGCAGAGAGAAAATCTGATCTGTTACTGATTTGCCTGCAGTGAAGCCTCTTTAGTATGGGCTAATGATGTTTTGGGCGTATGGGGCTATCCGGCCTAGCAAGATAGTGGAGAATATTTTATAGATGGTACTCAGCAACGTGATACTTCTATAATTGCTGCACTGTGTGATATCTCCCTTTTTATGTATGAGACAGATTATGATTCGCTGTCCCATACCTTCAGCACAAGCAGATGAACCACTTGGTGTAACTAGTCGCCTCCATATTTAACCAATTCGGCTGTAATTCCATCGGCTCCTGACGAGTTATTATTTTTAAGCCGATGAATTGCATGGAGTGTTTCTCCTAAACTTGGTGGTGGCAATATTTGTCCGTGATCTTCAGTGGGCGGGACCTCCAACTCGCCGTTCTGGTTGTTCAGTAATTCATCAAAGTGCTCAAGCCATCGCTCCAATATGCCCATTCTGCCGGAAATCAAATTTCCCTCTTTGTCTCGGCACGATGAACATCGAGGTGTATAAGGCTTCATCCTGCTGACTTGTTGGTAAAACTTCCGCACCTGGTGCGGTTGCTCCCTGTACTTTTCTAGTTCACAGACTTGTTGGTTCTCCCAGGCTTCCTTTTTGTGTCTGTGAAGTCGCTTCTCCGCTCGACAGAGTTCGTGATAAGTCTCTGCGCGTACTGGAACTATGCCATTTCCAATTAGACACTCGTAGTTGAAATTCTGGACACATAAAATGAGAAACTTTCTGCCGTATGCGAACGTATGGCGATAGTCACTCCAGACTTGTCCACAATGCAACGCACGTGAGGATTTTTTTCAGATCATTCAACGAATCCTAAAAGAGCGTCCAGAGAGTACAGTTTTCAGTAACGGAAGCGAAAGAACTTCGACGGTTACCCACTCAGCATACTGAGTGGATTACCCTGAGGAAATCCAGCATTCCACTACCCCTGGCATGAATTGAAAGTGGAGGTTCGACAAGACATGAATAGTTCGAAGAATTGGAAGGCTCCTGGTCTGGATCAGATGCAGTATTCCGGACATAACGAATTTATCAGTATACATGGTTGATTTGCATATAGCAACATCAAACCATTTGCAGGTCTGAAGAGTTTCTACCTTTCCTCACTACCGCAATATTGATATTCCGATGAAATTCGGATTAGACAAGTGCTCAATCCAAGTCATTTGCAAAGGCCATCACGAGCCGTATTGTTGGCTTCCACATTCAAGCAAATTCAAAATGCATCATCGAAACTCTGCCGTGGAGCGAATGAACCTGCCCGGTGACATCGGAGGTTGGCGATGTCATCACCGCCAAGTGGACTCGCTATGCGCTGATTTTTATAGTAAAGTACAGACAAGTCCCAAGCATCCACCTGTCCGTTAAGCAGACTGTTGGCTGACTACACTTAACTACTTAGCCCAAGAGCGGATCGATGAACGGAAGTCGAAGGCAATGCAGGATAAACGCGTGAATTGCTTCTAGCTGCCATTTGACGATCTGCATCTGGTAAACAGATGACAATGAGCTGGGGAGCTTTTTGCTGAGGCAGATTTATGTGTGCCATTCAGGACGGCGTGGTCGCCAACCGAGCTTATAAAAAGCTCATAATGAAGGAGCAGATGGAGAATGGCCACCGAAGAACATGTGGTTCGGCGTTAGAGACTTTGGACCATAAATAAAATTAATCAGTTTAAATGTTAACTGTTGGATGTAAATGAATGTCGGGATGGGAATTAGAAAATTCAGAGGAGTATACTGGAAAAGCTAACGCGTTGGAAATCCCGCACATGTCGCAAAGCCACTGACACTACAAGAGAGAGAGCAGCGAATTTTCAGTACCAACATCTAATGTTGTATTGTACCAAACACAGCAGGAAATAAGGGGGAAAGCCGTCTAAAAGTACATTCCCACGATATTAATAGCAGTGGCTCTTACGTATGTCAGACACGCATACATTCCAGTATCATTATTTTATCCAGTTATACAAAATTGCATTCAATTCATGCTTGATCGTTTTCTAAACATCTCTAAACATTTCGTGTCTAAATACTTCCATCAATTCAGACATGAAAATAAAAGTATTTCCACTGAAATGGAAAACTTCATTATCAAGTCGATCATGATTTGATTACATCGTGCAAAGGACCCTGTGCACCTGAAGTAAGCGCTCGACACTCAATAATACGCTCATTCTTCTGAGAATGTTATTGTAATTGATATGGTTGTGTCGTACGCCGAAAGAGCCCAAAAATTCAAATATCCTGCATGCTTTGAAAAGAATATTCGGAATCCCCACATGAAGTCCTTTGTTCGAGGCGTGCAGAACGGTAGAAGATGTTTTCGAATCTACTTATTCCTTAAATTTTGTCTTCATAAAGAAAAGTTTCAGGTGTCTCAATATTAGGTTTTCCAATTTTCCCATTCGACTCACGTAAGTATAGCACGTGTACGTACTTCAATCAAAATCGTATGGGGCATGTTTGCGTGCAGGAAGAGTGTTTTCCTGTCGAGCTTTGCTAGTATTTTCCGAATGTTTCAATGTTTTCATACTTCCATATTGAAGGAGTGAAACGTCTGTATCAAGGGCAATATTGGGAAGAATATTCTTCGAAGGATTCTCGAACGACCTACATCCGTGAATTTAAAGATGAAAAAAATGGTTATTCTAAATGCGGAGATATTTTCCAAGAAGCTTAATCTGTAGCCTCCTTCGAAAGAAAGAATTACATTTGCATTATTACATATAGCAAGGCATGAAGATTGTTTGGGTTTCCAGTTAGAGACAAGTTGGAAAACTGCAAGCCGGAGACTACAGGTACGAAAGGTTTTGTGTTTTCTTACGAGGCGCACGACAATTCCATTTATTATTGGTTGAAGAATGAACTGATTTGTTCTGGGAACTACTGTCTCCAACAGCGAATTTGCGTTAATATCTGATTTCAGAGTGAGAATTGAGCATTATGGCAAGTATGCAGAAGTTTACTTAAGAGGGAAACCAAATTAAAAGGCTTGTTTTCATGTACTATGTATTTTGTGGCTTTTTCAATGGGAAGAATTAATTGGAATTTGATTGAATTCCGATGAAATATTCATTATATTCCTTTTTCTTTTAGGAGGTCGGAATCTTCAACAAGCACTGGGTTGGGCACATCAGTGTGTGGAGTTTTGTACCCACTAAAACCACCCCCGATCCCCGATTCCCACCTGCCTCGTGGAACACCATAAGGTATAACATCATTAGGGGTAGTCAACTAACTCTAGTTTCGTCACCTTTCCTCTCAACGCGCGTACTAAGTCTCGCTTTTTCCCCTCCTCTGCCTTTTGGAGTTTGTTCTGAATAGATGCGATCATCATCAGATTTTCTGGTACCAGTACTTCTCCTACAGCCTCCTTTTGTTTGCTCGTTTCTTCCACAAATCTTGGTCAAGGGAAGAATATATGCTCTGAGTCCTCTAGGACTCCATCGCAGTTTGGACAATCAAGTGAGGTATCTAATTTAAACTTATCCAGGTACTCGCGATAGCCCACATGCGCCTAAGGTAGTATATGTTCGTCATGGCATCTGCCGAGATGTCAATATCTGCTCGCCACGCACGCTTCGAACTCAGTGAACATTTCCGGTCTGGATTTTTCGGCATGCTTAAGGGCCTTATTCAGTACTGTGTCCTGACCCAGGGCTTCACTGTTGCCTATTCTGCCCTGATCTTTAGCGGCTCGTCAATTGTGACAGGTGGAAATATTTCCATATTGATTTTTCAGCAAGGTAAGGCATATTATCTGAACATCCCCTGAATTGTCCCATTACGATTCTGTAGGCACTTCTCCACGGATTTATGTCCGCTTCTAAGCGGAGCTCTTTAAAACGTTTCCTCTTACTTCGCAGGATGGCGAGCTTGAGGGTTTTACGGAATTCCTTAAAACCGCACTCTTTGTGCCCCTGGTCGATTCTACCTACTGTTCTCTGAACCGCTCTTCTGGCTTGGAAACGCCCTGAACGAAGTCTGGACAATTCACCATTCTACCAATAGTTTGGTCTTTTACTGGGGAATGACCACCCCCCGTCAAATGCCCTGGCGATGCATTGTGTCACATGGACAGCTTTTTCTGCAGAGGCGCCTGCTTTATTAGGTTGGTCCAATCACACCTCTATGAAGGCATGCTCATTCAGACCAGCCGGACATCTTTCTCGGTTTCGGGCATGATGGTGCTCTGCCTTGGTGCTGTGGATGTAGCGTCCACTGATGCACTAAGACAGACCACGTGCCAGTGCAGGGCTGACAAAAGTTAGGTCTACGATTGAGACAGACCCTCCTTTACGAAAAACGTTTACAGACCCCTTCTTTGACAAAAGCTATATCCAACTACGCAGATGCTTCTAAGAGACTGCGCCCCTTTTCGTTTGATTCTCTGCTACTCCACTCAAGTGCCTAAGCGTAGAAGGCACCGGCAATCGCCTTTGAATTTTGTCCACTTACGTTGCGAGTAAAATTGTCAAGCATTTCCCCAAATTCAGACAATGTCGCTGCTGTATAAATATACACCACTTATTTTCGTCCACGCATAGCGACAGGTTGGCTGACTCGCAGTATGTTGTATGGCTTGTAAGCCCATATCTCCGCTCTACCAGTCGAATCTGCGAAATCGTAAGCGACCCTGCAATGATCAGATTTATTTAAATAAACCTCATTTTCTCATGGCAGTCAGTGCTTTCCGAAATTCTGGACATGTACCACTTCCGGCAATATGCCAGCTATCCCATCCCTCGTTTATTTCGCATAATAGGCATTTGGGGTCCCCATTGCACTCTCTAGGAATATTTCCTTTCTCCCTACACCTTTTGCATCGATCGGATCGATGCTGGTACCCGTGTGTTGGTTGTTTGAGTACCGCCAAAGTCTTTTCGTAAACTCACAATGGACTCCTCCGGAACTCGACTCTTCCAACTTGAACGTAATGGGAATTTCTCCTTGCGATGTCACTTCAACGAGATCCTTACATTATATGCAGGTCTCAACTCTTTGGGCACGCATCGTGGCTTTATCCCCAGGTGAATTTTTAGCTTGAGTGCGCCTACGTTGGAGCTTTTCAGTTCAAATATGGGATCCCCTTTCAGGGATTTTCGAATTCTGTTCACATTTCCGCTTCGATTTTCTAGGTTGGTGTCAGCTTTGACCTTTTCGAGTATAGTCGCGTAGGACAGATTGCATTTCATCATCATCAACGGCGCAACAACCGGTATCCGGGCTAGAACTGCCTGCGGGAACTCCAGATATCCCGGTTTTGCGGCCAGGTCCACCAATTCGATATCCCTAAAAGCTGTATGGGGTCCTCACTTACGCCATCGTTCCATCTCAGGCAGGGTTTGCCTCGTCTTCTTTTTCTATCATAGATATTGCCCTCTTTCCGGATGGAATCATCCTCATCCATACGGATTAAGTGACCCGCCCGCCGTAATCGATTGAGCCGGATTTTATCCACAACTTGACGGTCATGGTGTCGCTCATAAATTTCGCCGTTATGTAGGCTACGGAATCGTCCATCCTCATGTAGGGGGCCAAAAATTCTTCGGAGGATTCTTCTCTCGAACGCGCCCAGGAGTTCGCAATTCTTCTTGCTAAGAACCCAAGTCTCCGAGGAATACATGAGTCCTGGCAAGATCATTGTCTTCTACAGTAAGAGATTTGACCCTATGGTGAAACGAGCGGAACAGTTTTTGTAAGCTGAAATAGGCTCTGCTGGCTGACAACAACCGTGCGCGGATTTCATCATCGTAGCCATTATCGGTTGTGATTTCCGACTCTAGATAGGAGAAAAAGATAGATAGACGTATGATTAGTTATATTCACCGAGAATGGACGTTTTTTCTTCATCGAGACACTCTTCAAACAGCTGTTAGGGGTTTGGCTGCATGGTAACAGTTCCCGCTGAGTAATCTCCCGAATATCCCACCAAAGACACAGTTGGACCTTATGGCGTTGAAATCTTGATGCCTTGATGCTTATTTTTTTTCGAGTGAACTCATTTCTCATCTCCAGTGAGCAAGCAGGGAAGAAAATTCGACTTTTGTCTATTCCAGAGGGATGATTTATGGAGAACCGATAACCAATGGTTTGACACAGACAATCGGTTACACCGTCATCGCCGCAAATTGTACAAGGAATTTCGATGGTGTTCTGTGTACGAGGTCACCTTCATATATTAAATAATGCCTTGCATGAATTTTACCTACTTCCATATTGAAGGCGTCGCATTTCATTCAAGATCTAGAATAGGAGGGATCAACTATCGCTACCTTAGCAGTCTCTTTCAATAGGGTTTTTACCAGGCAATAAAGGATGAAAGGGGACTAATTAAAGTGATATAGAAAAGCTAAAAATAACGTATGCACACACTCAATATTTATAATTATATTTTCAATCAAGCCCTATTTCATTTTGGTTACCATTACCTTCAGCAGCCTGAAATGGCTAAGATGAATCCCAAGCAATTGAAAGGCTGACTCTCAACCAATTAGGTCATCGCATTGCCATTATCGAAAGCTCTCTCAAAATGAATGAGGAGGGGGATCTAAACCTACGCAATAGTTCGTAGCGATGGAGAGAGTATTGTTGTGCTAATCGGTGGAGCCAGTGCGGAAACAGCCTTCCTCTACCGATCAAACTCCAGAATTAGTTTAACTAGCATCATGTGCCAACAACTTCACCAGCGGTAGAGAAAAGAACACTTCCATAGCGCTCTAGTACCCATAAATATTCCTCGGGGCATGGTTCCTGACAGCTTGGTAGGTGAGGAAATGTAGCTCATCCAGAAAAGTAGCTCACATGCCGGAACAAGGTATTATCAGAGACCACCTCAGCGTCTAAATCACCCATCACGTTTAAAATGTCACCCTTAAAAGGCCGATCACAAATTGCTTTCCGTTTCTCTAGGGAGAGGGTGGACCTTGGAAATATCATTAGAATCATTCCAAAGTCGGATTTACGTTTCACTCTGCCTTGGCCTTTGAGAATGCAATTGAACAGAGCTAAAAAAATAGAAATGGTTACCAGAGTCAACCAGTTTACTTCGCTTAACTCTAGAATGCCAAGCTTAAACTGCTGAAATTCTTGCGGAAACAACAAAAAGTGAGGATTTCGAGGCCTGGACAGGTGTTAATAGATCCCAGGCTAAGGTTGAAAAGCATACGCCAAGGGCTGCGTGGCAAATGATGAACGGGGCTCTGAATACCTTGAGAACCTTCAGTTTCAAATAAGAAACTTACTTTGGTGATCAGTCTATGGACATCTTTCTTTGATTACTCGAGGGAACAAGATATGGATTCAAAAAAAAACATAAAATCTCCGGCAAAGTTCGGTAATTCTTAAGAAATTTCTAGAATAATTGAAGGTAAAAGTTTCAAAGTTATGCGGCATTAGTCCGCTGAAGGTCATAACTAGAGTTCTTCAGCTGCGAATGTGTGGCGATTACAATTTTTATCTGAAACCGAACAGATTTTAATTTTACATTACGAACTCATATTCTGAAAATATGGACCTCAAACCATGTGAAAATTTTGCAGCTGTTAAAAAAGGTGCAACTTTCACCAATTTTTTTTACAAATTACAAAATGTCATTCCAAATGGTTCGTATTCTTCTTAATTTTGTAAAGAATCACATTTCGTAACGATCGGTTCATTACTTTTTTAATTAGAATTCCCGTAAATGTGAAAAAGGTCATTTTGAGAAAAAAGCTTTTGAAAAAAAATGTTTGAAAAGTCCTGGATATGAAGACATTTCTCAGCTTAATTACAAACCAAATACCGTAAAAACAAATACGGATGCACCTTTGCAAGGGACTAGCACCAAATTGTTATAAATATGCTATTTACTGAGTACTGCAAGATCACATAAAGCAACTACTTCCTGAGCGCTCCAGCCCAAAGCTGAACACGATAATCGCTCGGTTTTACTTTTATTAAATTTGACGGAGCACGAAACCCGCCTAATGTGGTTTCCCGTTAAATGCGTCATCATCACCATCATCATCAACGGCGCAACAACCGGTATCCCGTCTAGGCTTGCCTTAGTAAGGAACTCCAGACATCCCGGTTTTGCGACGAGGTCCACCAATTCGATATCCCTAAAAGCTGTCTGGCGTCCTGACCTACGCCATCGCCCCATTTCAGGCAGGGTCTGCCTCGTTTTCTTTTTCTACCATAGATATTACCCTTATAGACTTTCAGGGCTGGATCATCCTCATCCATATGGATTAAGTGACCCGCCCACCTTAACCTATTGAGCCGGATGTTATCCACAACCGAACGGTCATGGTATCGCTCATAGATTTCGTCGTTATGTAGGCAACGGAATAGTTCATACTCTTATAGGGGGCCAAAAATTATTCGGAGGATTCTGCTCTCGAACGGGGCAAAGAGTTCGCAATTTTTCTTGCTAAGAACCCAAGTTTCCGAGGAATATATGAGGACTGGCAAGATCGTAGTGTATAATACAGTAAGAGCTTTGACCCTATGGTGAGACGTTTCGAGCGGAACAGTTAAATACGTCGCTGGCGGAAAGTCGTTATACTGACGGTAAACTGGCGCCAGATGTGTGGACCAGTATTTAGGCCAGGACGGCAAAGGGGATCATTGGCGATTCATATCCTGCTTTGACTCCTTTCAGGAGGTCCGTGGATTCCATGTCATTGAAAGCGAGGAACAATTCTCCAGGGACTTTCTTGGCGGCGCCTGGAAGGATGCCATCGCATACGACGCGGTTCCCAGGAGATCGGTTGTTCGCAGAAGCTGTTCGAAAATCTGCATGGATGAGGACAGCCTTGTCCAATCCTTGCGCTTTGAAAACCACAGGGTGTCCTTGGACAAGTAGGTGATCATCCAAGAGGAGAAGTCCTAGGCGAACAACTCAATTTTTCTGTTTCGTATAAATGGAAAGCGCCTAGAGGCACTGGGAAAGGCGGAAGACAAGATGCGGCTCGCAGTTAGGAACGCAAGGTGAGAGAGAGAGAGAAACCGGACGACGATCCGGATCCAGTCGATGTCGCCAAGGAGCTATTAGAGGAGATGATGACCGACGATCCGACTGGGGCAGACGAATTCACCATGCAAGCAGATCATGCTGAGTGTGTGCGACTCAGTTAATTATATAGGAGCCCGGATCAGGAGGGGGCAAAGCTGTCAAAGCAAATGTTACCACTTATTTTACTTCTTAAGAGACGCTGATCGGGGAGATCTAGAGCATATATCATTATCAAGAAGAGAATGCATGCTTTTATGTGTCCAGACATGCATTCCAAAGGCTTGACCGTGGTCAAACTGGAGCAGAGGGGAGCGACTTACGCGACTCGTGACCGATCAGCTCCACTACAACTACAAAATTTGACGTTAGTCATGCAGCAATGAAGGCCAACCTGTTGATACACAACAGCAGTGCAAGACGCACGCAAATCAACGAGTATCTCTTATCTCATGAGGTCCTTGATATCACCTTACTAACCGACAAAGTAATGTTTTGAATGAAAAACTGGAGAATGGCTGACTATAGATACTTCTCAGATCACAGTTGGATACTTTTCACTTTAGATCTTGCTGTAGGGGTCTCCAACCCTTTCAGAAACCCCAGCATTAACAGCACTAGATCCACTTTCGCTACCCTGTCTAAAATCTGGAAATGCAGTTATCTTAACACCAAGATCAAGTTGAGACTGTTTCGTGCTTGTTTTCTTTCTGTGTTGCCATATGGGAGCAGCACAAAGAAAGTGAATTCCACTGTTACCCAAAAACTTCAAGCTCTGGTGAATTTTGTCTGTTTGTGTCCACCAATGGGTGAATAGCAATCATGTATGCAAGAGGATGGGCGATTTCGTAGCCTATATAACGGCGAAATATTTGCACGATACTGGCTGTCTGAGGAGTTTATGGCACCAATTGGACTCCTCGGACCTCCATGGACATGTCAGAAGATGAATCCTTTTCAAATTACTGAAGGTTATAACCGATAGGATTGTCATTATCCGAACTTTGGATAACTTCTCTTTAGCATCTGGTGTATCAGCGCACTACCTAAATTCTATTTCTGAGGTATCCTTTCATGAAAAGTATGGCGCAATTCATTCAATTAGAGATATGAATTAAAAGAGGATACAGTTGATTCCATATGAAATTTCCCTACTTACTGACGGAGATGCCTTGGTGTCTTTTTCATCCAACCTGCAGTGTTTCAATTTTGCTCTTACTCCAAACGAGCTTGGTACTATCTTCAGTTTATTATTCATTCATTATCCAGTGAATTTTGTTCTGTTTTGTACTTACTATAATAAGAACAGATTTAGATTGTTACTACGAATGTGCTTTCTATCTTTTATATAAAGTCTTTGATTTTTATTCCCATTCGCTAAATGGAGGCACTGGAGAACAATCGTAATGGATTAAGCAATGTGTGCTGCCTGGCTTCTAATCGGCACCCTTTCACTTAAATCTAACTAAAACTCCAAACCGATAAGAAGATTAAAACCCCAAAGTTTTCAACGAAATTCGCTGCTACTTTGTGGTTTTTCCGAAACCCTAGACTTGTCACTGAACTGAACCGTTCTATGTTTACCGTCAGTCTATGCAAACAAAAGTTTCGTCTCAATTCCCTGGCAGACTACACTTAGAAGAAAATTAGCTGTCTCCGATTGCTGTCTAAATAAAAATTTCATCAATCTGAAGAGGAGCCACGCCGATGGCTGGTGCCATGCTGTCAGGATGGCAATCGACACCTGTACGGTGCACAGTCCCATTGCCTGCTGTTTGCGTCAAATGTCGACGTGATTGATTTCAGTGTCATCTCGGATCCGCTGAAATTTCATCCGTCGCCAGAAACTGCTTAGCCCAGCGAGACTTCGACATGCAATCGCAGAAAACTTACGAAATTTCCCTGTTTTCCTTCTAATTTGCCTTCCTATTTTTAAATTGCCGCCTCCATGCCTTCCTCGCTGTCGCGTTTGAGTTCTCTTCTGGCAGCTTTTCATAAGTTGAGTTAAACGGCGACGAAGACAAATTTCAGATACGTTTGACACATATCCGAATGTCGAAAGTTTCATGTAATTAAACTTCCTGACGAAAAGTACTTTAGTACTTGTCGACTCTCGACTAAGGAGTTTCAAATGTCGAGACCTACGACTCAAGTGATGCTCCTCCTTCCCTAGATTTCACAGTCTGCCAAGTTTTAAAGCAAACAAAGCGACAGGAAGTGACAATCTATCTTCTCTCTGTTGGCGCTCTATGTTGCGAAGGAATTGATATAATGCTTGACAATGGGTGTTCTGAATTTGAGTTTGGATTTGAATTTGGATTTAAATTCGCACAACGCTCGAATTGTGTTGAAATGCTAATTTGTGCTCCGACGAGCACAACAAGGATACTCTTGAAATGAATATTTATTTTTGATAGGGGAAATTTGCCAAAGGAAAATAAGAACAGAGAGAGAAATTTCATCTGGAAGCTGGCCTTCCCACACAGGAAATAAGGTGTTCTATAACGTCGAGGAAATGTTATTGAAAGCAATATGTCTGCAGATGTGGGGGTTAAAATTCGCATTCCTACCATATAAATTCAACTAATGATGAGGATAACGTTAGGTATCTTTAATGTGAATAGAGACGAAATTGATAGCTTTGAAAAGTTCTATATAAAATTTTATCCTTACTGGAGAATTCCGAAAAATGCTAGGCAGTTTACCTGTGAATTCTTTCGAGTATTTGGGAGCATTGTAGGCTGCTTGCCTATTTTCCAATTTTATCCACGCACTTGTTTCAGGATAGCTGTTCTCAGGAAATCGGAGATAGATTATTCCGGGGATTGTGCCTGGAGTAGTTTCTTTTTCGTTTCTCGATTATTTTTGCACTTGTACGGTTAAGTACCTTCTCATTGTCAATTTGAGAATTCTTGGAGAGAACGCTTTTTTGCTGATCTAATCCATCCATTCAGGATTCAGGAGATAACCTTCGACATCACGTCATAAGGCACATCATTCATTACTCGGAGGAAATCGTGGGAATAATATTTACTTCATTCTAAGAATTCGAATTCGTGTAAAACTTTCAGGTAAAGTCAAGCCCGTTAACTATGGAAATGCATTATTGCTGATAATTGTTGCTTATATTTTTTATAACAATTTTTCAAAGCTGTTTTAGATTCAAGACAATTTCCGCGATCATGGAGTTGACCGCATCCCAATTCACTTGATGTGCTAGCATTTTCGGCACAAGATTTTCTGGTACCAGCACCTCTCCTAGAGTCTCCTCTAGATTCCTTCTTTCTTCCACAAATCTCGGACAGTGGAAGAATACATGCTCTGGGTCCTCTGGGACTCCATCACAATTTGGATAGTCGGGTGAGGTCTCCAATTTAAACCTGTGAAGGTATTGGAGATATCCTCCATGTCCCGTGAGAAACTAGGTGAGATTATAGTTAATCTCACCGTGGCGTCTCTCCAACCATTCCTTGATGGCGGGAATGAGCTTGTGAGTCCACCGGCCCTTTTCCGAGCGTTCCCACCACTGTTGCCATCTATTTATGGATCGCTCCCTCTCAGCGTTCTTCGTCTTCAATAAGGGAGATTTTGACTTCGCATGGTATATATTTGCCATCTCATCTGCTAAGATGTCAATCGGCATCATTCGAGAGATGACGAATGCTGCATCATCTGAGATAATCCTAAAGGCAGAGCATACCCTCAGGGCTGTCCTCTTGTAGACTGCATTCAGTTTGCTAGTATTAACTGAAATCTGCAACGCCTCGCTCCAAACTGAGATCGCATAGAGCATGATTGAGTTCACCACCCTCGCTATAAGCAACCTAGAGGTATGCCGTGGCCCTCCTACGTTGATATGATTCCCGATTCTAACACAGGCGTTATTTCTCTTTCGACGCTTAGTGATGAGGACCGCATCTGTTTTTTCCTCCGCAAGCGTCAGACCAGAGCTCTCTAACCAGCATTTGACGCCACTGATTACCTCGCTTGAGTATAACTCAACACCTTCGAGATGCATTGCGACAACAACCAGCGCTATGCCGTCAGCGTAACCCACCATTGTGGCTTTCTCCAGAAGGGGAAAATTAAGAACATCGTTGTACATGATGTTCCACAGTAGTGGGCCCAATACGGAGCCCTGTGGGACACCCGCGGAAACAACGTACTCTTGGGGTCCGTCATCGGTGTCATACCAGAGCCTTCTTTCAGTTAAGTAACTATCGACGATAGCAGCGCTTCGAACAACTCAGCGAACTTGTCCGGCCTGGATTTCACGGCAAGCTTAAGGGCCTTATTCGGTACTCCGTCCAGGCCCGGCGCTTTATTGTCTCCTATTCTACCGCAGATCTCCAGCAGCTCGTCTCTGGTGACTGGCGGAATTGCCATCACATTCAGAGGTGGTTGGAATGTGTTGGTCCGCTCCTCTTGCTGGGGGAATAACCCCTGGATGATTTTTAGCAAGAGGGTGGGACACGTGATCTGCGGAGATGAACGGCCTCTGAATCGTTCCATCACGATTCTATAAGCTCTTCCCCACGGGTTTACGTCCGCTTCTGAGCAGAACTCCTTAAAGCATTTTCTCTTGCTACGCTGGATGGCGAGCTTGAGGATTTTGCGGGCTGCCTTATAGGTGCACTCTTTCTACCCCTGATCGACTCTCCCTACCGTCCTCTGAGCCGCTCTTCCGGCTCGGTGGCAGACTGATCCAAGACCGGTCAGTTCATCATTCCACCAGTAGTTTGGTCTCCTACTGGGGAATGAACACCTCCTAGGCATGGACGCGTCACATGCTTTGGCGATGCATTGAGCCAGATGGACGGCTCTTTCCGTAGAGGCGCCTGCATTATTAGGTTGATCTAACTACACCTCTATGAAGGTCTGCTCATCCAAAGGTTTTGCAGACCAGCCTGAAATCTTTTTCGGTTTCGGGCATGATAGTTGTTTGACCTGAGGCTCGGCACATGTCTCAAAGAAGGTTGCCTGGTGATCGCTGTGGGTGTAGCGTTCGCTGACGCACCAGGACATACCACGCGCCAGCGAAGGGCTGACAAAAGTCAGGTCTACAATTGAGCCTGACCCCCCTTTCTGGAAGGTGTTTACAGCACCTTCGTTAGCCAAAAATATGTCCATCTGCGCGAAAGCTTCTATTAAACTGATTTAATTCTCTGCTGCCCCACTCTAGGGTCCAAGCATTGAGATCACCAGCAATCACCTTTGGACTTCGTCCCCTTGCGTCGAGAAGATTATCAAGCATTTGCTCGAATTCAGACAGTGTCAAACTTGGTGGGGCGTAGCAGCTACATATATATACACCTCTTATTTTCGCCCAGACAAAGCCACTGGCTGCCTGACTTGCAGTACATTGTATGGCCTGTCGACCACAAGCCCATATAACGGCTCCACCAGTCGAGTGGTGTCTGTCTGCCTTTCTGTCTGTCTTTCTGTCTGTCTGTCACACCCGATTTATTCGGAAACGGCTAGACAGATTGTCACGAAAATTGGTGAGAATATGTAATCTGGTGTTCCCTCTACATGCAGTATGTGGCGCCATCTTGTGTTGAGAATGGAGGGTGCAAATTTTTTTTTCACAGAATGTAGCCATGTGGGGTATCAAATAAAAGGTCTCAATTAGTACTTTTCGAAACTGGTTCAATATTTGATATTGAGTGAAACACAGGGGAGTGAGTGCTCAAAATATGACCCCCAAAAAGTGTAACAGGTCTCGTTTTCAGAACCTAGCCAACCGAAAAATCTGAAAAAAATCACAGTGCTGCATCTCTAGGAAATCTTGGCCTCAAGATATATCCGATTGCGATATTTGCACACACAAAGTTAATAATAGTATATTTCCACATTTTAGAAATTTACCCGGCACCCCCCTTATGTTCATTCCCGGAGTACAAAATTTGGCATGCGTGTAATGAAGAACATAATGCACAGTTTGGTCAAGTTTGAAGAAAATCCAACTATTATTAACAAAGTTATAGGGAGTGAAACTTTACAATTTTTTGTGAATTTCGTGCACTCTACAACCTGCATGACGTCATCATCACGTATCAATTCATCAATACCACAACGAAATGAGTTCTTATGAATTGGGTCGCAGCGAATTATTTTGTTTTATTTTTTTAGTTATTTGTCAACCAGACGTGTGTGTATGTAGGTATATAATCTATGCATGCTAATGAAGTTTGCGGATAGCGCCTAATTCAAATAGATATAAGAAGTAAATCCGAAATATGGGTACGATCAATTTATATTCGTGCATATATGTGTACAGTATTCGGAAATAGGCAGTTTGTTTGTTTAGGGTGAGCGTAATATCTATGGCTGTAATATGTACGTACGTCTTGTAGTTTGAAAAAATATGATGGATTATGTTGGATTTGTTGCTATATACGGAGAGAAAATGTGCGTTAAAATTTCTTACATAAGATGAACACAAAACCTTTATACCCGAAGCGCGAGCTTCCGGTATTCCGACTTGTTTTCTGATTTTTCGGTTGAGCAGTTTCTGAGAATGGCTTGGTTAAATAAATGATTTCGACCCCCCGAACGGGGAGTTCCAAAAATTGTCAAAACAAAGACCAGCTTCGGAAAGGACTAGCCGATACCTTTCATTTGAGAAGCCACATGACTATATATGGTGAAAAAAAAAATGTGCACCCTCATTATCACCTCCCCTTAAATTCGGTGTAACAGGATGTAACTTACTGTATGCGAGAGCATCCACAGTTCCCGCCTTTCCACCGAATTGGGTGTCAATCGCTGCTCCAGTCTCCGAGAAAAATGAGTGTGATGGACAGACAGGCAGAGAAACAAACAGACAGACAGATGGACAGAAAATCCGTTCGGTTTTCAAAAGAGGAGGTCTACAACGGATGCACTTCCCCTACTAGCTAACACAGCTAATACCGCGCTTGACGAGGGCAAATGATGTGCAGTAATTACATTTCCTAATCGATAGGATTCTTTGCTGCAAATCAGGTGAAGTAATGAAACCATACTAAACGACATGAGGAGCTCCACAAGGGTCTGTCTTAGGGCCACTCTTGTGGATTATTATGTATAACGGAGTACTGACCCTAGACCTTCCTACTGGTGTGGCCTCCATTGGTTTCGTGGACGATATTGGTGTGAAGGTGACTCCTTATTTCGATAGTGGTCAGTTCGATCCTACTGTATGCAGCCCCAGTATGGGCAGATGCACTGAAAAATATAGCAGATAAGAGAAAGATTGGAGCTGCGTATTGCATCAGTGTACTCCGAACATGTTGGGCTTACAGAACAATATCCAGTGAAGCAGCTTGCGTGATAGCAGGAATGGTCCCGATTGAGATTCTGGCGAAAGAAATACAATGACTTTACGATCGAACGTATCTCATCGGAGAATCTCCTGCCCGTCGGCGACAGTTCGGAATGGCAAGAGAAGTGGGACGAGCCAGAAAAACATCGCTGGACTCACAAAATCATATGAGATATCTGGATTGAGAGGAAAACGAGGTAGTTTTAGTGGGTAAGAGTCCCGCACGTTGTGTACGTCATGAATCGACTTCAAAGCGTACAAGCACGTAGCAGCCGACTAAGAAGGCTGTGGTGTAGTTAATTTCATTTTGCCATAATGAATTCAAATATTATAGCAAACATCTGTATTCCTATTTGACCTGCAGATGTTTGTTCTTATCCCATGCTTAGTATTTAATTTCAAGTGCATTTATAGTGCTATTTCGAGAGTATGCCCGGACGGCTACGTACATATTATATATCCGTACTAAACAAGTTGATGCAATGCTAAGTTCAATGTCATCCTGATCAGAATTTGATGACATTGGACCTATTGTGAATTAATTAAGGGGGTCATCTCGTGTGAAGGTCGTTTTTTTTCGCTTTTTTAAACATTTTTTGTAAGGAACTGGATGAAGATACAAATACGAATTTTTCACCATATATTTACTAATGTCTTGAGCATGCGCAGTAATTTTTCCAGCACGATAACATCGTTCGTTATTTTAAATACAGAGCAACTTATACACTCATCTCCAAAAACAGGTGTTTTTCTGCTGTCACGTTAGAGGGCGTTGTGATCATCTTAAAACAAAAATGTAAACGGCATTATAATGTGCAGACTAAACCACTGTCTCCAAACTAGGATTATTAAAAAATATTGGAAACTAAATTTTTGGTGCCTTGTTAAACTTTTTTTTTGTAAATTTCAGGGTTTTTTTCAAGGCTTCTTTAATAAATAAAAAAAACTACTGAATGGATCGCAATTATCTTAGTTTGGATCGTAGAAATATGTTTTAAATAAGTCTTGAAAATTTGGAAGAAATTCGTTGGATAGATTTTGGGCTATATCTAGTCCATAAACCTTAGGTTTCTTGAAGAGAAACATGTAAAGCCTTTTATCGAAGTCATTCGAATGTCATTTAGACCGATAAATACGCGCTTTATTACCGCGATCGACATAAGCCTGGCATGTGATATTTGACTTGTTTAACATTGTAATTTTCGAACTACCCCGTATATCATAAAATCACTTTGGCCATATATTCTACACTATATCTGGGTACAATTGATGCAAAAAAAAAATCGATTCCTCGGATCCGACACACGGGATGACCCCCTTAACTTCTGGACTTGTATGCTAGTTTCGAATGGCGTACACTAGATGCGAATGAGTATTTGCCACTCAATAGATACAGTAAGTGCAATTTAGTATTATACAATACACTGATTGATTATGTGAACTTATAAACCATGTGTTTATGTTATGTATAGTATTTTAAAGTTTGTTTTTGTTAAAATGGCTTATAAAGTTCATGAGTTTGCCTTTTAATGAATGGTTGAAGCTTCGAACGTTTACAAAAGTGGATACGTTTCTCTACGATCGTATACAGAAGTGGATACGTTATCAGATAGTTTACTTTATTTTCTTTATTTTATTTTATGTTAGTATTTACTTCCCGATCTCTTAGAAGATTTTTATATTTATTGTTTACTATATTCGCATCATTTGTATCATCGCATATTGCTTTCGTCTCGTCGTTTCCTCAACATTTATTCTTAAGGCACACTCTCGGCCCTCCTCTGGTAGGTGACTTACGAACGTAAAGGACCCCACGGAAATTCTTGTCTTGCTCCCACCAGGATCGCACTCAGCAGTAATCCTCCCCCGGTGCACCAATGTGGAACATATGGCTTCAACATACTTATTTGCCCAATCTCCTCTTCGAGGTCTCGCTTTATAGCGTCGATAACCTACCCCTCAGAACTGGCCAAACTGATGCTGCATGTCAAATTATTAAAATGTGGTGTTACTGTTTCATAAGTTTCGGTCCAATTTCCCGCGATATTACGAGAAATTTCCTTAATGTCAAAGGAGACGATATAACGGGTGCAAAGATCGCTTTCAAACAACAGCACACCAATTCCATAATATGTACATGATGGCACGGTGTGCATAAGCCTGAGCTAATAGACTTGAGGCAGAATTTCCTCTGTTTCCTCTTCGAAAGAGAGCCTTGACGAGGCTGTGAACTCCTTTGGAGGTCGAGGCCTTTGCAGATGACGATACTTGGCTGCAATCTCTCCCAACAATCCTTTGATTCCCACAGAGAATTCCGCAAATTCTTTGAACGAGTCCATTCACCTTGTTGTTGCATTACCCTATTGACATGAATAGATACTACTATACTTAGATGCATAGTTACGTCTCGGTAACTCAGGTACCCTATTGCTACTGTCGTAGCCAATCCGGGAAAGAATTTGGCAGCCTGCTTCAAAAGGCCTTTGAAAACTATGCCCAAACCAAACTTAGACGTCCTAAATCAGTTCATTTTATACAATGTTGTCAACTCATTGATAACATCATCGGGTTCCCACTCAATCGACATTCTCAACTCATTACAATAGTCGCAAATATCTCCTTTTGTCTGACGAAGACAAACTCTAAAAAATCTCTCCATATGCTCCCAGATGAGTTGTATCTGAACCTCGGCCTTTTACCCTGGACTGCTCCTCCACGGGTAGTTTTTTTCCTCTTTCAGGAGAAGAAAAACCTCTGAATTAAGAAATAGGCAGGTGTTAATACCTGTAAGTGCTTGTTATTCACCAAGAGATGCAGCGGTCTGCTGTTCAATATAGCCTCCTTAGTCGTAGAGGAGAATTGCTTGGTATATCGTTTCGGCCTCCCTACAGCGGACCTCGGACAACAAATACTTTGGTCTTTGGCAGCGAATCCAACCTAAGACATCCTCGAAGTCAGTATATATACATATGCCGTGAATCCCACCAAGGCTCTTGCGTACATATTCGAAGAGTTCTACTAGGAATGCAACCTCCTCTAATTTGAGTTTCTGAATAGTGCATTCTTGAGTACTTTAGCTAATTTGCGTTTTTCAAGGGCATAATCTTTTTCCGAGCTGCAATTAGCTATACGTCGAAACTTTTCAAAGTCTTCCTCTGGCTATATATGACCTCGGCATATCCAATCTCCAGATACGACGCTGAACCCAATTAGATCGATTGTTTTCTTACTGCTGTTATGCCCAGTCCAACGAGGGATACGCGCGTAATTCAGCCATTGCATGGAAGAAATGATCTTCTCCAGCTGGACAGGCCTGTGATGGCGTCGTCCCAGACCATTTTTCACACGGGTTAATGCTATAGCAAAAATAGTCCTCTCTAGGTCTATAAAGTAAAATTCTAATGTTTTTTTCTGTTTTCTTCAGTTCCACAAATGACTCAATTCGCCTAGTTCCTTCAATATACCGCAGAACCTCATGCTTGTCGGATGCCTATTTTGTGGGAGGAATTTTTGACTTCTCCTAGGCTTCCAAAAATTAAGTGAATGATGTCCTGGGTCATTTTCACATTGAATGCCCTATAAAACAGAAAGTCTATATAGAAAGCATGCTTTATAATCCATTAGATTTCCTCATCGGCTGTGTTCCGTTCCTTAGTGCAGAGTTCGGATGGTTTGCCATGGGGCGCAGTCAATCCTATAAGTGACACTTTTTGGCTCCTCGGAACTCGCCCTCCACAAAATTCTAAATTTCTGCTGGTCCTCTGGACACTGCCCAAAAATGTTTGTAATGCCACCTGAAAACACAAAGTCAAACTTTCTTACTCGGGTCAAAATATCGAATATATGGCCGGGATTACATCATTAAGACTGGTTCCATTCGATGATGAACTCGACGCGTTGAAAACATTTGACAACTTCGTTGAACCGGTATTTTTCAATATACTTAGATACGGAATATAGTATTCTTCTCCGCTTGTTTCCGCCTGCAATTCACTTGGCACCGCCGTCATGTGAGTCAAAGCCAAAAATTCACCCCATCATCCGACACTCGCTTTTTTTATAGAAATGTTTACTCTTGAATCACTCCTCACGAATCCTGCCGTCTATGAGTTTTAAATCCCTTTTATCCAGAAGAATATCCCAAAACGATCCCAATCGTTGCCCTCAATCAACTTCTCCGTCTACACGTGGGTGGGAGTATATTGTGCAGCAGGACATTATGCCGGCCTCGAAACTATCCATCCTAATCTCGTATTTTGAAGTAGGAAACTCTCCATGGTTGCCTTTCACAATCAGTTGCGGCAGAACGTTTGATCCTAACAGAATAGGTACATGCAGGGCATAGTCCCTTACAGGATTAACCAGTTTTTCCCCTGTAACTGACCTTTTATTCTATGTGGCACTTGCAGAAGGCAGCCCTTGATCACCCTTTTTACCACCAGGGCTCATCCTCCAGTGCCGAGACTTTTCCGGCTGAGACTCCGCCCGCTGCAGAGATTTCGATATTGGTTTTTTTCTTTTTCAAATGAAGCTTCTGAACCAAAACTTCGGCGATATAATTTCTTTGACTTTTCTAGTCAATCAGACAACAAAATGAAACTCCGTTACCATGTTTCGCTAGAATCTTGATGACAGCTGTTGGAAGTATGGTGATAGAGCAGATAGATCTGTGGAGTTCGCAATGTGATGGATTACCCTTCCGGTGGACGCTTGATTTCCGACATAAGCTTTTACTGGGTGAGGTATAGTAATATGTTGTTTTTTTTTTATTTTCGTTGCTCTCTGCGAACTTAGGACAACAGATTGCAGGCTACCAATACATATGAAGCATTTTAATTTGAATTTCTCCCTCTTCTTCTTTTTCTTCAGCCTTTGTCCCGTTCACAAGCGGGGTCGGCTCGTCATGATCGGTTTCGCCATTTGGCTCTATCGAATGCCTGATCTGGGTGCAATCTCGAGGCTTTCAAATCGCCATCCAGCGTATCAAGCCACCGTTGTTTAGGTCTGCCTTTTGGACGTTTACCATCGACTTCGATGTTCAGACCAATCTTTGCAAGTGAATTCTCGTTTGCACGAATTGCGTGACCATACCATCGAAGACGCCTCTCCCGCAACTTTTCCACGGTCGGTGCAACCCCATAACGATCGCGGATATCCTCATTTCGGATGTGATCTAAACGTGTGACGCCACTAGTCCAACGTAGCATCTTCGTCTCCATTACCGCAAGACGCCGTTCATTGTCTTTTATGGTCGGCCAACACTCCGAACCATAGAGAGCGACTGGACGGACGACATTGCGGTAAATTTTATATTTGAGACGTTCGTTGATACGTCGATCACAAAGGACACCAGTTGTGGAACGCCACTTCATCCAGGTTGCCTTAATGCGTGAAGCAATTTCATAACGCAGCTCTCCATTGGCTGATAGCGTTGACCCGAGGTATTTAAATCGCTCAGTTCTGGGCAGATCACTGCCGTTGACAGTGATTGTGCCTGTTTCATGGGGATCGGTCGTCAAAAATTCAGTTTTGTTTAAATTCAATCTGAGACCGTGTTGCATGAGGCGATCATTCCATTTTTGAACAAGTTGCTCGAGATCATTTTTGCTATCAGATGCTAGGAAAACATCATCTGCATAAAGCAGTGTGTAGGGCGCTGGACGTTGGATATCCCGTGTGACGGTGTCCATTACAAGGACAAAGAGGAGTGGTGAGAGGGCACTTCCTTGATGAACTCCAACAGAGACACGAAGCGGTTTTGATACACCCGCCATACTTCGAACTTTACTTTTCGGATCGTGGTAGAGCAATTGAACCCAGCGCACGAGTTCTTCTGGCACGAAGTGTTGTCGTAAAGCATACCAGATGAGCTCGTGTGGTACACGGTCAAACGATTTCTCTAGATCCAGAAAGGCAATGTAAAGAGGGCGATGCCTCTCACGGTGTTTCTCCATGAGTAACCGCGCAGCGCGCGTTGCGTCAGTAGTTCCGCAGTTCTTGACAAATCCGGCTTGATTCACGGTTATTTCAACGATTTCGCGAATACGGTTGTCAAGAATGCGTTCAAAAATCTTCATGGTATGGGAAAGTAACCGGATCGGACGGTAATTTAAACATTCTGCTGGGCTACCTTTCTTTTTCCATATTGGAACAGTGGTACTTTCTTGCCAGTCAGATGGTGTTCTTCCTTCCGGTTAAAGAATTCACTGAGCCACAATGTTGGGTCCCAGCTCTTCGCTTTCCAGAGCTCAGATGCGATGTCGTCAGGTCCTGTTGCATTCCCCGATTTCATTTGTTTTATTGCCTCCTCGACTTCAGTTGCGCTGAAAGGTGGAACTGCTCCAAATGTCGGCAATGATTGTGGAAGTGGAGGATGAGCAAATTCTTCAGTTGAAATCTGCTCGAAGTATTCTCGCCATTTATCCGTTGCGGCTCGACGGTACGAGCAAAGTACCGTTCTTGTCATTAACACAACAGAAGTGTTCGATATCCTGTGTGCGTTCATCACGGCTTTTAGCAAGTCGATACAGATCTCTCTCGCCATCCCGAGTGTCCAGTTTGTCGTAAAGATTTTTGGAATGGTTCGCTCGGGTGACAGCGACCGCTTTCTTTGCTTCCCGGTTGGCATTCTTATAAATTTGCCAATTAGCAGGCGTTTTATCGTCGAGAAATTTGTGGTAAAGGCGTTTCTTTTCACAGACCTTCATTTCAACATCATCATTCCAAAGCCAAGTATCTCGGTTGATGTACCGCTTACCCGGCTTGGTGACCCCGAGGGTTGCAGAGGCCGCTTTGTGGATCGTGTCTTTCATTTGGTTCCATGATTCTTCCACATTCGTGATGGTTGGCAATCGTATGAGTGAGACCGTTTCTTCTTTCTTCTCACCAAATCGCCACCATTTAATGCGCGGCGGGCCAGTGCGTTCCTCACGCCGTTTTATCGATAGCTTAATTGGCAGGACAGCAATCAACGGCCGATGTTGAGGTGCGATGGTCTCATAGGGAACGACTTTGCAATCAGTGACAGTGGTAAGATGTTGGCGTCTTAAGAGAATATAGTCGATTTGCGTTTTATTGTTCCCACTATAAAATGTGGGAAGATGAGACAATCGTTTGATGAACCATGTATTCATAAGTACAAGGTCATGGGTGTCCGCAAAATCGATTATACGTTCGCCACCTTCATTGCGCGCTCCGAACCCCTTTCCCCCATGGCACCTGTTATCGTCTGCCTGACATGACAATTAAGGTCGCCGGCAATGATTATGTAATCGTCAGCAGGCACGTGACAAGTCTTTTCATCGAGAAGTTGCCAGAAGGCATCTTTCTCGGCATCAGGTCGACCTGTCTGTGGTGCATACGCGGTGAAGAAGTGAATAGTGCGATCATTTTGAGACATTCTATTTATCCTATCCCAGCTGGGATACCAACAATTCCATACTCGAGTATTCTAAATGGTCTACTTCTCGCTCTGTATTGCCCCTTAATTTACTTTGGAGCATCATTAAACGTGCCGCATATTCAATACAACACAACAAGAAGCTTCTATTAGGTTGTTGCATATGAAATGGCCGATTTGGCACTCAAGTGAAGTTACGTGCAATTATGCTGTATCAAACCACCACCACCACCAGTTGGCGCTGTTGGTGTCAGATAATGAAGAGAGGACCAGGAACATTAACAGCGCATTTGGAGCTGATACGGTAAGCCGACGAACCACACGGCGGTGGTTTGAAAAATTACCGTCAGGCGATGTAAACCTTCATAGTGAGCCACGTGGACATCCAGGACCATCGATTGATAACGACGAGCAGCGTTTGCTAGTCGAATCCGAGACACGTAAGTCTGTGAGAGACATTGTAGAGAAACTGGGCGTACACTATTCGTTTCCCGGCACTTGCAACAACTTCGAAGGGTGAAAAAGCTCGTAAATGTTAGGGAGGAAAACATGGCGTTTCGAGTGAAAATTTACAGTTTTTTACTCTCCCGTAACAGAAGCGATTTCTTTTTGCACAGAATAG
Organism: Hermetia illucens; assembly: GCF_905115235.1. Classification (NCBI taxonomy): domain Eukaryota; kingdom Metazoa; phylum Arthropoda; class Insecta; order Diptera; family Stratiomyidae; genus Hermetia; species Hermetia illucens. The sequence goes on along the minus strand of NC_051850.1, from coordinate 119,519,677 downwards.
TGATATGTGATGAAAAGTGGATATTATACAACAATCATCGCCGATCGTCACAATGGGTAGATGCTGATGAACCACCGAAACATATGCCAAAACTGAACCTCCATCCGTAGAAGGTAATGGTGACTGTTTGGTGGTCTACAGCTGGAGTTATCCACTATTCTTTCTTGGCACCTGGAGAAACGATAAATGCACAGAAATACTGTACCAAACTCGAGAAAATGCACCAAAAATTGAGTATTCAACGGCCGAGATTAGTCAACAGAGATGGTGTGATGTTCCTTCACCACAATGCACGACCTCATGAATCCAGAACAACGGCTCAAAAGTTGAACGAATTGCAGTATGAGAATCTGCCTCATATGCCACCATATTCACCAGACACTTTGCCAACCGACTACCACTTTTTTAAGCATTTAGATCATTTTTTTGGCGGAATAACAATTTATGGAATGAAAAGGTCATAAAATTGCCTTCGACGAATTTATTAACCCCTGAAAATTGGACTTCTACGAAACTGGTATACATACTCTTGTATCTCGCTGGGAGAAGTGTTTTGAATCGACTGGCACCTATTTTGATTAATTAAATAAATTTTTGTAAGCTTTACAGTCGTTTCAAATTTTAGTACAAAATCGGCCATTTCATTTGCAACAACCTAATAATTGACTCGTATTGACTAATATCTCATAGAAACAACTCCGCTCGAAGCATTTCAGGGTCAAAGCTCTTCCTATACAAGACAATGATCTTGCCAGTCCTCATGTATTCCGCGGAGAATTGGGTTCTTAGCAAGAAGAATTGCGAATTCTTGGCCCCGTTCGAGAGAAGAATCCTCCGAAAAATGTTTGGTCCCCTACACGAGAATGGACGATTTCATAATCTACATAACGGCGAAATCTATGAGCGATATCATGACCGTCAGGTTGTGGATAAAATCCGGCTCAATAGATTACGGTGGGCGGGTCATTTAATCCGTATGGATGAGGATGATCCCACTCGGAAAGTCTATAAGGGCAATATCTACGGTAGAAAAAGAAAACGAGTCAGACCCTGCCTAAGATGGAGCGATGGCGTAGGCCAGGACGCCAGAGAGCTTTTAGGGATATCGAATTGGTGGACCTCGACGCAAAACCGGGATGTCTGGAGTTGTTTATTAAGGCAGGCCTAGACCGGATACCGGTTGTTGCGGCGTTTATGATGACGATGATGAAACAAGGAGATTTCTGGGGCTAGTAGATTGGTCTCAAATGTCTATATGGAGCGTATTCCGGTCTCCCTGCCACCGACTCATCGTCAGGCAATCCGCTATCCACTCCTATGACATTCTGGTTTTCTTCGTCTTCTTCATGGCATCTTCACCACCACCATCGGCAGCAAATTGCAAGCAATTTTTTTTCAATTGAAAGGAGCAACTGACCTTCCTTGCAAGGCCGCACGTTGCAACCGCAAGGAATGATAAGAAGGGCCGCCTCCAGTAAAGCGCAGCACGCATTTTTAAGGCAGCGCAAAAACGACAATTTTAAAGGTTTAAAGTTTGCTAGATCTTCTGTAGTATTAAACTCATGAAATTTTGTTACATGCCAACATCAAAATAATCAAAGTAGTTAGCAATATATTTACAAAGGAAAACTTACATGGTTGTGAACTAATCCGGCTCGAAGGACGACTATGCTTAGACAAAAAATTACAGAGCCCAGGCGCCTGGAACGGATTCCCGTCTAAGTCGTTGTTGGCTCGTCTCTTCCTTGTTTAGGTATTTCCCCTCGGACCCCCTTCAGTTGGACAAATGTTGCTGCTTTTCCTATCATGTACAACACGTATACAAAGCTGCAAATCTGCCTTTCGAAACCTAAATCCGGCGGGTCGTCGCCGGCCACTATTTATCCACATAAAACGAACATTTCACCCGTATGCAAATTTCCACAGCCCTAGTAAGTATCCTGAGGTCAGCTGATGGCATGTTCTAATTTGGCGCAAGAAAGCAGGTAACGAAAAATTGGAGCGTCGCATTATTTGCTAATTAGATTGCTTTTCGAAATGAGGCATTTTGTTTCAATCGTTGCTGCATGCATTGCAAAGTCTCCTAAACATGAGCTGCTAGCTACGTTCTTTGATGAGGATCCGCTTCAGCTTTAAGTTTACCTGGAGGAAGTTGGTCCCTTCACAAAAGCGTGTCCATGATAAGATTTTTCACCGACCTTATACTTTTCTTTAGCGCTTTTTGTGTCTCGGTTGAATTAGATTTTAGCATTCGTTTGAGGACTCTGTTTTGCCAGATTAACCATGGTATTTTACTATCTTCGAAAGCTCCACTTAAGGTAGTTGTGATCATCTTCTGCTTACTTCTTTTTTTTCTAGCACTAAGTGCCTAGTAGGTAGGCACGGACGATTTTGTCTACTTACTCACCTCCTACATTTAAGTAGTGGTGCCCAGTTGGAAGTTAATATTTAGGACGCCTCACAATATGTTTCTCACCGATAAAAATGTTTCGAAGGCTAGTCCGAAAATTTTCCAAAAAATGTTGCACACCATGCTAGGATTTCACTTCAGTCAAGGCTTTTCAATAAATTATGCAACAGCTAGCAAAGTCATTGCAAAGCTCAATCATTTTCTTCGCTCCCCTTTTCGGATTTCCGTTAAAACTAGCTGGATGCTTGGTCAATTATTCTCATGATTGCTTAAGACCAAAAGTAAACTGGGTAACTATTCATTTGGAGTCAGTAGTCGTCAAAATTCCATTAGGTCATATGTAAATATTGTCGAGCGCGTTGACAGCTTACCAAAATTTTACAGAACAAAATGTCTTCATTTTCTCCATCGATCCATTAGGTAGAAGTACATGTGATTGCATTCTAGCATAGGCATCTTTGTTTTTTTTTTGTTTTTGTGCGGACAAGGAGGTGGAAAATCTTAGAAATACACGTCCGCCGCAGCTCCACCGCCCGAACGCCGGAACTGCAACGGGCGCGTGTGGGTTTCAAATCCACTAAAAACCACCCCCGGTCTTTCCAGCCCCAGCCCCGCGGGACCGCCATTAAGGTATTACTTTCCGGGGTAGGTTTGCTCTTAGGCACACATCCTTCTCCTATTTGCAGCTTTCCTATTTCTTTGCTCCTTCGGCAACTGATTGCGGAGCCAACCGCAAGCCACTTCTCTTCGGACTCCAGCATCTCAGTAACCAAGCTCTACGGGGTTCCGCTCCTGCCCAGCACCTGGTTTAAGCTCCTTTTCTCCATCGCAATTCATGGGCAGTGAAACATCACATGCTCTGGATCCTCCGGTATGCCATCACATCTGGGACAGTTCGGAGAATCATCCAACCCAAAGCGGTGCAGATACTGCCTGTAGAAACCACCGTGTCCCGTGAGGAACTGGGTAATGTGGTAGTTGGTGTCCCCATGTTTTCGCTCGTAGACGCGTCCCATCTGCGTTGCCAGAGATCATGCGACTCTGACCTTGCCGAATTTCTACGCTGTGCATGCCTCTCCATACGTCTTGCATTGTACAGGACACTCATTTCTTTGGCCAGAATGTCAACCGGGATTATGCCTGCCACCACCAATACTGCCTCATGTGATGTGGTTCTAAAAGCACTGCAAACCCTCAAAGCCATCCGTCGGTAAACCAAGCTCACCTGCCTCCGCCTCTGAGAGTTTGCAAGCGCCATGGTGGCACTGGCTGCCTTTTGGCATGCATACTCTAGGTGTTCCCTAAAACTCAATCTGGTGTCAATTATTACCCCCAGGTATTTAATAGCCGGCTTTGATACGACCATGTGTCCACCGACCTCCACTTTCACAGTGTTATTTTTTCTGCGGTTCGTTATTAAGATCGCTCCCGTTTTCGCGTCCGCCAAGGTCAGCCCGGCCTTTTCTAGCCAGGACTTTACCGCTCACACTGTTTCCATTGCGTAAAGCTCCACATCTTCTGGGTGTTTTGCTGCAACAACCACAGCTAGGTCATCAGCAAAGCCGACAATCGTAGTCCCCTCTGGGACTGGAAGAGCAAGCACCCCATTATACATGACATTGCACAACAGGGGAACAAGTACCGATCCCTGTGGTACCCCGGCTATGACAATGCACTCTTTGGGGCCCTAATCCGTCCCGTACCAGAGAGTCCTCTCTGAGAGGTAGTTTTCCACCAAATTCGCTAAGTATCCGGGGACACCTATGTCAGCCAACGCCCCTTTAATTCTATTCCAGTTGGCCGAGTTGAATGCGTTTTTCACATCCAACGCCACCACGGCACAGCAGCCGCCCGAAATCAGTGCACCTTTTGCCAGGTTTGCCACCATGTTAATCTTGTCCACCGTAGAGTGGGCGCGTCGGAAACCAAACTGGCGTTCCCACAAACCATTGCTGGCAGGGTCACACAGCTGTTTGAAACAGTTCTTTTTGCTCCTCCGAATGGCTTCCTTTAGGCGGCCACGCAATTGCTTGTGTGCCTCCTCTCGACCGTCGCCACCGGGTTTTCCCCTGAGCCGCTGGCAAAGCCTCCTTGCCCGAAAACATGCGGCTCGCATACTTGCGATTTCGTTCGCAGAAAACGTGTTCCCCTCGAAAGCTTTCACTGTCCAGCCAAGCATACCACCCGGCATTCTGCGAAAACTCTTTTTCGGGCTCGATCCTTGATCTCTATGCAGATTGCATGGTGGTCGTTGTGAGCATAGTCCTCACTGACATGCCAAGCGATTCTACTGGCTAAAGTGGCACTCACGTATGTCAGGTCCACTATAGACCCCAGGCCCCTTCCCCGGAAAGTGTACGAAAACCCAACATTCGCTAGTACCACGTCCAGCTCCGCGAATGCTTCGAGCAGAACACGTCTCCTCACATTAGTTATCCGGCTGCCCCATTCAAGAGCCCACACATTGAAATCGCCTCCTATTATGATCGGCCAATGTCCTCTTGCATTCAAAACAAGAGCGGCAAGCATCCGCTCATACTCGACGAGTGTTGCGCTGGGTGGAGCATAGCAGCTGTAGATGTGGATGCCCTTCACCTTCGCTCTGATGAAGCCGTCCTCCGGGTGCTCCATTATTTCCTCGAAGGCTTGTTCTTCACAAGTCCATAGCGCTACTTGGCCCGTTTGGTCTTTGACCCAAACGCTACCACCGCGGTTTCGGTATGGTTCATAGCATAGGCATCTACATAGCATTGCGATGCTAAGTATATAAAGAGAGAAGTCAATGATTTCTGTTTTACAAAATATATAATTGTACGATTATTAAAGAAAATTGGGGTCTTGGTGCAGATTTTCATGCAAAGTAGATTTGATCTTTTGAAATGAGTATTTTAGAGACTGTGATTTTCAATATTATGGAAGCAGGACGGAATGTCACGTACAGTTGATTGGATTTCGCTACTAGTTCAGCTCAAAGATACAACGATGATTTATATATCACGAAACTGTCAGATACTATAAAACTTTCCACTGCTTTCAAATCCATACATGACCTTTTGTAGCATTCTAGCATAAAACAACATCAAATAAAACTACGTCCTAAATCCAGGGCAGTAAACGATATCCGTTCCTAGGCGCACCTCATGGATAGTCCAGTGCCAATACTACACTACATACTACGCTGGATACTAGTTATCCGCAGTGACGAAACATTACCCGAAAATATATTAACTTTTAGGCAAATGCCATTTTGAACACGCATCCGAGAGTAGAGTATTAAGGATAAACCGCATTTAGAGAATCATGGAATGGAAAATTAAACCCTTGCTTAACCCAACAAAGAGGATTGAAAGTCTATTTATATGACATTTTTTCAATGGTTGACGACCATCAAAAGCTGCACAGAAATAAAATTCCAGCTGACTGTAACCGCTTTTATCTCGATCCAGCGTAAGAGGCCAAACAAAAGTGCGGGAAGCGAAGGACGCGAAGGATACAAAGGGGTAGAGTAAATCGATGCATTCAAATCTGAAGTGATATATTTTTTTGATTGGAACTCAAGTCCTCGGGCTTGCTTTGAATAAAGCCAGCCATTGAACGCAAAAAAGAGCCCTTTTGACTTCAAAGTGGACGATTGTTCGAGGACAGTAAGGCGAAAGGGATCCTAGTCGAGCTGACGGACTAGTAGCAGGATACCGAATGAGTTTTAAACGACTGCCATAGGAAAGTGATTAGAGAACAATGGCATACGAGCACAGACGCTGGAATGTTTGTCGGATAGAGGGTTGTTGGTTTTTGTTTTTGATTCTGAAAAGGCAGGTTTTGTCTCCATGCTTGAGAGGCCCTTTGTTAGGGTGTAGACGGGCCAATTAATTGTTAATATACTATTTCAAACCTTGGGGTATTATTTTCCATTAAATGTTTTGAATAGAGTTTCAACAATTCAGTCGGCCACCTGGGAAGGTATCCATTCTTGGTACTCTGTCTACATTTTTGACCTTTTTGTCGGATCATTTTTGTAATATCAAAACGGTCCCAGTTCAGTCAAATCGTCTGCGAAACAAAAAGGGAAACACGCTCATTAATTATAAATTCTCACCTGATTGAAGTGACAGAAATACTTAATGGACCAAATCATTTAGATGTGAAATGAGCCATCATCACATAGGCCATTGGAAATGTATGTCTGACCACGTATCAACGTGATTTTAAAACTCCCCATTTTACTACCCAAATCCGATGTGCATGGTATAGAAGTGCTTGTGCGTAATACTCGTATAATACCTACCTTCATGCTTAAAATAAATAGGTGCCAATCAGTCTTAACGTCCTTTCTTTCTCTTAGTCGGTTTGCCCCAAAAATTGAAAATAACTTCCATGAGTTTTTGCTATTTTTGTTCTCTTTCAAATTTTTTTCTGCTGTCGAACGCCATCGGAAACCTCTAAAGCGCAGCTAATTAGCGTTCGTCCAATAGATTCCCCAAAAGTGAGAGAATTGACTCCGATCTGGCGGTGCCCACTTCAAACAGTTTATTTACAGCCACACACTCTAATACCGCGCTCTATTAAACTCCCATAAGACCTCATGGACAGATTTTCAATTATCTCATGATTATGGTTTCTTTGTTGAAACTTGATAGCCACTCCCTGTCGGGACACTCTCCACGTGATGTCCCGTCGAAAACAGGACAAACATTCGTAGCTGTTCGCTCCTATTTGCCACCTATCGTGAATCGTGTCCTAGTAAAATTTTAATCAGGTACACAAGGGAGATGTGTACGCTCGTTCTGATTTCTGTTTCCTTCTCACTTTTGGCGGCTATTCCTGGGGGCTTTGTAATTTTATTGAAGGGAATTTATTTTCACCGAAAATTGAGGTCAGTCGGCACAGTGGGAGAAGACAGGACGTGAAGGCAGTTTATGGACGATATGGCGGTTTAGGCGATGGCATGTATTAATAGTCGCATTTACTCATTCCTCTTCGGCATTTCTGCTAGTTGAGGGGTCACGTCTAACGCGACGCCATGGACAACCATACGAATGCTTGCGTTTAATAAAATCTCAAAAATGCTATTGATATTGTCAACGTATCACGGAAAAGGAAGTGGCTTTGATGGCAATTTTTTGATTTTGTTGTTATACAATAAATTCTGGATACAGTATCAAGGCGGGGTCCAATTCCATTTTAATATAAAATATTACATCTGAGCTGAATGAAAACTGAAGCTAGAACATTATAGAAGTTCTCTAGAACTATATGTATACAGTATACAATACGTATATGTACTTCTGAACATTTTTATGGACGACGTTCCTTTACTATGCACTTCAAGTGTTTTCAGGATACGACCAAAAGCTTTCACTTCGCTGCAATTATTCCACGTCATTACATTGTCAATCTTGCCAGAAAAGTGACATTCGTTGTATAGTAATGGAGTCGTCGAGACATGTTTTCAATCAACTAGTTTCCATCTTGAAATTAATAAAGACAATTCATATTTGATTACTGTTAAGACTCATCATCATAAACGCCGCAACAACCGGTATATGGCCTGCCTTAATAAGGAACTCGAGACACCCCAGTTTTGCGACGAGGTCCACGAATGTGATATCCCTAAAAGTTGTCTGGGGTCCTGGCCTACTCGATCGCTCTATGTCAGGCAGGGTCTGCCTCGTCTTCTTCTTCTTTTTCTACCATAGATATTGCCCTTATAAACTTTCCGGAGATTTCGCCATTATAAAAGCTACGGAATCGTCTATCCTCATGTAGGGAGCCAAAAACTCTTCAGAAGATTCTTCTCTCGAACCCCGCCAGGAATTCGCAATTCTTCTTGCTAAAAACCGAAGTTTCGGAGGAATACATGAGGACTGGCAAAATGGAATAGGCTCTGTTGGCTGCCAACAACCGTTCGCGGATTTCATCATCGTAGCTGTTATCGGTTGTGATTTTTGACTCTAGATAGGAGAAATTATCAACGGTCTCAAAGTTGTAGTCTCCTATCTTTATTCTTCCCGTTTGACCAGTGGGGCCTGATGTTGTTGGTTGGTTGATTTTTGGTGCTGACGTCGCCACTATATATTTGTCTTGTCTTCATTGATGTGCAATCCAAGATCTCGCGCTGCCTATGGGGCTATTCTACCTAGCAAGATAGCAGGGAATACCTTATATACTCAGCCACTTGATACTTCTATAGTTGCTGCACTGTGTGATATCTCATTTTTAATGTCTGGGACAGATAATGCTTCGTTGCCAGTCATCAGGCATGGATTTAAACACTATCAGTAAATACTCATTCATTCACGAATCTGCAGGAATAGGCAAGCTCTTTAATAGTATTCGTTATTGATAAATTTCATCTTTTCCCAACTGAAATTGTGGCTGCCTGTGAGACGGAGTTTAGAAATTCATAAATAGTAACTAGTGTTCTACGCTTCAGATAGGGATGGATCTTTTCTGAAAAGTGCATTTGCTCCCAGATGCCTCTATCGAGGCCCGCCAGAAGGCTCACTTTCATCAACTTGAATGTAAATTTCAGCGTTTCAGGCCAGGCTTAAGTGGCTTTTTCGCTTTCCCGCCGCACACGCTATCAACTATCAATGGAAAGAGCATGGTCGGCCATGAAGCAGAAGTCGAGAGCCTCGCAAAATCCGAAAAACTGAATTCGCGAGGGGATATGACGGCATCTACCCGAAGGCAGCAACATGTCACCTTATGGTCTACGACCCCTGGTAGACAAGCGCAGAAACAACAAGCTATTTTCTCAGAAGCTGAAATTAGCCGCAGCGATCTCTACGCCCAACGAAACTTGCGACTACAGGGCAATTAGACGTGAGTATTGGCTTGCGTCGGGCTTTTTCGTTGCGTTTAATGTTGGCTAATCACAGTGTTCTCATATGAGTATTAGGCGCAAATTTCCTGTGTCACTATGAGCTTCTAATAAGTCCCTGATAGACCCCACAACCTCTCTTCGGTAGTTAGGGAAAATTTCAACCTACTTCAACAGAAACACCAATTCTATAATTTTTGAGGACGTTGCCGATCCACCCATTTGTGCACACGGATGACTTTTGGCTTATGTAATGCGGCACAAACCTTCCAGAGATTTATCCACTCTTAGACAAGGTAGAAGCGATTGCAAGTTGTCCACTGCCAAAGAGAGTCAAAGACCTTAGAAGGTTCTGGGGTATAGTAAACTTCTATCGTCGTTTCTTGTCCAAAGTCGCTCACCACCAGGCATTACTTAACGTCTGTCCTAAGATTAAAGGTTCGCGGGCTGTTGTATTGTCTCCAGAAACGATCAACGCGTTTGAAACCACCAAGCAACGCTGACAGATACCACACTTTTGACATTCCCTCAGCAGGATGCATTCCTAGCCATGTGCGTTGATGCCTCAGATATCGCACTAGGCGCTATTATACACCAGATGGAGAATCAAAGCTTACAACTGGAATTAGAGCGCCTACGATCATGCATTACTAACCGTGTAACCGAGTATCAATTCCTTCCGATATTCCCTGAAAGGTAAGCCGTTCACTTTGTTCACGAACAACAAGCTCCTAACTTTTGCCTTACGGTAAAAATCCGACAGAGGGTCCACTCCCCAACTTCGGTATTTAGCTTATATCAGCCAATTCACATCGGATATTCAAAATGTGTCCTTCTTAGTCTTAGTCTTCGTAGTTGTTAGTTAGTTAGTAGTCTTAGTAGTTGACGCTTTGTCCTGAATCTACGAAATCAACATCTCAGCCACAGTCGATTTTTCGGAAACCGCTGTGGCCTAGAAAGAAGACGCAGTTCTTTAGAACCTGCAGTCAGACTCCAAATACATGTTCAAGGAGTTCCCTATCTTCGGCTCACATTCCTCTATCTATTCCCGGTGCTTTTGTGTTTCGCTCGGTGCCAATGCGGACACTGGCATTCACACAACCAGCTGACTAATCTCCAGTAAATATTTCTGGCCGTCCATGAACAAGTACGTGAATCCTTGCGCTATAGAGTGCATCGAAGGCCAAAAGTGTGAAGTCAATAGGCATGCTAAGAAGGAAGTAGGTGTACTCTCTAAGTCAACAAAGCGCTTCACACGGCTTAGTATTGCCTCATGCTTCCCTTTGAAGAACATAACAAGGTAGTCTTGTGCTAAGGCCCTCTACTGAGAGTGGATTACACGCTTTGGTGTTCCCGCTGCAATTACCACGGACCGAGGAGTGAAATTTCTTCAGATTCAAACGCTAGAGGGTAACATCTTACCACCCGCAGTCCAATCCAAGAACGTTGGCAATGTCCGTCAACTAGGCTAATGTGCAGCATACCTGTCGAACGTGCTACCGGCCAGAAAGAGCGCGGGCGGCCACGAGGAGACCGATGAAAAAGGAAGCCGGACTGGAGAGTCCAGCAAGGCCTTTCAGAAAAGACATAACTCGCGAAAGACTAGTTTTTGTACAAATTTGATTCTCGAAGTGAGTGAAACTTAATAAATTATCTGAAAAACACTTGCTAACAACTTTTATAAATAAATAGTGATCAGCAGTTTCGATATAAATGCCACAGTGTCTCTGCGGAGCACTCCTATCCTTTCCGGGGTACTAGTAAGCGAGAATGCGGCTTTGGATACGCCAACCGCAAGTCGTTCTCCGTCCGGTTTCGGACAAGATACTAGCGGCTAGATTGCGGTCTATTATAGAATGAGCAAGGTCTCATTATCAACGATGACCTCCGATTCAGAGTAGCAGGAGGCTTTCTTTTGGAAAATGAATGCTGTCCAGGTCTTGGCCTCTATAACGGTATTGGCAGGAGGTTTGGAAATTTCTACAATTCTCACCACCGTCGTCATGGATAGCCTGCAATGTAAGAGTGATTAAATTGACCACATTGCTATTAACAATAGATTCAGCAGTCGTCTTCTGGATGGTTAAAAAGAGAGGTGCTGACAGTCGCTTCGAAAGGGATCATCATCTAATGATCGCTTACATTCGCTGGCGTGTTATATCCGGCCCGCAGACTTGCGACCTCCAAGTTTAACATCGACCGCTTATATGGCCCAGTTGTCGCTCAATAATCGAGCAGCAATCTTGCTGATCTCACGGTAGATACGTTCAATAACCCGACTGAAAATATTGATAAATATTGGGACTCGATTTAAAATGCTGCACTACTCAGATCGTCAACCCCGTCGCAAAGAAGAGTCATAAGATTTGGGTTTTATCGAATCATGGAGTAGATCGATGAACAGAAACGACTACAGGCTCTATTGATCGCTGCGAGGGATGGGAAGACTGGCACGCTAGAATTCAGATACCGCGTGAAATCCCGGAAAGTTCAGTGTAGTGTGCGCCATGGCAAAATGAATTTATTGTTTTGCTGCTCTGGTAAAAGGAGCCGCACAGAGATGATTTCGGAAGTGTATACAGCATCACGAAAGATCTTGCAGCTGGTTGAAAATCCTTGGATTGTTCTATGAGGGAAAATGACGGTCGACTCGTCATTCACGATGGTGAGCAATTAAGAAGTGTAAGGGGCACTTAACTACGATTCTCAACGGTATAACTCAAGTGAAGTTGCACCTCTCGCATATAAAATTTCTAGTCACCGTATGATGTGGATAGGGAAAGAGGGATAATATTCAAAATTTCGAAAAAGGTGACCCGTTATGAGTACGATAATTGGAAGAATATTGTGGTAAAATAAAGTGAAGATAGTACTTAAAGTAATCTTGGACATCCCGAAACTTTGATCGCCAGATAACAGGCTGGTTTCTGTTCTAGACTGACCATATCAAGACCCATGTATCCTTTTGGAGCAGTGCGCCCATTAATTTCGAGAACGCTTTGGACAACGCCAACAGAGAGTGTACCCGGAAAAATTAATAGTTGTTATAGGAACGACGTATAATGACGCAAAATGTCACTTGTTGCATTGAGGAGAAGCCTCAGAGGAATTTGAGGTCGAAAGCGAAGTTCGCAAGAATTCCATTTTGTTATCGATATTATTTCTTGACATCCTCAAGCTTTCATAGTAGATGATGTCCCTTTATTATTCGGAACTGTGCGGGTTAGACAGGCGAAAAGGAAGAATGAAATAAGTGCATTGAATATATTCGTTGTTTCTTCACTGGCGTATTCGGAATATTGCCGTGGGTGAAGACGAATCTGGAAAGCGTCCAGCGGCTGTTGCGGACTACTTTGCCAAAATCTCGAATGGTTAGAATCCATTAAAGATCGATTTAAATACCTGATTCGGGTGAACTCAGATCAAGGGCGGATCGATGAATGGAAGTCATAGGTAATGCACGGTAAACGCATAAGCCATTTGTCGATCTTCATTTCCATTTCCTGGACTATTTTTCTTTTCCATTATTGGTACTGCGGCGCTTTCTTGCCAGTCACTCAGCCACAGTGTTGGATACCAGCTCTTCCCTTTGGAAATCCTTCAAATGTCGGCAATGCTTGTGGGAGTGGAAGATGAACAAATCCTCATTGAATCATTGAAATCTCCTCGAAATATTCTCTCCGCCTATCCGTCGCAGTTCATCGGTCGGTAAGCAAAAAACCGTTTTTGTCATCAACCCGAAAAAAGTGTTCTATATCAAATGTTATGTCGGCTTTTGACCAGTCGATTCAGGTCTCTCTCGCCATCCCAAGTGTTCAATTTATTCTAAAGATTTTTGTAATGGACCTTTCGGGTAACAGCGATGGCTTACTTTGCTTCCGCGTTGGCATTCTTATAAGTTTGGCAATTGGCCAGCGTTTTATCGCCAAGAAACGTATGGTAGAAGCGTCTCCTTTCACGGTCTTTCATTTGAACATCGTCATTCTAAAGCCGAGTATCTTGGTTGATGAATCGTTTGCCAGGCTTAATGACCTCGAGAGCTGCTTTATGAGTCGTATTCTTCTCATCATCATTTCTTCTTTCTTCTCAAGAATTCGCCTCAGGCGGGCCTGTCCGTTCCTCACACTGTTTTATTGATGGTTGCAATGATTTTAAAGCGAACAGTTCCAGTCAGTGACGGTGATAAAATGTCGACCTTTCATGGGAATCTAAGCGATTTGCGTTTTATTATTCCTATGAATGTGTGGACTACCAAAATGGAAAAGTTTATAATCATTTTTGCCGCGTTCGCGTTCTATATTCCAGCTTTTGGCACCACACTTTGGGTTTCTTGTAGAGAACAAATACCAATGCGCTTTTTAGAAGCGCTCTTGACAGTTCTGGGTACCAATATTTAGCCTGCAGACACGTACTTGGTTTGTTCGTCCTGATGGCGTCTATTTGTCAAGAACCTTTGCCCATTTTGTAATGAACTAAAGGGATTGCGATGGTCAAACGCCCACCCTGAGTGGCCGCGTGTGAGGTCCGAACCCACGACCCCGAGATTAAGAGTCTCATGCTCTACCAACTGAGCTTGAGTGGGCATGCAAGCACGTGCTGGCCGAGCGCTCCGATGGAGCTTCAATATTTGCGAGCGGACCTTCACGGTTAATTTCGCCAACTTTTTAGGTTGCAGCGATATTGAATGCGTTTTCTTGGTTAGCCTGTCGCGGGACCTGTCTCTGATTAAACTTTATTTACATCTCTCCTCTGCTTTCAGCATTTTATTTTTAGTACAAAGTACGTTGCCTTGAACCCACCTCTTTAATCTGGTCTTAGGAACAGCATACTATGTAAATAATATGGCGGAGTTAATCTGTACATATCAGAGGCTCTAAACATGTAGCAAATCCAATTCTTCCCCAGTATATTCGCAATTCACGACCATTTAATTGCATACCACTTATTAGATATACTGTGAGTGGGGAGAACCATTTGCATGAAAGCATGAGACGAGCTTACGTAAATAAACTGAGCGGTACTAAATGGTGCTTGTACACTAACGTATTTAGGTCCAAGCAGAATAAAAAGAACAATCTGTTGTTGCATCAGGTGTCATATCCATGTATATCGTATAATATTTTTTGTTTTTGTTCATACACTGCAAACAAATTTTTAAGAGAAGTTGCAGAACCCACGCTAAATACGTATCAGACGATACAATAAAAACACCAAATCATTTATTCTCACGTTATGCAATTCCCAGTCAATTTCTAGAAAAAATAATAATAATAATGCGCGCAACCATCCATATTGGATCGGGGCCTCGAAGTGTGTTAGAGCACTTCATTTAAGACCGCAACGGTATACTACAGTACACTGCAGGAGGGAAAGTGGCCAGCATTGCGTTCATCATCATCAACGGCGCAACAACCGGTTTCCGGTATAGGCCTGCCTTAATAAGGAACTCCAGACATCCCGGTTTTGCGTCGAGGTCCACCAATTCGATATCCCTAAAAGCTGTCTGGCGTCCTGACCTACGCCATCGCTCCATCTTAGGCAGGGTCTGCCTCTTTTTCTTTTTCTACCATAGATATTGCCCTTATAGACTTTCCGGGTGGGATCATCCTCATCCATACGGATTAAGTGACCCGCCCACCGTAACCTATTGAGCTGGATTTTATCCACAACCGGACGGTTATAGTATCGCTCATAGATTTCGTCATTGTGTAGGCTACCGAATCGTCCATCCTCATGTAGGGGGCCAAAAATTCTTCGGAGGATTCTTCTATCAAACGCGGCCAAGAATTCGCAATTTTTCTTGTTAAGAACCCAAGTTTCCGAGGAATCCATGAGGACTGGCAAGATCATTGTCTTGTACAGTAAGAGCTTTGACCCTATGGTGAAACGTTTCGAGCGGAACAGTTTTTGTAAGATGAAATAGGCTCTGTTGGCTGACAACAACCGTGCTCGGATTTCATCATCGTAGTCGTTATCGGTTGTGATTTTCGACCCTAGATAGGAGAAATTATCAACGGTCTCAAAGTTGTATTCTCCTATCCTTATTCTTCTTCGTGTTTGACCAGTGCGGTTTGATGTTGTTGGTTGATTCGTCTTCGGTGCTGACGTTGCCACCATATATTTTGTCTTGCCTTCATTGATGTGCAGCCCAAGATCTCGCGCCGCCTGCTCCATCTGGATGAAGGCAGTTTGTACGTCTCGGGTGGTTCTTCCCATGATGTCGATATCGTCAACATAGGCCAGTAGTTGGGTGGACTTAAATAGGATCGTACCCCTTACATTTACCTAAGCATCACGGATCACTTTCTCCAGGGCCAGGTTAAAGAGGACGCATGATAGGGCATCCCCTTGTCGTTGACCGTTGTTGATGTCGAATGGTCTTGAGAGTGATCCTGCTACTTTTATCTGGCCTCGCACATTGGTCAGGGTCAGCCTAGTCAATCTTTTTAATTTCGCCGGGATACCGAATTCTCTCATAGCCGTGTACAGTTTTACCCTGGCTATGCTATCATAGGCGGCTTTAAAGTCGATGAACATATGGTGCAACTGCTGTCCATATTCCAACAGTTTTCCATCGCTTGCCGCACAGAGAAAATCTGATCTGTTGCTGATTTGTCTAGAGTGAAGCCTCTTTGGTATGGGCCAATGATGTTCTGGGCGTATGGGGCTATCCGGCCTAGCAAGATAGCGGAGAATATCATATAGATGGTACTCAGCAACGTGATACCTCTATAATTGCTGCAATGTGTGATATCTCCCTTTTTACGTATCAAACAGATAATGCCTCGTTGCCAATCGTCAGGCATTGATTCGCTGTCCCATACCTTGAGCACAAGCTGATGAACCACTTGGTGTAACTGGTCGCCTCCATATTTAACCAATTCGGCTGTAATTCCATTGGCTCCTGGCGACTTATGATTTTTTAGCCAATAAATTGCACGGACTGTTTCTCCTAAACTTGGTGGTGGCAGTATTTGTCCATCGTCTTCAGTTGGCAGGACCTCCAACTCGCCGATGTTCCGGTTGTTCAGTAGCTCATCAAAGTACTCAATCCCTTGCTCCAATATGCCCATTCTGTCGGAAATCAGATTTCCGTCTTTGTCTCGGCAGGAAGAGCATCGAGGTGTATAAGGCTTCATCCTGCTGAGCACCATGCCAATGAGATAGTGATCCGAGTCTAGTCAAGGTTGAGAGGTGACGGTGTTCAATCAACACGTGGTCAATTTGGTTGAAAGTGGCCCCGTCTGGAGAGGCCCATGTATATTTGTGGACCGCTTTCCGTGCAAACCAGGTACTTCCAACAACCATTTCGTGTGACCCTGCTAATTGAATAATCCGCAGTCCGTTATAATTTTTTTTCGTGTAAGCTATGGGAGCCAACTTATCGCCTGAATACGGGCTCCTTTCCTACTTGGATGTTTAAATGCCCAAGTATGATTTTAATATCATATCTGGGACAGGCTTCGAGGGTTCGTTGTACTGCCTCGTAGAAGGTATCCCTCTTCGACTCTACAGTCTCCTCTGTAGGGGCGTGAACGTTAATGAGGCTTATATTATATTTCTAAACTTGCCTCACAAACGCAGAGTGCATAGCCATTCGCTTATGGTTTCAAAGCCGATAACAGCAGGTTTCATTTTTTGGCTGACTAAGAAGCCTACTCCGAGCACATGGTTTACTGGATGACCGCTATAATATATGGTGTAGCGGCGCTTCTCCAGGAAACCGGTCCCTGTCCATCGCATCTCTTGTAACGCTGTTATATCAGGCCTATATTGGGACAGGGTATCGGCTAGCTGCTCATCAGCTTTATCTCTGTACAGGGAGCGCACGTTCTATGTGAAAATGCGCAAATCGTTAATCCATTGTCGTTGCCGGGTTCGTCGTTCTAAAGTCCATCCTGTCCGAGGCCCCTTTCGTGGCTCCGTAACATCGGTTTTCCGTGTAGGGTTGTGAGCCCTACCCAACCCCCAACCTGGAGGACCAATTGGTACAGTTTGTCCCGTTTTTAGGCGCGGGAGACTCGCCTTCATCCTTCTCCGTCTGCAGCTTTTCGTTAAGAAAGACCTCCCAGCGGTCACCACGTGGAGGTGGAGATAGGGTTTGGTAGTAGAGCTGTTGGTGTTGGTTCAGCAGGCACTTCCCAGGTTTTATGCTCCATCGTGGGTACCAATCCACTTTTCGCTCTGGGACCTATACTACCCTTTGACCACTATACTCGGTGAAAAAAATGTATACACCCCTTTTGCATGTATGGCAATCTCGCATTAAACTCGGCGAGTTACATTCTGAGATAAAAGGTGTGACAGACGGATAGACCGATAGTAAACCTATTTTAATAAGGTTTTAAATGAACTCTTCAAAATGAATAGAATCAACGGCTGCAAAACAACGATGCATCGTATTCGAAAGGTATTGAATCAAACCGGGACAAATTTCATTCCCGATGCCCAGCGATGTCATCCGGAAATAATTTCTTGAGGATATGTGTCACTAATGGACCTGAAGTTCCAGTAAATGATACAGATCCAGGTTAACGTTTAGTGATTGGGTGACACATATAAAGTTAGGATGGATATTATACAATAACCATTTTTGTACCGAAAGGAAGGGATTGGCTTACCCACAGACATATTACTTTCTATAAAACCCAAATAAATTGTATTTACTTTTTCCAGGCCATAAAACTGAATACCATTACATCTTCCTCGAAGGTCATAGCGTTTTTGAATGGACTTTTATGTGAACTGCGATTGAGGGGGTGGTTTCACTTTACTTTATGTACATAACTTAGTGGGTTATTTTATACCGAAGCCGCTAGTTAGTTTTTGCGATTTTATGGAAATGTTGGCCTATTTCCCCAAGTTACGACAGTCAGCGCAACGTTTCAAGTTTTTCAACTTTTCGATCATTTTGTTATTGAGCAAAACAAAATAATACCAAATATCAACTTCATTACGGTTTTGGTTGAAATGTGCTGAAAAGTATCCTTTTAACTAAACACGTACTAAAAAATCAGAAAAAGTACTGAGGTACTGATGAACTTAAAAAAGTACTAAATTTAAATGCGTGGGAAACGACATGGGACTGGGCAAAGAATGGTCGGCAGACATAGAGACTTATCCGGGGAGAAGAATTCTGATCTGTTTTAGTTTTTAAAAACTAACCGGTGTGACTCGGCATTGATGAATCACCTGATCGTCCTACGTGTAAAGTTGAAGCCGACCAAAATGTTGAAGCTCAAGGAGAAACCTGGTAAGCTAAATGGTGAAGGAAGTTATAGCGTGGAATGAAGTAGTTCCAATAATGAAACGGAACGAGAATATGGAGAAAGTGAGGGAGATTTCACTCGGTAAACAGCCAGGCGCGCGAGTTACGTATGGCCAGAGACTCTGATCCTAACATTACTAGTGATTTGAAACAGATGAGTGTGAGAAAAAAAACAAGAGAGTTGCAGAAAACAAGGTAATCGATGTTATTACTATTAGTTAAAAAAAGATTGTTGGCATAGACGTGGAGTCCACACGGAAAACAGAGAGGAGAAAGACTCACAATAACCGCAGAAATTTGGACGATAACAAAATGGAGCAGATAGTGCAACAATTACAGCAACAGTTGCTAGAACGAGAAAGCCAAATAGAGACTCTCAAGCAGCAGTTCGACAGCTAAACCTGGAAGAATCCTCGAGAGAACAAAAGGAAAACAGTTCTCTCCGGGAAATTCGCTATATGTCAACTTTTACCGAATCTGGTGATGTAACCATCAATGGATTTATTAACAACATCGAATATTATTTGAGGGAAATTAATTGTGACGAAACACGGAGATTAGCGACTAGAACCATCTACCACGTAAAAATTCAAGGAGAGGCGAAAAATGCTATATTGAACCTGGCAGAAATCGATAATTGGAATTGTATAAAACAACATCTAAGACTACGATACAAAGCGGATATCGAGCCAACAGAAATATATCGGAAAATCAATAGCATTAGAGCAAATTCTGTAAAGATGTTATAAATTACGAAGTGCATACACCAGCACCACAAGAACTAAATCCACCACCAAAAGCTTATGTTAAATGGAAGGTCAGAAATTTAAAAAATCGGAAATATCAGTTCATTATAGGCATTGACTTATTAGAAAAATTAGATACCTTGATTGATTTTGACGAAAAAGTTATAACATTGAATGGACAAAAACTTCAGTTTATAAATAACCCTTATCCAGTAGAACATTTATACTCATTAGAAACAGTGCAAAATGATTACATAAGTCGACTAAAATTGGATCACCTAAACAGAAGAATATGGAAGAATTCTTAAAATAATTAAAAGATTCGAGGGTACATTCTTCAAAGTAGGAGACTTATTAACACGTACGCCGAGTATCCAACATGAGATAAAAACCACGACGGATCAGCAAATAAACGCAAAACTCTATAGATACCCACCTAAACACGAACAGGAAGTTAGGAAACAAACTACGGAAATGGAGCTACAAGGTATCATCAGAAAAAGTAATTCAAGATATGCAAGCCCACTTATAGTTGTACCGAAAAAACGAGATAATTCTGGTGAGAAAATATTCCGAATAGTCATCGATTATCTTCGACTTAATGAAATTACAATCGACGACAAATTTCCCCTACCTAATATCGATTCGATATTAGATAAATTAGGAAGGGCTCAGTACTTTACAACAATTGACTTAGCCAAAGGCTATCATCAAATCCTTGCAAAGGAAGAAGATAGGCATTAAACGGCGTTCATAACACAACAGGGTTAATATGAGTTTATTACAATGCCGTTCGGCTTAAAAAACGCGCCGGCGACATTTCAAAGCCTCATGAATACTGTTTTAAGGGACTTTATTAATCAAAATTGCGTAGTTAACTTTGATAACGTACTGATATTTAGCACGTCGTTACACGAGCATATCAAAGCGATAACGGAAATTTTTAAAGTTTTGGAGGGAAATAAATTGAAAATTCAAATAGACAAGTGCAACTTCATGAAAAGGGAAACAGAATTTTTGGGACACATAATTACCAAAGAGGGACTAAAACCAAATCCGGAAAAAATTAGTATCATCGAAAATCTAAAACTTCCGAAGACTGAGAAAGAAATCGAAAGTTTCCTTGGACTTACAGGTTACTATCGTAAGTTCATCAGAGACTATGCTAAAGCGGCACAACCCATGACAAAATATCTTCGGAAAAATACGAAAATAAATTTGAAAGATCCAACTTATAAAAATGCTTTTGAAAAATTAAAAACCTTGATTTCATCGCATCCAATATTACGATTTCCGGATTTCAGTAAGCCATTTCAGCTTACAACAGACGCCTCTAATTACGCTATAGGTGCCGTTTTGTCTCAAAATGGACATCCTGTATGCTTTGTGTCAAGAACACTTAACTCCCATGAGCGAAACTATTCAACCATAGACAAGGAATTTCTTGCTATAAAGTGGTTAGTGAACTATCTTAGGCCATATTTATATAGAAATGAGTTCACAATTTACACCAATCACCAACTAATAAAGTATTTACACGCTAAATACCGGGGAAAGGATTTATCACCTCGTCATCCAAGATTAGGAATTAGGTGAATATAAATTCAATATAGAATATTTAAAAGGAAAGGAGAATAAAATGGCAGACTTTCTCATCAATACTGAAAAGTCAATAGAAATGGAAAATAAAACAGATTCCTACTCAAATTTGAGAGTCTTAGCAAATGTCGAAGATGATAACAAAACCATGGCTACGGTTCATTCTGCAGAGGAAGAACTCCTAGACCATATCCCAATTAAACAAGAGATGTTAAAAGAGAAATTGTAACACGGAATTGTACACCCCAGCATGCTTAGTGCAACCGAAATCAGGGCAACAAAACTTGACTTTTATAAACTTAAGAATATAAGAACAGGATTATTAAGACATGGGGCAGACAGTATAGTTATTGCTATCAAAATTCCAGATACTTACAAGTTAGTCAATCTCAAATTAATAACGGCAATACTAAATGAGCAAAATATGGAAATTATGTGTGACTATGAATATGTTGTGGAAATCAATCAAGCTAAGTATCAGTTTAACGAAAAGATTCAATATGAGAGAGAATTGAAACCAATACAAAATTGTATAACAAAAAAAATAATTCTAAGTTGCAAGAAAATAAAGCAGTTGAGATTAGAAAAATTGACGAAAATACCATAATTTGTAAAAATATGATCAATCGGCCATTAATTAATTATTGTGATGACAGAAAAATACGGTTGACCGGAAATTATTTGATTGTATTTAATATAATATAAGCAATAATTGTACCATTCAAATTTTAAATGAAATGTTCAAAAACAATAACATTAACTATACAGATAGATTCTCTTATTCTGATGAAAAGCAATATAATTTCACCGAGAACCTCGAATTTGAAGAAAAAGTTTTTAGGAAATACGAAAATTTGGAACATAAAATTATTAAAATTTCACAAAAATGTAAATTACCAACACGGATCATAATTTTCATTGAAATCATTTTATTTACCCTATACTTGCATTCATAAAAAAAAATTGAAAAATATCAATTGAGTTGAACGAAATGAAAAATAATGTTAAAAAAGATAGAATTCAGGAGAATTCTTTTTGTAAGGGGGGAGAAGTTATATGTATATACAAATCCCTCAACGGTTTTTGAAGACCTCCTAGACGATGTAAACAATCGTCTTAGGTTATCAAGTAACACGATGCCTGCCTAGACAATATTCTTAGATCAGGCAAACAATTCTCTGCTATTATCAACATTAGGAATAACAGATCAAATTCTTTCATAGGAATTCCAACCGAATGCAATTCAGTGTTAATTACTAAATAAATGGACTTTGTATACGTAGCAGCTCTCTCAGTCGTTTGCAGGATTTAAAGTGGTATAGATCGAATAATAAACTTTGTTTTTTTCTGTTTCAAACTCGTCTTTTAGTGAAACCTAGAGTTTCTTCATTTTTTTAAAGATTACCACGCAGCTACGAAACTCGCGTCGTCCATTATAAATGCGTATCTGTGGTAAGTTTCTCTCAAAAGACGGATAGACACACAAGTATTGGACATTGGATTTTAAACAAGATTTGTTTTACGTAAAACCTTATGAACGCGATATTTACAAAACTTTTTACGAATCGAATCGAATTTACCAAAAGGCGAATTCACCCTTTTGCATTTAATATTAACAGAATAAAATGGTTATATCTTAATAGAAACGGGACAGAAATATAAGCATCTTATCCATAAAAGCCAAAGACAGTACTACCGGAATTTATTTATGGTCATCCAAAGTAATTTTTGAAAAAGTTAAACTGTTATATAAATATTCGTGAAGTTAGCTCCAGAAAAGAGAGCTACAACTTTTAAAAGTTTTTAAATAGCAGAGAATATCTTCTTCATAGCTTGAATACTAAGTTGCGCTTAACGTGATTCAAGGGAATCATCTCTGCCATGCTCATCCATATGTCTAAATAGACTCGAAATAAACAATTATGACTCGAAAATCATTCGACTACCATTTTCTACCAGCAACCAAACGCTAACGCAACTTCCAGGAATACTCCTACTCCCAAGAGCATCATCTAGATTAAGGTTTCCAGGGTACTGTCGCTAAGAGCTTTTTATTTTGGCAGGTTGATTATTGATGTGTTATCGTAGATGTTGCCTAAAAACAGCACAATGACTTTTGGCATAAAATGGCATTTTTCGGATGCTACTCAACTGAATGCCTACTCAGAACTTCTTTGACTTCTAGAAAGTCGAACAGATAGCGAATAAAGATATGCACGTTGACCTCGATAGAAGAATATTCCCCATCATGTGACAAAAGTTTCTGAGCAAGGTTTTAAACATTACAAAAAGTCCTGATGACGCAAATTATTCAAAATTCAACTCCGGTGATATACGTTATATAAAACCCAGGCATTCATAGCGTTCGTCTATTTTTAGGTTGTATTATTATTATGGTTGTGCTTTTATTAAATGAACATGAAGTCAGGGTTATTCCATCTGTGAAGTATCATATCAGATTAAAAAGAAACCCAGAAATGAAGTAGCACAAACACGTCCCTACACAATCTCCATACATTCAAAGCAAAGTAAAATCATATATTTTAATTATGATCCTTTTCGCAGGATACGAAGCAGATACAAAGTATGCATGCACGTTGCCAGCGCGTCCATGTACGTACAAAGTATATAATTTGAATCTGCTTATTTTTTCATGAACTTAACATCCTCCTTAGTATCCTGCTGCTTCTTGTTGTATATTTACATCATAATTAGGAGAAACTTTTCCACTTGCAGTCTACTTAGCATCGAAAAGCTGTTTATTAAAAGTTGTAGCTCCATAGTTCCTTGCTACATCCATCACGGCACCACACTGAACAAGTCCATTGTATGGAATGAAGCTAACATTGTAGGTTGAGTTAATTTAAGGCAAGTCTATTAGCACGAATTACACTGTTATACTGTTTATTTGCCACCTACATGCTGGCCTTCCTCTACTTTCTCTATGTATAATTAATTCTGACAGCATTAACACGCAAATATGAAATTTGGTCGAGGAGGATTGAAGTGGGATGGACCAAGCTCAGGGGTAAAGTTAGAGTAGAGTTCTGCTGGTTTGGGGCTTGACTATTGGATATCAGCGAAAGATTTTGAATCAACTAGCTTTCCTACGGCCTGCGACCTTAGATTTGGTTAACGTGGAGGATTTGACACCCCAGTAGAGCAGAATGTATACTATTGGAGAATGAAAAAATAAAAATAGAATGCCTAGCTGATATGCGAAGTGACCTATAGTCGAAAAAAAGCAAATTAGTCACTCTTAAGGAAACAGAAAGTCTTAGACAAAAGGAAATTCAAAAATATTTCGATAATTTGATATAAGGAGAAATAAACCTAGAAACAGTTCTTATCTACCTCAATCTAAACGATGGATAGATAAAAATGATAATAATATTATGTGGATTCCTCTAGTAATAGAAACGGCGTTTATACAGTACTTTGAAGCAATTACACATTCAAACTATACAGGATAAGTTTTAAAACAATTCGGAAATTTTTATGTAAGAATATTTGGGCGCCACCATGGTTTCATGGGTGGGCAAATTACGGTTGTAGCGAGATTGCATGTCTGTGGACAAGGTGCGGTTGGCCGATCAGTTTGTAGCACCCGGAACTTGTCTTTACACGCCTAATCTCGCGCTAACCAACAACTTGTCCAGACGCTTGCCATTTGCCGCAAACTCGAAACCTTTAACCAATATTTACCTTAATTTTGCGTATTAACATCGTCACCGTATGCAAGTGTGTTACACTAACCACAGACGTGAAATCAAGTTGTCCCAACTGGTTGTTGGAAGTACCTGGTTTGCGCGGAAAGCGGTCCACAAACATACGTGCGCCTCTCCAGACGGGACCACTTTCAACCAAATTGACCACGTGTTGATCGAACGCCGCCACCTCTCTGCCGTGATGAATGTCAGAACACATAGGGGGCCAATATAGACTCGGATCACTATCTCGTTGGCGAGTTTCGTTCCACTCCAATACGATGAACATCTTGAACTCTTTTCGCGAGCCGTGTGTAATATCGTAATAAATTCCAATCGTTGCTTCTTTTTCAAATCAAATCGGAATGTAAGTTCCTTAGGTCACAGAAAAAATATACGATGTTTCGTTTATTGCCCACTATTTTTATTTGCCGAGAATTCACACTGAAAGTTGGAAAATCGAAACCGATAGGAAGAAATGTGACGAATTCTTACTGGCAGCTGCAAGAAGTGATGACGGTCCGCTTTGGGTGACGACTAGAAGCAGAAGAGACCGGTTCTTCCCCATGCGGTCCCTCTGCCTCCAAACAACGGCATTTTCACACCGCTAGCTCTCCACTCCAGTGGCGCGGTATGGGCCTTCATATGCAGGCTGCAGCGGCTTCCGGACGGCATCCGTCCTGACCAGGACGTGTGTGCACGTGTCCAGTTCCTTGGGCGCACAGGCAACCGCGGACGAGTGTCGAGTGGGAGGTGTGGCCTTGATGCATCGGAGATTGTCGCTCAGCAGACGCACCAACCCCGACTCTGTGAGACCCGATCTCTTTTCGAAGACCGGATCACTTGGGCGTCTTGAGTCCTCTCCGTATACCAGCTCCGTGGGGCTGGCAGTAAATTTCTCTTGGCGGGTTGTACGTAGGCCGAGTAGGACGAGAGGCAAGACTTGAGTCCAGGACGGATCGTCACGTGCCATAATGGCGGCCTTCAGCGTCCGGTGCCAACGTTCTAGAATCCCATCCCCCCCCCCCCGCTGACGTTTAAAACCCAGGAGTTTGCCTAGCTCCGAGAAAAGGGTGGACTCAAATTGCATTCCCTGGTCAGTGATGACAACTGCAGGGACGCCAAAGCGAGGTATCCACTATCGACCGAATAACCCCATACGCCCAGAACATCATTGACCCATACCAAAGAGGCTTCACTCCAGGCAAATCAGCAACAGATCAGATTTTCTGTCTGCGGCAAACGATGGAAAAACTGTTGGAATATGGACAACAGTTGCACCACCTATTCATCGACTTTAAAGCCGCCTATGATAGCATAGCCAGGATAAAACTGTACACGGCCATGAGAGAATTCGGTATCCGACGAAATTAATAAGACTGACTAGGCTGACCCTGACCAATGTGCGAGGCCAGATAAAAGCAGCAGGATCACTCTCAAGACCATTCGACATCAACAACGGTCTACGACAAGGGGATGCGCTATCATACGTCCTCTTTAACCTGGCCCTCGAGAAAGTGATCCGTGATGCTGAGGTAGATGCAAGGGGTACGATGCTCTTTAAGTCCACCCAACTACTGGCCTATGCTGACCATATCGACATCATGGGAAGAACGATCCAAGGCGTACAAATTGCCTTCATCCAGATCGAGCAGGCAGCGCGAGATCTTGGGCTGCACATCAATGAAGGCAAGACACTTAATCCGTATGGATGAGGATGATCCCGGAAGGTCTATAAGGGTAACACCTATGATAGAAAAAAAAACAAACAGACCCTGCCTGAGATGGAGCAATGGCGTAGGTCAGGACGCCAGACAGCTTTTAGGGATATTGAATTGGTGGACCTCGGCGTGAAACCGGGATGTCTGGAGTTCCTTATTAAGGCAGGCCTAGACCGGATACCGGGTGTTGCGCCGTTGGTGATGAACAATTCATTCGTAACGAGGATCTGCATAGGGACTTGAAAGTACAGTTGGTTAGTGAAGTTATTAAAAACCACGCAATTAAACATAGCCACCGACTACGATTACATGAGAATAACAAAGTCCGAAAATTGACTGATATCGCTGATATAATGAGACCACTGAAAAGAGTAAAGCCAAACGAATTGCTAAGATGCAGCATGGCTAAAGATATAAGCTACTGAGGAACAGCAAGTTCATCAGAGAAGCCAACCAAAGTGCTGGGGTGGACCACAGGGCCTTCTGCCAATAAAAACGAAATCTAAATATGCATAGAAAGCTGCTAGATGGGAAATCTCAGTCGTAGCTCGACCAGAGCTGGTTTCAGTGGATAAAAATCCCACACACTCAGGTATCGTGAACCCTGAGGTTAGCCTTTTGATTTCTACCTATTAAAACAAATACCTTAAGTGTCTAGCATGTTGCGCTTTCTAACTATCGATTACCTATTTCGATGTGAAACCTCAATTAGGAAAGATTTCTGGATAATAAGGGCGGCGGGTGGGAGCAAGAAGCTAAATGATGATTGAACCGCAAACTAAGTTGTGACTAACATACCGAGGGCTTAGTGGTCACAGGAGCCTTGTCTCGGCAAATTTCTACGGGTCTAAAGTATGAGATGGATGAAGATTGGTAAGCAATACAGCGCAAGTTCCTAGCCAAGGTTTTACTGCAGGGAGTAGTCTTCCATCGCATAGTTTTGGCCCAAAAATATTGGTGAAATTAGGAGTTATACTGATAATTCTGTACGCTGTAGAACGTATATACTTAGAGAAAGGCGAGGATGATAAAGAAGCGGTCGCTTGTGAAGGACACACTTCCACCCTTAGCACATTGCTACCATTCGCAACCCCAGTTTAGACGAAATTAATCAAAATTAATTATTACCTTATCAAGTTAGCCAACGGGCATGGTTACTTTCAATATTGTGCAGAAGGTTGGAGGGTCGCTGTGAATGCTACTTTGTCTATGAGGGTTCAGGTGCTGCCGGGCACCTAATTGAGGGCATACTGCAAAGTGAGAAGAAGGATGGTATGTTGCACTAAAGTCATTCTTAAGAAGAAAGAAATGGAGGTTAATAGTAAGGTAACTGAGGCCAAATAGAATAGGCATAATCCTACATAATAATGGGTAAAACGGTTTCAACTTAGTGTCCTACTCCTAAAACGAGAGTGCAACACTCTGCGCATAAATACCCTGTAGCCAACTGAGCAAGACTATTAAACTACATGCGAGAGATATTTTGATATAGCAGCTGTAGTAAATGCTTTTTCCTGGGATGATAAACGACCCCGGAGTGAAGTTACTCTAATTAGTCGACTATATGCAGGCTAACATAAAATAGAAAGTTTATTTCGAAAATTCCTATGTCTATAGCGCTAAAAATTCAGAGCAGATAATATTTCGATAATAGTGCTTACATGCAACGAATTCATGCAAACGAAGTTACTATTTTTTCCAGTTGACAAACATGCAAGAAACATTTGGACAAAATTAAATTACGACAAGAGCCCTCGCGTGTCCATACACGATTTAATTGCTTTATCAATATGATGAATTTTCTGAATTTTCTGTGGAAACACCATTGTGGCATGTTATCACGGCAGACAGAGTCGATAGCTGGGGTTGCTTTTATAAGTTTATATAATATTTTTAAAATTGAAAAAACACGCTGGAAATTGTATTTGATTGCTCCTATTATCACTTTCACAATACTGAATTAATCAGGACTTCCAGCAAACGGTGGGAAATGCCACGCAACTTTTAAATTTTTTGTTTAAGTCAGGAAATCTACGTTTTCATGCGATTCTAGTCAGCAATGAATTTACGCTTGACATAACTCACTAACTCTCAATTTAAAAGGTTTGCATGTTATACTTTCACTCCAATAATTCTCAGAATTTCTAGAAGCAAGGACTCTGCTTTTCAATATGGTCGAAACAGGATACGTTAGGGTAGTGTCATTTAGGTTACCATTTGGCATAAAATATACTAAACAAACAAAACGAAATAACACGTTCGTGTATGCCCTTCAACCGAAAATATTACTGCAGTAAGCCGAAGGGACAATAATTTTAGGTAATATGTACAAGATTAGTTTAATATTTTTAACAGAATTTGGCTTAAAAAGTAAAACTATTAGCACAAATTAAGTTATAGAAATTTCGTTCAGTGATTGATTAGCAACAGCTAATTAAGGACTCAGTACTACACCCTGCAACCTTTTTTCCATTTAGTAGCGGGAGATGTTAGTCGAATACGCCTGCCTTGATAATAAATAACATCAGCTCCGCTTTGATTGAATTCGACTGGAGCTCATCTGTCGTGGCATTACAATTGCGAGTACCGGAGAATTTATTTAAGCAAACTTCCTCTAATCGATCCTCTTGGGATGTTTGAAAGGGAAGGGGACTTCTACAGCAAGTTATAAACTTATCCAACTGTGATCCGAGAAGGATTCATGATCGAAAACTCTCGACTTCTTCAGCCTCAAAATTAGTAATAATTGTGCGATTCCCATGAAACTTGATAGGATCATGATTTATATTACAACATATATTATTGCTCCCTGATTCTAGAATGAACTTAAGTTTTACAGTTCGCGATGACGAGATTTCACTCGCGAAGATTAATCTGAACATGGCCGATGGTAAGCGACCAAAAGGCCGGCCGAAACAACGGTGGCTTGATACGCTGGATGGGGATTACATCCAGATTAGGCATTTGATAAAATAAAATGGCGAAACCGATCGCGACGCGCCGACCTCGCTTGGGAACGGGGTAAAGGCAAAAGAAAAAGAAGAAGCGACGTGTGCATGACAGTTCAGTGTCACATAGTTAAAAATTCCATCACCCTCTATTTTTTAAAAAGCGATTTAAATAAATCATTTGATGGATATCATATCTCATAAGCTTCACACTCGGAGTTTAATATTATTAGCAAATGTGAACTTGACCAAGAACAGATATAGAACAAGGGCGGGGAGATGTAGATTTTTCACGAATGGAATTTCAATGTCAATTATTCTCGTTAATTATCACGTCAGCATCTTATTTGCATGGCTTTTGAAGAAGTAAATTCGCGCGAAATTGCCAAGTTTGAACTTCTGTAACTTTGGTGTTATTGGCCAGATTCCCATGAAATGCGAAATTTGGTAGTCCTAGGATAAATTTAAGGGGGATTTCCAGTCAATTTCTAAAATTTGGTAATGTACTATTAGTAAGTTTATTTGAGCAAGCATCGAAATGGGATATATTTTGAAGCCTAGACTTCATCTAAGCGCATATCCCTGATTTTTTCGGACTTTTGCGTTGGGTAGTTTCTGAAAATCAGTCTTGTCTCACTTTAAGTATGTACAATTTGACTTCTTACTCGCACACTTTGAAATTCCCATCAAAACTGATGACAGGTTCAGAAAGTGTTAATTGAGACGTTCCGTTTGATATCCGACATGGTTATATTAGATCCCGTTTGAACGCTGTTCTGTTTCCCTTTTTGGTGTTTTTTAACTGAATAAGGATACAAATATGATTTTTTCATCATATATGTATTTATCTCCAGCATACGTAATAATTTTTAAAGATCGATACTCTCGCCATTGTTGAAGTATGCAGCAACGAGTCATATTCTAGAAGGCGCCCTGTTCATCTTCAAAAAATAAATGGCATTTCCACGTATGGAGAATACTACGGCTTGAAAACTAGAATATTGAAAGGCAAATTTATGGTGCCTTAAACTTAATTTTTTTTTGTGAATTTTGGTGTTTTTTCTTGCTTTCTTTAATAATTACAAAAACGGCCTGATGAATGGCAATTATCCTAGTTTGCGAACCGTATAAACATATTCTGAATAAGTCGTGAAAACATCAAAGAATTTCGTTGGATATATTTTGGATGATGGTGGCTCCCAATTTTCAACATGCAGTTTCGAGAAAAACACATTTAGAAACTAAAATATGATTATTAATTATAAAATCTTAACTGACCATTAATCTACTATTCCTAGTCCATGAACCTTCGACTTCGACACACGGAATGACCCTTTTAAGCTTACCGTGAAATCCAGACTGGACATGTTCGCTAAGTTGTTCGAAGCGTGAATGTCCGAGGAGATATTTCCTGCAGCATGGAAGCGGCAGAAGCTAGTATTGTTGCCTAAGGCTGGTAAAACTTCATGTGAAGCATCCTCATAATAACGCATGAGTTTTCTAGACACTGGTATGGAAAATGCTAAAGCGAGTCATCTACAATATATTACTACTGGTTTTTGAGAGCCAGGGAAGCCTCTCAGATCGACAGTATGGGTTCCCTAAAACCAGGTTAATCATTGTAGCCTTCAAATTGGTTATTGGCTTGACCGAATATACAATTCGCAGAAAGGGTAGTACCAGCAAATATTGCGTGCTGGTGACCCTGGACGTGAAAAATGCATTTCGTTCGGCTAATTGGAACCCAATACGGGAATGTCTAGGGAAGGTTGGTATTTCCGCCTATCTCGCAGCTATGTTCAACAGCTATTTACAAGAACAGAGGCTCTGGTAAGACACCGATAGCAGGCCGAAGGAGTACATTCCCTCCGTGGCCATGTAAAGCGATGTTCCCAATCATCCAGTTCCGGTGGAAGCCACGGTGGTGGGTTAGGTCGTCGATATAGCACTTGTTGTAGGCGCAAATCATCTCGACGATTCGACTAACACTCATGCGAAGCAGTCAGTGCTGTTGGCTAGAGAAAAAAGGAAGCAGTGCTCATCATCAGCAAGCGCCGTAAAACAGATAAAGCCCATATTCAAATTGGCCTCGGCAAAATTGATGCTGAAAATAGGAGGGCCAAGGAATGCTTCCAAGTTCCTTATAGCTATGGTAATGAGTACGCTGAAAGAGTGGGAGATCTGTAAATGGCTAGAGCGTTGTGAACGCTCGGGAATAGGCCGATGAACACATAACTTCACCGCTGTCAGTAAAGAGTCGTTGGAGAGATATAATAATAATAATAATTATCGTTGGCGCAACAATCCATATTGGATCAGGGTCTCGAAGTGTGTTAGAGTACTTCATTTAAGACCGTAACGGTACACTATAGTACACTGGAGGAGGCAGGTCAGCATTGCGCTCGCCCGAGATTATTACCCTGATTTTATTCAGGTACTCATTCACAGCTGAGTCGACTGGTACCCGACGTCAAATCATGATACAAATCCCACTGCCACCAGTGATATTTGAACCGCAACCTTTCGGACGACAACCTTGTGCTCTAACCACTCAGCCATCCGAGAGATAGAATGGTGAGATTAATTATAATCGTACCGAGTTTCTCCAGGGATCTAGAAGATATCGCCAATACTTGAACAGGTTTAGACCGGATGCCTAACCCACGCCATGTATTTTTCCACTATCCAAAATTTGCGGAAAAAGGGAGGAACCTGGAGGAGACTCTAATAGAGGTGCTGGTACCAGAAAATCTAGTTCGAAGATTGCTAGCGTGTCAAAAGGACTAGGATACGGTCAATTTCATTATCGCACCTATCCGGAGCAAACTATGAAAGCAGAATAGATGAGAGTAAAGACAAAAAGTGACCAAGTTAGAGTGGACTGACTCCGCCCCGTGATGTAAAATGTTACGGTGGTTCGGTGGTACAGGGGGATTTGGAGGTGGTTTTAGTGGTTAAAAGACCTTCTTCAGAAAGAAAAACTAGTTGGGAAACCGGAAGCTGGATGCTTCAAGTATGAAAGGTTTTGTGTATTTCTTATATAAAGACATTTGAATGTGCATTTGCCTCATTAGTACACAGCGCGTAATATATGCATATATTCGTTTGGGTGTTCACTTTCGGGTGATATTGACTTTTATAGTCTTGAATTTCAAAGGCAACGACAACTTTGACCTATTATAGCTTTGTTAGTAATAGTAGGATAGTGCATTTCGTGGAAATAGGATGAATTTTAGGGGGGTTTGTAGCCAATTAAAAAAAAATTATTGTAATATATTATTATTAACTTTATTTAAAAGACTGTTGGTATGGAAGGTACCATATAGTGGCAGCCTCTTGATTTTTTTCAGATTTTTCGGTCAGGTAGTTTCTGAGAATGGACCATCAAAGAAACGATCAATTTCAACCCCACGCACTCGCCACCTTTCCAACAAATGTCAAAACTAAGACCGGCTTCTGACTACTAACGGAGATCTTTCATTTTATATCCGACATGACTATATTTGATGGAAAAAACATTTTCACATCCCTGTTGCACGTATGGAGACCCTCCTTAAATTCAATTCACGCGTGTGTGCGTGAGCGTTCACAGTTCCCTCCTTTTCACCAAATTAGGTGTCAATCGCTACAACCGTCTCCGAGAAAAAGGTGTGTGACGGGCAGACAGTAAACCGATTTCAATAAGGTTTTGTTTTACACTTCTGGCCAAGTCGCTAAAAGGTTTCGCAGTGCGCAATTCGTTGGCCGGTTTTTATTATTGCGCTGCTTGTAGAGATTTTTTAACGTCCCAGCCTTTGAAACCTCTCCTCTACTCCCCCATCTTGGGACCGGTTGCGGCTGAAAGCGGTAGGTTCTGCTGCCCATGTGACTAAATAGGTTCGTAACGCGCCTAATTCAATGTGTTGTGACATCAAATAAACGCAGCGAAATTTCGAAACTGTTTCATTGAGGAAAGCGCCAATGTGAGATTGTTCATTTGCATAGTGCACCTGTGTCTGATTGGATTTACCGATGCAGGAAATTTGACCACAATTACTGTCACATGAGGAGTGGAAGAAAACGGACTGTCCTCCAAAATTTAAACATCTTAGGAAACAGATTTCTTGCCGTTGGGGATTTTAATGCAAAACACACTCCGGACTGATCCAAGGGAAGAGAGTTATGGGGCGTGCTAGCCCGAGTCACTAGACTTGACATTGATTCGTCTGGACAGCCTACAACAGTAGATCGAAGAAAAATCCAGCGCCTGACTGACTTTGGTGTTAATATAAGTTTAAGGCGGCAGTTGATAACGAGCAAGCCTGCTATGAGCTATTTTTGGACTCTCACCTGCCATTATAACACTTGTGAGCGCACCTTCTATAATAAGGGATAGAAGTCGGAACCCAACAGCTAAATCAACGAACGAACTTTGATAGCCACAGGTACAGGTACAGACGTAGGAAATCAATTTGTCAGGCGTGCAGGATGTTGTCTAAGGCCATAGCATAATGGATTTAGCAACTAAAGCGATTTCTTTGGATTCTAGTTATAGTTGGTCTTATAACTACGGAATCGATATTGAGGTGCTCTTTGCAACCCCTTGATCCAACCTGGCAGCCCTTCTGTTCCTTGGACAGAATGTTGTTCATCTCAAGGTGCGCATTAACCTTTCCACTAATAATGGACGTTATGAACCTGTAGAGGGTTGGTAAGCGAGTAATCGGTCTTGCGTCAGCGGAGTCCTGCATTTTTAAGGATAAGGTAGATAATCCCCGCAGTGTGAAAATTCTTCAAGCCTGGTTTATGCCATGTGGCAAGAAACTCGAAAATTTGATCTTGACCAGGACCCATCCAGCCTTTCGAGTTCTTTATAATTCGTTGAATCTCTTTCTCGGTAACATCCGCAAAATTGAACGGGTCGGGTAACCCCAAAATACCAGCCCAACACTCTTTGGCTCTGTTACCAAAAACTGTACTGTCTGGACGCTCTGATCTGAAAAAGCTTCGGTGGTTCTGTAAGTGCGTAGCATTCTGGACACGTCTGGAGTGATTTTCGCCTCACCGCATACGAGAGAATGGTTCTACTACAGTGTGTCCAAAATTTCACTAGGGGTGGCATAGTTCACGCAATTCCTCTGCACTTTCCTGGAGTTGTCAGTGCTAGTTTGAGTCAGCTTAGCAATTTCCTGCGGTAATGAGTTCCTCCGACGTTTCATACGAATTTTCCATGATGAATCCCTTCGGTCGCTCAAATCAATAACGCGACTATGGAATCTGGCAGCCATAACTGCACCATAATACACATAGGTTGAGGCTGTATTTGAATGCAGTCAACTATAGCCTGTTGGTTTGGGGAGGAGTAATTTTCGATTTCTCAGTCTACATCCATAACGCTTTGGTAATAGGAGAGTGACCTCGCTGGCTGCCACCACGCACTGATGGTTTTAGTGGACGGAAGGCTTGGCTTCGTGATAACAGAGCTTGTTGCTTCATGGAGTCTTGGACGCACTGGGAATCCACGCTTCTATCCAAGATTTGGTTTCCATACTTACACTAAATTTTAATTTAGAATGTTATAGATAAGGAACAAATGACAATGCTAAAAATACAAACAACTATTTTCGGAGAAGGTGAAGGATTCTAAACAAGGCTGTAAGAGCTTGTTATTGATTGTGTTTTCCAATCTTCGTTAATATTGGGAAATTTGTACCAATGAGCATATTCAATAACAGCAGGCAAATAAACTATGCAAATTTTCATTTAATACAATGAACCGCTACCAGCGTTTCTCTTTCATTTGCCCGATTCCTGGGTTGTGTGGAAAATGAAAATGAAGGCTACGTGTTCATCATTGTCAATTCATACCTGCAAATTGGATTCATCCCGTTTGTCCTTGGAGTCAATTTACGATAAACCCAATTGCTGGTTCATTACTATTAGCATATTTTGAGCCCTGCATATATCTGTGTTCATTATTTGCAGACAATTTTTCGTACAGATTTCAGATTCGACTATTGTTATTCAACCCTGGATTCTCCGACCCTAATTGCAGTCACTGGACACGCTCATTAACATTAGTGCTCCGTTCGGCAGATACCAGAGAATTACATTAAAATGAACGCAACTACTCCGACGACATGAACTTTGATGCTCGAATCCTGAATTTCGTTGAGCAAAAGTGTCCTGAATGCTAATAGCAATCTATCCGATTGTTGAAGCGGGTTCACATGTCCATTCCCACGGATATAGGAAGTGTATACGGGCTGTGTGTGTGGAATCGTACCCATCTTGGGCATATATCCTGCATGTATACATGCAAGGGTAGTTTCATCAAATGCGAGCAAATGCAATGCACAAATGCTGAAATTAAATTATTAAAGAATCGTCCTTCAGTTTCCTGAACAGATCAGGACCGCTGAATGCCGCTACCGTCACTACATATAGGAGTGAGCCGCAACCAGATGCGGAAATTCCGTAACCGCATTCTCGTCCACATTACTCCATTTACAAATTTGCGGGAAAATGTTGGAATACGATGAGCGTTGGTAGTTGGGTTGCCATGAACATTCCTGCGTCTTCACAGACTCTGTCTGTTTCGCGCTGGCTCCCTGCTATAGTTTGTGCTATCACACAATTTTGCCGGAACATGGAATCGCCATCAGGAGATAATTGGTATCCTGTGTGCATTAGTTGTCTCAGCGCTTGTCAGAGCAATCTGAACTGTTTTTATTCAAAATAGAAAACTAACTTTGCTTGCATCATTGGAGTTAGAGATGGTCCTCAAAGTGGACAGTAATTGGGTAACAGTAATAAACTGTAAAGTTGGGGCAGAAAGTATTTGCTTCGGTCATTTTGGAGATTGAATTAAAGAAATAATTAGGTTAGGTTATTTTTCAAAATTTGCAACATCATTTGGATTTAGATACTTTTCAACCCATGCAAGATCAAACGCATTTCAGTTTGGCCCATTACCCCACATTGGGTGCCATTTAATCAAAGTTTCTCTTACCAAAAGAACGGACATGTACGAACGAATCTAACACTAAACCATTAAATATTTAATACCATGATAATACTTATGACCACTTAGTGGTTCTCAGCTGCAGTTTCTATTACCAAGTTTCTGTATTCAGTTGCGGTTTAAGAAGGTCTTTCTAAAGAAACTAGCATTTTGCTTATGATTCATAAGGCATCCTAAAACCTTCAACTCTTCTTTATAAGAATAATAATCGTTGACGCTACAATCCATATTGTGTTAGAGCACTTCATTTAAGACCGTAA
This sequence comes from Hermetia illucens, assembly GCF_905115235.1. Taxonomy (NCBI): domain Eukaryota; kingdom Metazoa; phylum Arthropoda; class Insecta; order Diptera; family Stratiomyidae; genus Hermetia; species Hermetia illucens. Next base: position 119,483,192 of record NC_051850.1, on the reverse strand, counting down.
CGGTACACTACAGTACACTGCAGGAGGCAATGTGGTCAGCATTGCGCTCACCTGAGATTATTACCCTGATATGACTCAGCTACTCATTCACAGCTGAGTTGACTGATATCCGACTTTAAATCAAACCACTCAGCTATCCGTACACTTCAAATCTTCTTGGATGCCGATATTATCTGACGTAAGAAGACTACATACAGAAAATTTAGGGCACCATCGTCCGCGGGTACATGAAAGGTGTTTCAGCTCCCCCACGATTTCCAGAGATCCTTGTACTCTCTCTCTCTCTCTCTCTACCGTTCTGTGTCAAGTACTCTTAAAGCAACCCACTCGTCGGCCATCTTGGGCATAGCCAGCAATGCAATTGTCTCCCTCTTTGTTACGTGATCTATCCAGTGCCACTTCCATCTTCCGCCTTTCGATCAAAGTGCGTGCAGGTGTCTGTGCGCCGACCAAGTTCTTCGTATGAAATGGTGTCAGGCAAGCCCACTCCGATGATACGATGCAGACAGGTATTGACGAAAACTGGGAGCTTTTATGTTGCAGTGGAGTTCAATTTCCATGTGCCCCGCCCATATAGCGACATAAAAAGAACACTAGCACAAAACAGTCTCAACCTGTTCTTGGTAGTGAGATAATTTTATTTCCATATTTTAGACAATTCTGTGATAACGGATCTAGCACAGCAAATGCATCCGGCAGCACCCAGTTCGGTGTCACGATGGCAGAAAACACAATTTCTAAATATGCAAATTGATCAATGCCTTCTATGCTCTGCCTATTAATGCAGATAGGGAAAGCACTATGACTCATCAGATTGAGAATCTTTGTTTTATTGGTATTTATCTTCAGTCTGACTCTGCTTGCTTGTTTTTCCAAATCCAAGGCCATTTGGCCAAGGTCTATGACCCGCAAGAGAGCAAACATCCACTGAACTCGTTCACGTCTTCCGGACAAGGGAGCACGAAAAACAACACCGATAATAAACGGAATAATATCGGTGACAAGACGCAACCCTGGCGGACTTCAAAATCCTCTGAGATTTCACTTCGGTTCAACCTATGCAACCATATGTCACTCTGATAATAGCTGTTAGTTACTCCGGATGGCTCCTCCTGCCTAGAGCACTCCAGATACACTGCCTGTTCACGCTTTCGAAAGCTTTCTCGAAATCGACGTCAGGGGTACCCCTCCGATTGTCACAATCAAGGTGGATTCCTTTTCTTTGGGATCTTACCGACAATCCCCTTCTTCCATTCTCTGAGAAAGGTCTCGAATCTTCAACATTTCCGTACCAATGGAGATAGCAGATATGCAGTGACTGCTGGTGCAGCGATAAAGTCCAACTTTACTCCGTCTGAGTGCAATGGGGGTCGAAATCATACCTCTTCAGCTTCGAGAAACAGTCCGTATGTTACGATGAGTAACTATTTCATTCAAACTATTTGAAGAGGTGATAAAGTTGTTTTTCTTCCTCTTCAGTTGATCGTCATCGTGGATGAGAAGTTGACCGTCAGCGTCCTTCACAGGACCACAACCAAACTCTTTCGTGATGCAATACACAATTCTCCAACTACCGTTTCTCCAGCATAATGAAAGTCCTGAGTTTAACGTGAGTACCTGCCATGAAGGCATAATCCCACGGTCCTCTCCGGACACGGATTGATTTTGTGACCACAATCAGAGCCCCGCCATGCAAGCACAGCGGTCCTGGTTTATACTGAGTGCAGGCTCAGCATTCATACCAGTGGATGCGAGGCCTATCTAATACCTCTGCCACAACTAAGGAGTACGGCGCCCGAGTTGTTCATGAGAGTCCTGGGGGTTTAACGTGAGTACCTGCCGTTAAGGCTTAATCCCACGGTCCACTTCGGGCACGGATTGATTTTGTGACCACAATCATAGCCGCGCCATGCAAGCACAGCGGTCCTGGTTTATACTGAGTGCAGGCTCAGCATTCATACCAGTGGATGCGAGGCCTATCTAACACCTCTGCCGCAACTAAGGGGTACGGCGCCCGAGTTGTACAGCGCAACTCCACACTTGAGCTCCGAGGAGCTCTGCCCGCGATGTAGGCATAACCACAACCACCATGAAACTCCCACTAGGGGCCAACCGCAAATAACCGGGCCGAGAACACATCCTCCAGGGATTCTCCTGGAGCATATGCTCTCAGAGGGTCATCTCGGTTCCCATGGTACCAGATAACCTCCGGTGAGGCTTCGTGGCAGAGCCAGTTCAGATGAGTTGATCACCCTCCTCGAGTACGTGGGGGCGGACCCGAGTTGAACAGCGCAACTTCACGCTCTGCCCACGATATAGGCATAAACACAACCACCATGAAACTCCCACTAGGGGGCCAACCGCAAATAACCGGGCCGAGAACATATCCTCCAGGAATTCTCCTGGAGCATATGCTCTGAGAGGGCCATCCCAGTTACCATGGCACCAGATAACCTCCGGTGAAGCTTCGTGGCAGAGCCACTTCAGATGAGTCCCTTGCAGACTCGGGTCATTAAGAGCAGAGCTGAACAAGAATCCAGAAGGAAGTATACGTTCTGGACAGTGGTGCCATTCACGTCCGAAAAAGGGTAACTATTATAAGAACATTAAATTAAAAAAAAAATATTGCTACATTCCAGAGCTGCTGCGCACAACAGCAAATACGGGCTTGGGGACAGGATGTCCGCCAAGAGGTGTAAGATGATATACCCCGAGGAGATGTCAGCGGAAGAAGAAGGCAGCTCCCCAGAGCTGCAAGCAATAAACGCGACCCTCCTCGACAAAATCGAGGGGCTAAAGCAAGGAAAGGCTGCGATGGTCCAGCAGCTGGACTGTCAGCAAAAAATTATAAAGCGGCCCTCGTATTTTTTAGGGTTGCTTTTAACCCTTTCTCTTTTAATATCCTCAAGAATTGAGGAACATTAATTTTATACCCAGTGATGGGGGGAATTTTTGCAGGTGAAAGGTGAGTGTAAGTAGAGTTAATGCCCCTCCGGCAAACACTCAGGCACCCTCCCCCCAGGCTACCTGCCCAAAAAAGGCAAAAATTCCCCCCATCACTGGGTATAAAATTAATGTTCCTCAATTCTTGAGGATATTAAAAGAGAAAGGGTTAAAAGCAACCCTAAAAAATACGAGGGCCGATAAGACCCTCATTTTTGCTCAAATTCTTGAGGATCATGCAGCGATCTTCAGCCCTATTAAGGAAAAGGGACTGCATGCCATGACCAGTACCCCTCCGGCTTTAAGGACTCAGTCCTTGGTCATCCGTGGTCTTCATAGAGAGACTGACCCGGCTGACATAATACGCGAACTCAACGAAGAGTACCCGCACCTAAAGTTGAAAAGTGTTTCAAATCTAGTCACGCGAGCCGACAAACTGGCCCACAGCCTGAACCGGGCGCTTCTGTTGAAGTCGCAATCGAGGCTGTTCATGGCTACTTTCGAGCCAGAACAAGATCTAAACGAAGCATTTAAGGTGAAATATATCCTTCACCAGAAAATTTCGCTTGAGAAAGTCAAGCCGATTCAGGAAGTGCAGTGCTACAACTGCCAAAACTTCGGGCATTTCGCCATCAATTGCTCCATCGTACACCGGTGCGAGGGGAATGCTCAAATCCCACCGCAGGCAAACCAACTTGCTGTAATTGTGGCCAGTCCGGACACCCCGCCAACTACCGCGGATGCCCGGCATTCAAGGACATGGCTGCCAGAAGCGAAGCTGGCAGGGCGAAAAAAAATGCCGAGACCATGAAAGCCAGTGACTCAGATGTCATAAACCTTGGCCAAACCGGGCGTTTCTTACGCTCAAGCAGCTAGGAATACTCTCCCTAGAGCTGCAGCCCCCCAAACTCCTCTTACCCAAACAACTAGGAACACTATTCCAAGAACTACAGCCCCTCAAGTCCCTCAAGGCAACAAAGTGGCCTTCCAAAACTTGGTCGAAACTCTCGCTTCGGTCCAAACAAATGAACATCGACAATTAGCCGCTATCCAACTTTTGATGAGTTTACTCCGCGTCCTTGGTCTCACACGCCCAACATGCCACCGCACAAGAGTTGGTCGATTCCCTGAAAGCAGACTTCTTCTGTGTTTCGGAGACACATTTAAAAGGCAGGCACAACGTTAATTTTACCGGATATAACATTATCCGGGGCGACACCAACAGCGGTTGCGCCCTTTTAGTCAGAAAATACCATGCATTTGAGGAAGTCTCCATCAAAAACCTGCAAACCTGTTCCGCGGCAGCGGCCTCAGTTAAAACTAACGACAATAGACGCATCTTAATAGCTGCAGTCTACATAAAATGTAACTCTCCCTCTGAACAACTGGGCCAAAACTTACAAATCTTGAGCGATCTCCAGTGGGGACTTTAACTCACGGCACACTTCCTGGGGCGATTTGGCAAAAAACCAAAATGGGGTTGCCCTCGAAAAATGGATTCATAATCAAAGTCCATTAAACCAGCTTGAGATGATCTTGCCAGACACACCCACAAGGCCTGCAAGTCAGTCAATACTTGACTATTTTCTAATGTCCGCAGACGCCACTCTCACACTGCAGGTGTTAACGTGCAAAACTTTACCAGGGATGTCCGATCACTTCGCAGTTGAACTTATACTTTCCCTAAACTCTCAACTGCAAAAACAAGTACCCAGCACAATAAGATCATTCGTCCATACTAACTGGGATAAATTCAGGGCAGAATTAGCACGACAGCTAAACCTGAAAAAAATCACTGTTTCGCAAAACCTAACGGACAAAGAAATCGATGAGGCCATCATCTTGGCTACTGATGCCATCAACTCCGCTACAGGCAAAAAAACAAAGCTCCTCAAAATCGATGAGATTCAGTTCAATGAACTGCCGCACGAGATAATGAAACACCTGAAAGTCAGAAAAATCTGGCGCAGAAATTTCAAACGAAACTTCCACAAAAATGGCAACAGAACTAACACGGAATATAAAGTGTTAATTTCGCGGATTAACTACCTTAGTACATTAATCCGTCAAATGGTGGAACAATTCCGTAGCAAGGAACTCAATCGCAAGCTAGCAGATGTGAAACCCGGATCTAATATGTTTGTACATATAAATAAGCTGACAGGCCGCAACAGATCCAAAAACTTCGTTCTTACCAATAACAATGAAAACATCGGCAGCGACGCTAGGAAAGCTCAAATACTCGCGGAGTCTTTCCTAAATCAACTAAACTCTCCTTCGCCTAATAACAACCGAGCCGTCAGTTCGATTGTAGACACGACAATCAAAGACTTTTTCATGAGCATTCACTCAAACTAACTACATTCTCCACCTTTAACCCATCCTGCAAACCAAATTACCCAAAAACCTTTTTGAGCTTATCACAGCTCACAGCCATCACTAAAAGCCTTAACGGCAAAAAATCAACTGGACCAGATGACATAGCAGGTTTTTGGGTAATTTGGTTTGCAGGATGGGTTGTCATCAAAAACCTCTCTAGGGCATCAATGAAGTTCCTTCTTGCAGTCTTCAACAACTGCATCAATAATGGTTACTTTCCCACTACTTGGAAAGTAGCAAAGATAATCGCCATTAAAAAAAAAGGCGGCTCCCACGAACCACAAAACTTCAGGCCCGTCTCTCTCTTCTCCAACTTGGGCAAGCTCTTCGAAAAAGTATGGACAGTGGGATTAGTCCAACATTGCGATCGGAAAAACATTGTTCCGAACCATCAATTCGCGTTCCGGACAAAGCACGGGACCCAACACTCACTAAGCTACCTTCACGATTCAGTGAGTAGCAGACTTAACGTCAATAACAAGCCCACAGTAGGGTGTGCATTAGACCTCGAAAAGGCATTTGATTACGTGTGGGTCAACGGACTTACCTTCAAATTAATCAGCCTTGATTTTCCTATCCCGATGATCAGACTTATAATAAGTTTCTTCGAAGATAGGCATTTTTACGTCAGCGTGAGAAATGATTATTCCGATCTCCTACCGGTCACTTCTGGAGTACCGCAGGGATCCATTTCAGGACCTACACTCTACAACATTTTCACGGCCGACGCTCCAATCCCAGAGAGCGGCACAGAACTATTACAGTTCGCTGACGACACGCTTATCTTCTCGTCGAGCCTCCGACCCGGTAAGGCAGCTAATGCTATAGAGAAATTCTTAACAGATTTCTGCAAGTACTACCAGACCTGGGGGATAAAAATCAACGAGGCCAAAACACAGGTTATTACTCTTCGGAGAAAATCCAGATACTTGGGATCTAGATCTATCCACAGAAAAGCTAAACGCTTAAAGCTACGCATCGGGAATACCGTAGTAAACAGTTCACAACAAATGAAATACCTGGAAATGCTATTTCATGAACACCTACGATTCGATCCCCACCTAAAACTTGCTCTCTGCAGAGCACGCGGTGCATTAAGTAAAATCTACTCTATTTTTCGTAAAAGAGTAGGACTTTGCACTAAATCTAAACTGACCCCTACATGGATCTCTTGCTCGACCAAAGCTATGAAGAAGTGCGAGTCCTTCGAGCGCAAAATTTTGAGACACTGCGTCGGCTTGTCGTACAATTGGAAAACCAAGAAGTGCGGCCGCAACGCCGAAGTGTACAGGCGAGCAAAAGTTAAACCTCTTCGAGAGTTCGATCTCAACCTGTTAGAAAGATTCTTCGAAAGAACGGAGAATCACCCCAATCCATTCATGAGGCAACTTTATCTGGAGTGTAACTCCACCCCATTTTCCACATTCTTAAGGCCTTGCCAAATTGTGAGTTCTGCATTAAAACCCGCCATTGTCTCTCTCTTCGACACTCCTTTCGTGGTAGGGGTGCACAGAGGTTAAGCGTGAAATTGTGAGCGCTATAAAAACATTAGTTATAAGAATTAGATTTAAGTATTATTTATTAGATTAGATTAAGTTAGAATAAGTAAGTAAATAAGCCTTCTCGCGCTCTAGGTGCAGGCGCAGTTTTTTTCAAATATATGTCCAGTTTTTTAATCATGAATTGTCAAGATCTATGTGTAAAGTAAATACACCGTAAAAAGTAATGTCAGAGAACGGCAGGCCAAACATTGTAATAGCCACCCGTTTTTTTTTAATATTTAATTATGACACATAAGCTACATTTAGGCTAGTAATAAGAAACAAACGCTATGTATTTAATGTTAGTCACTGGTTTTAAAATAAATGATTTTAAAATGCAAAATGAAACTCGGGTCTGATCACCCTCCTCGAGTAGGTGGGGACGGAACTCCCCAGCGTAATAGTAAATTCTCTTTTGTCACGGGGCAGACTGTTCTGAACTTCCCGTGATTTCGCACGGTTTCGAGATTTGAATGCACCACGCCCGCCACCACTTGCACCGGTCAGTAGGACCTTCATCATTCCGCTTTCACGATTCCGTAGTCAGTTAGATCTTAGACGTTCCTTCGAAACGTGGTCGACGGCTTAACATTTAAACATTTTGGATGGTTCCCCAATGCTCACCGATATTCTGATTTGGATTACTTAGTGAATCTACCGTTCGTTTGTAAGATAGTTTTTCCACTGTCGAATGACAACTGGATTATACAAGCGGTCGATGTTGAACTTACGCGGCTCTCCAGCCCTTTGAAAAATGGCAGACACGACACTCAAGCGACCATGATGTTTACGATCCTCCCACCATTATCGGTAGGATCACCAAACCATGCTTTCCCATCATATATCCGAGCAAGGCTTGGCATTCAAATCGCCCGTCACAATCAGAATGTCACAATTATGAGACCTCCCCTGAACTGCCTGTAATTGCTCGTCGAAAAAATCCCTCTCCACTATATCGGAAATGTCCGTTGGTGCATAGCACTGTAACATTATAATGCTTTTTGTATCAGAATCTTGCAGCCAGAAGTCTGTGAGAAACCATGTCAAGAGAACGCCCGATGCGGTGGCCATCAGAAGCAAACCGATGCAGAGTTCGCGTCTGTTGCCAACAAAAGGCGAAAAGGAAAGCAAAAGCGCGAATTCAGCCAGAAGCCATAGTTTTCTCCAGTAAGAGCGATTTGTCCCACGCGGACATACTCAAAAAAGTGAAAGCTGATCCCGACCTAAAGATTTGAGCGGAAATATCAGTAGCATCCGAACAACCCAGAAAAGGATCTCATGTTTGAACTTAAAAGATCTAGCAAGGCCAAATTGACAGCTTTCACACTAAATTTAAGACTCACTTGGGGATAATGTTTCAATTCGTGCTCAAAAACATTAAATCTTCATACAGGATCCCGATGATGTGACATCAAAAAAGAAACTTGCACTGCCATGAAGGAACAATTCAAGAACTTGCGAAGGAGTATATGGCGGTATTCAAGCGGCCCAAGCAGATACAGAATTTTTTGGCGGCCGGAAAAGTGCCTACCGTTTAAGAAAACAGATCTCACTTAAGAAATGCTGAAGGTGTAGAGGAGAGGCTATATTGCAATAGGGACAATGAGGAGGTTTGTTCAAATAAATGTCAATCATTGTAAGGTCGGTCAGGATTTACTTGAGTGATCCACCTAGTAATCCCAGATAGAAATTGCCATTATAGGTGAACCATATAGAAACCGTCATTGTCACGTATCGGTTTGTCTGGTAGAGCGCCGATATGGGCTTGCGGTCGACAAGCCAAACAATGAACTATGAACCAGGCACACAATGGCTTTCTTTGAGCGTAAATCGGTGGTGTATATGTTTACAGCTGCTACGCCCCACTAAGGTTGACATTGCTTGTATTCGAGCGAATGCTTGACAAGGCAATAGAATGAAGTGCAAAGATTGCTGGTGACTTCAACGTTTGATCACTTGAGTTATATAGCAGAGAAACAAATGCAAGGAGGCGCAGTCTATTAGATGCTGTTACGCAGTTGGATATAGCACTGACCGATGAGAATGATGTAAACACTTTTCATAAGGGATTGGAAGATGCAGAGTTATACTCATGCGAAGCAATCAGTGCTGTATAGGGTTGGTTTAATAATGTTGGTCTGACACTTTCGGAAGCGGATCTTATTACCAAACACCGCAAAAGAAATTATGCCCACATACGAATTGCGGATTATATTATCACTTCAAATACCTTGTCTGATGTTGAGCAGTATGGCCATGACAAGGATGATGCCGAACGTGAAAGGGTAAGGACATATTTCTAGGTTGCTTATAGCCAGTTTAGGGAAAGTTATTGTAGATCTCAGCTGAGCTCATAAAGTGACGACAGCCCTAAGGGTGTGTTCTGCCTTTAGGACTTTCTTAGATGATCCAGCGTTCCTCTTGGGACGTCATCTTGGGAGGAGAACATATACAATGCGAAAACTATCTCTCCTTTATCGCAGATGAAGAACACCGAAAGGGAGAGATCTGAAAATATATGACAAGAGCGTGGATGCGCCGGTGGACACACAGGCGCATTCCTACCATCATGGAGTGATTGGAAAGGCAGCACAGTTTCTCACGAGGAACAGAGAATATCGCGAGTATCTGTACAGGTTTAAACTGGATACTCACTTGATTGTCGAAACTGCGATTGAGTCCCAGAGGATCCAGAGCAAGTATTCTTCTACTGTCCACGTGTTGGGGAAGAAACGAAGAACCTAGATGGGATTCTAGGTGAGGTGCTGTTACCAGAAAATCTGGCGCGATGGAAGCTAGCACCAGAGGCAGAGGGGACGTGAAAAGCACGGTTATGTATGCTGCGTAGAGACGAAAGGTGACAAAGTTAGAGTGAGGTGACTTTACCCTGTGATGTAATACCTTATGGTGGTTCCACATAAATAAATAAATAAATAAATAAGATTTTCACTTTCTCAAAAAAAAGACGGGCAGACAAACTGATTCTAAGAAGGTTTTGTGTAAAGCAAGGTTTTGGGTTACACAAAGCCTGATAAAAGCAGGCTCGCTCAGTCATTTTTCTCATTGCCACCCAGGCATTCAATGAGGTGTGGCATCAATATATGCTGTGTTAATTGCACAGGGAAGAATGCTTTCGATTCTAAAATCTTATGTATCCCAGCGCCTTTTCATAGTGAAATGTGAAAAAACGTACTCTGAATTGTAAAAAAAACCAGGTGGTGAACCGCAGGGCAATGTCTTGGGCCCTACAATGTTTCCTCTGTATACCAATGATATACCTTGTTATGATGAAGCCCAAATAACGACATTTACGGACGAAACTGCTATCCTTTCAACGCAAAACTACGGAAGATGGAAAAATTAAGCTGCAAACATTATAAAATGAACCAAGAAGTGAAAAATAAGTTACCATCTATTAACTTCGCAAACAAGAAAATAGAATCTAGTTTAAGTCACTATAAACGACCAAGACAAATAAGGTTAAATATTTTGGTATGACACTCGATGCTAAATTCAGCTAGAAAACACAAAACCAATGAAAGGAAGAAGGGTTAGATGTTAGATAGTGGCAAATGTACTGGCTGTTAGGGAGGAATTCCAAGCTCACGAATCAAACTTAGCTTTGGCAGAGTTGGTTTTAGTCAGTAAAAATTTGACACTGTCAGAGCCAATGTCCACCTCTTAAAAAAGGGGGTATTGGGGAGAATAATAGGAGCTAAACTCGAGGACGGCTAATTGCAAATCAGATACAGGCATGAGTTGTAATAAATATTTGACGACTCTGAAGTCTCCAAATTAATATAACTTCGGAATGGACTGACCGCTTTCAACTTATGGACAACACTCATATACCTAAAAGGGTAATCGAAGGGAGAATGAAGAACGAAAACCGGTGCCAAAACCCTGGAAGCGCTCATCATCGACATCATTACCATCAACGGCGCAACAACCGGTATCTGGTCTAGGCCTGCGTTAATAAAGAACTCCAGACATCCCGGTTTTGCGCCAAGGTCCACCAATTCGATATCCCTAAAAGCTGTCTGGCGTCTTGATCTACGCCATTGTTCCATCTCATGCAGGGTCTGCTCCATCTTCTTTTTATACCATAGATATTGCCCTTATAGACTTTTCGGGCTGGATCATCCTCATCCATACGGATTCAGTGACCCGCCCACCGTAACCTATTCAGCCGGATTTTACCCACAACTTGACGGTCATGGTATCGCTCATAGATTTCGTCGTTATGTAGGCTACGGAATCGTCTATCCTCATCTAGCGCTCGCTAGATTCTATTAGCGAAGACTCAGATTTCGTAATTGGAGGACACGATCGATGGAACAAGATGGCTGGAGGAAGGACATCCTGAAGGCCAAAGCCCAAAATAGGCTATAGAACCTAATCGAGGCAATAATATGTATGCCAATTTTGGAAAGTCTAGTTACTATTTTTTAGGGTATATAGGTTTGGATTTGTAGTAGTTAAAGGCAAAACTTACTGCTTTTTGGACTGCATAAGATATCGGAAACATATTGAAGTGAGCATATTGGCATTCTAATTGCATATGTCCTACGAGTGTATGTACTTTTTATTAACAAAGACACAAGCTCTTCCATATATGAAGCAAAAACCGAATATAAAAATATAAACTCTGGTGTGACAGTACTTGTGGAATCTTTCGATTCAGATCACTTTGATCGCTGTCATTGCAACATCGCTGTCATTGCAACATTATGATCACTGAAACTACTTTACACAATTTTGATCCCATTTAAACGAAAGAGACCAGTTGGTACTTTGTCTAACAATGCAAGTACCCAGCTTCGATGTGTGCAGATTTATTCTATGAATGAATAGTGAACTTCCCTTAAGAGTTCCTCTTTCAGCTTCTCATTGTGTGTTAAATCTCTAGGAAATTAATTTTTAATATTGCCCAAACGTAGAGGTACGTACCAATGTAAGTCTGGGTCAGTGCCATGTTGCTTCGAAGATTTCCATAAAGGAACGGCGCTTCCATATTCGCTTTTTGAAACATGTTGTTATGATGATGCATAAATATAATGCATCATTCATATCTAGCAAGACTATCTGTTTTTTATAACACGTGGAAACATTACTGTTTCTAAGGATTAGTTGCGCACCTTACATATGTAATTGGCATCAGAACCATCGGCATTTATGTTTTATGGCTTGAAAACTTACCATTCCCATACTCTTGCGGATTTCTTGTCTATGGCTAGAATTGCTTTCCTAAAAGGCTAACAGAAACTTTCCTCTCGATTTAGCTCTCGTTTTCGAATTTAAATTAATTTGCGAACAAAAAAGATAAAAATAATTATGCCTTTTTCGGTCTTTACAAAATGGTTGCGAATAGAAGGGAAAATGAATTTCAAAAAATAATAAAGCCCACAATCTAAACTTTCCCGCTTCACTGTTCCCCATTTATACCAAAACAGGGCTAATCTATTACAGCACATTAAGTTTACTCCAGCTCTGACGATAATTATGTCTGCTAACTACGTTGGTCTGCCTCACAATAGACAATGTGAAATGGACAAAAAATAGTCGGCTTTCACGACAATAATGGAAACAATATGTGCAGACAGACCGTTGAATACGACACTATAGTATCCGCAGTAGAAAGTCCGGACGAGCTTATAGTGCGTATGTTAGCTATTGTGGAGAAATTATAGCAAGTGATAGCGCCAACTTGCGTCTAGTATCAATTACCGTATCATAACACGACGCACGGACTAAGTTTCGCCGCATGGCGATTGAATTGTCCTGCAGAATTCCTACGAGGGTGAATTTATTTCTCCCCGGCAGCCATAATGATTGAATTAATCTCCCGGAGAGGTTTACTGTCACAACTTCTTAGCAACTTCTGACTGTTGGTGGTTAAAAAAAGTCTTACGTAATTAACTTTATGAGGAATGGGCAAAGTAGCGTTCATGGCCCTGAGGAAGTCTTATCGCATCTACCTTCAGAATGGTATCGTTATTTGTCAGACGCATGGAATGATTTGCCTTTCAACGGAAACGCAAATAAAGCACATTACCATTGGCAAAGGCAAGGAAGCAGTAGCAAATATAAGATATTACAATCTTGATGGAAGAAACATATCAAAAGTGCTAACTTGGCGACGATTCTACAATAGAAGTGGAAGTAAACAAGATAATAGAATGCTCAACTAGTTTGTCATCAACTACCCCCTGGCCCTATCAACAAGTTGTCACAAATCTCTAGGGATGTACATTATCTTAAGCCGTCTCCTTTATAAAATAGGTATTTAGCTGTATCGTACTCTCGAACAATACAGGTCTACATGCACAGCAAGGCACAAAGAGATGATTTGCACAAGAAGTCGTCAACGCAAGAAAAGTCAACTTTGCTAACGTCGTTCACCTCCCGAACAAAAAGGTCCTTTGGAAATATGGACGCTAGTCAGCTTTTTACCTCCTGGTAAGCACCTAGAATGTCACCGACATTTTGCTTGAAATGCCCGGGAGCCTGGAGCCTGGCTCCAGACTGCAGAGCCACACCGACCTCATGTAGGACTTGGGTGCACACAAACTACATAAAAACCTACACAGGAATACAGGACGGAAGAAAGTTCTCGCTACAGAGATGCATTATCTATGCAAATTGTGGCATAGTGGCACACTGGAGGATGTTGGCTATGAAACATGTTTGAGCATAAGTCGTCGGTTTTGACAAATTTACATCCATTGTAGCAAGGTGAAAAGGCAAGAAGTAGGCGAGAACGTGGCCTACATGAGGAACCATCAGGCGGGAGGAAATTCAAGCGGTACATTATTTGAATACTTGGTTTGCTTGGAGGTGGTTTCTTGATTGTTCCGCCATAAATTGGGGTCTTCTGGAATATTACATTATAAATAGAGTTTGCTTAAGTAGAATTAAGACCATCAGTCATGCTGGAAATGATTTACTCCCAGGTGACTTAATAGGATTTAACACAGCATACTTAGCTGGGTTCCGTTTTTAAAACGAACGAGCATTACCAAAAGGATAAAAGGTGTCAGACCGAAAAAATTAGAAAAAAATAAGATCGCATGGTAACTAGCTTTCTTCTTCAACTACAGACCTCCTCCTCGGACGCAGCCTTGTCATAATGGGGTAGTTGTTTTCTACTATACCAAGGGTGTCCAACACATAAATATGGACATCACGAGTTTCGACTCTCAAAGTGTTAAGAAGTCGTAGACGTCGCGGTTATGGGCGCCGCGGCCGAGAGGCGGATTTTAGAGAATTCATTAATTTCACATCCTCCCACGGAGAAATCTGTGGAAGGCGACCTTAACACTTCAATGTAAAGCTAGCATTTAATGCCTATGGCACAGCCAGCCAAAAAGGGAAGTACAGCTAAGGATACCCGAGCTACGACCAACCCGTCTGTAATACGACCGCCTAACTCGACTCGTAAGTGGAAGAATAAAGCTTGGGAGAAGGAGACTTCAACCAGTAAGCAGGAGGAACCGCAGGTTAAATCTTGCCTGTTAGAATCCTCTACTTCACCCTTACAAGAAGAGCGAAAGAAAGGAAAACTGATGACGTGGGAGTTATTGAGCTAACGCGGATATGTGAAAATGAAGCTCACAAGCCCAGACACCGCGCGGAAGAAGGTGAAGTTCCCTGGGAATTAGAACGCGACTGCACTACCAGGTGTGGTATTGTCAGAGAAATCGGACATAAAGAAGCGGAATCTTCAGTGAAAGGTGGGGACAAACTGGTAACTACGGTGGGACCCATACTGGGCGCAGCAAACTCTTCGATCAGCGGTAATGCAAGCAAGAAGCCTAAAGCCAACACATCTTTGGTTGGTAACGCTTTGTTGTGCTCTGCATCACGGCCTACATCCACGCTTCTCTCGGGGACTAGGACCATTGTGCAGCGAGAGAGATTTCAACGAAGCTGATCCCGCCATAGGAATACAAACACGAAGCCAGGAAAAAAAGGGGGACGTCTGTGTAAGCTGCAGTCTTATTATTAACTGCGGTCGTTGAAGTTGTCTCCAAGGATGGCCAAATGTCAGAGGGAGAATTTACCTTTCAAGTCCAACTGGTGATCCCAGCTTTGTGTTCTGGTGGTTGCCCCTATTTTACTATTGTAAATACCGAGCTGTACAGAACGAAACATATTCAATATTGATGACCTTGTCCTGGAAGAAAAGTAGGGTACATCACTCGCATGCTGAGTGAACAAATAGTGGGCAATGATTCGGGATACTGGAAGGTAAAGTTCATGCATGCCATGGATAAATCCACAAAAGTGGAAAGTTTCAGTTTATTGTTCGAACTACATCATAACGGTCTAAAGGTTCTCAGGACAATCATACTTACTTTTCCTAGAAAAATTGAAATTCAATCATATCAGGAAACTGTAGAGCATCATCTTTATTTTAAAAGCGAAGACCGATGATGGTCTTCGACTCAAAGAAGATTATCAAATAGCAGAAACTTCTGTGCGCCTTTCCACAATGAAAACGCCCGCGGAGGACGTGCATGCAAGGGCGGAACTCCCATATGGCCATACTGGCAAGAAACTACAACTAGAAACAAGTCGGAATACCGGATGCTCTGCCCTTCGGATATAATGCCACTTGCCCCTTGCCGCAAACTCCAAACCTTCAAGTAATATTTACCTTGATGTACGGCGAAGTTGTCGAGCAAGTTGTTGGTTGATGCGAGATTGCACGTGTGTGGGCAAGTTGCGGTTGCCGCAACCTGATGGATCAACCGCATGTAATCCATAGAGGTGCAATCTCGCTGCAACTGCAGCTTGTCGACAAACGCGCAATCTCCCTGGAACCGACAACCAACTTGACAACTTGCTTGCACGTATTTGGCTGGTAGTAAGCCGGCTCAACACGTTTGCCGCTTGCCACAACCCAGCAGGAACCGAAGGCACCACTAACTTAAAGTTTAATTTAGGATTAATAGCAATTGATCTTAATGGAATCTATGTATCACGCTACGAGTGAGATACATAATTCTACATCGAATTTAAGGAGACGGATCCCCATGATGCAAAAGGGGGTGTACATTTTTCTGCATGGTTAGAACAAAATGAAAGGTCTCAGTTAGTACTTTCCAAAGCCGCTCTTAGTTTTGACATTTAATGGGAAGGGGGGTCAAAAGTGGATATTTCTTCAACGGACCTATTCTCAGAAACTACCTAACCGAAATATCTGAAAAAAAATCAACAGGCTGCTCCTATATGGTCCCTGGGCTCCGAAATACCCTCCATACCGATATC
The DNA here is from genome assembly GCF_905115235.1 of Hermetia illucens. NCBI lineage: Eukaryota > Metazoa > Arthropoda > Insecta > Diptera > Stratiomyidae > Hermetia > Hermetia illucens. The sequence goes on along the minus strand of NC_051850.1, from coordinate 119,467,056 downwards.
TATTGAAATAAAGGTATAATAATAATAGTATATTATTATAATTTTGAGTAGTTGGCCGAAAAAAACCCCTTGAGTCCATTCTAGCACTCGAAATAAAACTTTTGCGCCATTTTAATAATTTTTATATATTACTTAAATGGAAATAAGTTACTATAAATTTTCAACGAAAATGTTCACATTCTCAAAAGAAACTACAAAGGAACTAAAGAAAACCACTTTTATGAAAAAACAAGTCGGGATACCGGAAGCTAGACGCTTCAGGTATGAAAAGTTTTGTGTATTTCTTTTATAAGGAGATTTGAGGGTGCATTTGTCCCATCAGCATGTACCATATATTATGTGAAAATATCCACTTTAAAGTGATATTGACATTCATAGTCTTGAATTTGCAAAAGAGCGACAGTTTTGACCTAGTATAATTTTGTTAGTAATAGTGCGATTTTCACCAAATTTGGCAGGATTATGCTCTATGCTGCAGCCTACATTACTGCATTTTGTGATTCTAGGATGAACTTAAGGAGGGTTTTCCTGTCAATTACTAAAAATAATGGTATTCTACTATTATTAACTTTATTTGAATAGGTATGGAGAGTATTTCGGAGACTAGGCACCATATAGTGGCAGCTTCCTGATTTTTTTCAGATTTTTCAGTTAAGTTGTTTCTGAGAATGGGTTCTTTAAAAAAATGATCACTTTCAACCCCCCGCACTCCCCACCTTTTCAACAAATGTCAAAACTAAGAGCGGCTTCAAAAAGTACTAATTGAGACCTTTCATTTGGTACCCCACATGACCATATTTGATGAAAAAAAATTTACACCCCCCCTTTTGCATGAATTGGGACCCCCCCTTAAATTCGACGTAAAAGGATGTAACTTACTATATGCATGAGCGTTCACAGGTCCCACCTTTCTACCAAATTTGGTGCTAATCGCTACAACCGTCTCCGAGAAAAATGCGTGTAACGGACAGACAGACAGACAGACGGACAGACAGACAGACAGTACACCGATTTTAATAAGGTTTTCGGTTTACACAAAACCTTAAAAAGTTGAAAATCTGATAGATCATGAAATAGGTAACTATACAAACTCAAAAGATAAGAAAAAATCTTGGGACAATCTTAGAAACTGGAGTCCAATTCAGTGCAGTTTTTGCACTTTCTACAGCTTGCACATACGTATTTTGTCTTCCGATCCTCTTTGTTTAGTCGACTTACGCATTTAATATAACGACCAAGAACATTTTGGGTCGATGAAAGTAGTTCGTTGATGTGGGAAGACATTCTCTGACATACATGTATTGGAATATTTTTTTGGTCTTCTCGCGACTTCTATTGTTCGTAAATTAAAGTCATCATCATCATCAACGGCGCAATACCCGGTATCCGGTCTAGGCCTGCGTTAATAAGGAACTCCAGACATCTCGGTTTCGCGCCGAGGTCCACCAATTCGATATCCCCAAAAGCTGTTTGACGTCCTGACCTACGCCATCGCTCCATCTCAGGCAGGGTCTGCCTCGTCTTCTTTTTCTATAATACCATAGATATTGCCCTTATAGACTTTCAGGGCTGGGTCATCCTCATCCATACGGATTAAATGACCCGCCCACCGTAACATTGTATTAAGATTTGACGATGAACCTAAGACACATCGAACAACCCGCAGGGATCGGTCGCCGATCCTCTTGTGTGGACAATAACATACGGTAGAGTTTTCAGGTTGCAGATCCCACAAGAGGTGACCGTAATCGGAAAGCAGATGATATCGGAGTGACTATGGCTAGTGGCATTGCAGTGGGCATTCTTGGCCAAAATGTTACCGAATATAGGCGGCCCAAGGCAAAGGCTCCTTTTCTGCAGAGTTGTTGCAGAGCTCCTGTCTGGGCCTCGGCATAAAGCAAACAGAAAAATTAAGTGCATTATGGGCAACATATACGATCGGCGAATCCTACATCTACCTCAACAGTTGGTACGAACTGAATCAATGCTAGAGTGTCAGAATAGACGGGACGATTGCTTTAAAGGTCACTGGACTTACAGAATTATCCAAGATATCGCAAAATGGATTAAACGAGGGCATGGAGAGGTTAGCTACAACCTAACCCAATTCCTAAGTGGACACGGATGGTATCGTACATATCTTTACTGCTTTGGGCGTGACAACTCCCCATATTGCCCGACATGTGATATGATTCTGGAAGATGTGGAACACGTTTTTAATTGTCCGGGATTCGCTGCACATTGAGCGGGAGAAGAAATTGTCGCCGGGGCGCAGTTGTCTCCCGAGAATATCGTAGATCCAATGCTAGCTTCTAAAAGATCTTAGAAGGCATGGAAAACTAATCAAATCGATCCACAATACGCTAAGAAAAGAAAACTTTGGAGGAAGAATACCCGTATGAGTCGCAGTTCGTGATTTATCGTGCCCCGCGATGTAATGGCGAAATGATATTCCCACGGGGTATGCGAAGGAGAAGAAGATGCTTTTATTGAGTAAAATTCTACGCATGGCAGAAGACAACGGTAGGTTTTAAACTTCTTTCTGCCTTCCAACTACAAACAACAACTCGCAATACCGGAAGCTGACGCTTCATATATAAAGGTTTTGTGTTCATCTTATGTGAGAAACTCTCTTTGCACGATTTTCCATTGGTACGTAGCTAAGAATACAAAACATTCCGCCGTATTTTGTCAAATTTCAAGGTACACATACTCATCTATATACATATCAACGACAACGAGACATTGATCTAACGCATCTTCACGCATTTGCACTTTACTTCCTCCTCTAAAGCCCATACGTAAAATAAAAACCGCTTGCAACCAGGTACACACATGTCTATTATATTGACTATGCATGTCTCTCTCGAGTAATTGACACTAATATGCAAATAACTAAAAAAAGGACACGAAAGGAAGAAAAGAACGTCCCCGTGGACCCCACCGTTCATATAAGTTCACTTTATATGATGATGACGTCATACACGACTTAAAGTGCAAAAAATTCACCTAAAATGCGAACCTTTGACCTTCTATAACTTTGTTAGCAATAGTTGAATGGCCTACTTCAGAATTATGTCCTATATTATCGCCTATCATCATCATCAATGGCGCAACAACCGGTATCCGGTTTAGGTCTGCCTTAATAAGGAACTCCAGACATCCCGGTTTTGCGCCGAGGTCCACCAATTCGAAAGCTAATTCAGCAAGGGACGTCATTATGCTCTTCATGAAGGTCACCCACTGCTCTCCCTCATTTCCAGTTTAGATATTGAAGTTCCAAGCAATATTTTAATATCATAAAGGCGTTGTAGGAGGTTGCAAAAACTATCGTTCATTGCTTCGTTTTTATTTTTCTTTCTTTCCTGAGCATTGATCTTATGTTATACCTTGGAAAATTCAGTATTCGAAGCGCACAGAGTCGTCCGTTCGTGGGTTTGGAGGTTCTATGTCTTCATTTTCATGGGTTTGTTAACAAACAAAACCTTATTAAAATCGGTACCCTGTCTGTGTGTCGGTGTTACAGACTTTTCTCAAAAACGGTTACGCATACTGTTATAAAAGTTGTTAGAAAAATTGGAACTGCCTCCCCATATATGGTTAATTACATTGTTCCTCGTTGAATTTACCGGGGGTCTCCATGGCACGTGAAATAGGGGTGAACATTTTTTTCACCGAATAGAACGTGGTCTACCACGATCCGAAAAGTAAAGTTCGAAGTATGGCGGGTGTACCAAAACTGCTTCGTGTCTTTGTTGGTTTTCATCAAGGAAGCGCCCTCTCACCACTCCTCTTTGTTCTTGTTATGGACACCGTCACACGGGATATCCAACGTCCAGCGCCCTACACACTGCTTTATGCAGATGATGTTTTCCTAGCATCTGATAGCAAAAACGATCTCGAGCAACTTGTTCAAAAAGGGAATGATCGCCTCATGCAACACTGTCTCAGATTGACAAAACTGAATTTTTGGCGACCGATTCCCATGAAACAGGCACAATCACTGTCAGCGGCAGTGATCTCCCCAGAACTGAGCGATTTAAATACCTCGAGTCAACGCTATCAGCCAATGGAGAACTACGTTATGAAATTGCTTCACGCATTAAGGCAACCTAAATGAAGTGGCGTTCCACAACTGGTGTTGTTTGTAATCGACGTATCAACGAACGTCTCAAATCTAAAATTTACCGCAATGTCGTCCGTCCAGTCGCTCTCTATGGTTCTGAGTGTTGGTCGACTATAAAAGACAATGAACGGCGTCTTACGGTAATGGAGACGAAGATGCTACGTTGGACTAGTGGCGTCACACGTTTAGATCACATCCGAAATGAGGATATCCGCGATCGTTATGGGGTTGCACCGATCGTGGAAAAGTTGCGAGAGAGGCGTCTTCGATGGTATGGTCACGTAATTCGTGCAAACGAGAATTCACTTGCCAAGATTGGTCTAAACATCGAAGTCGATGGTAAACGTCCAAAAGGCAGACCTAAACAACGGTGGCTTGATACGCTAGATAGAGATTTGAAAGCCTCGAGATTGCACCCAAATCAGGCATTCGATGGAGCCAAATGGCGAAGCCGATCACGGCGAGCCGACCTCGTTTGTGAACGAGACAAAGGCTGAAGAAAAAGAAGAAGAGAACCACGTGGGATATCAAATGAAAGCTCTCGATCAGAACTTTACGAAGCAAACTGACATTAGTTGAAAAGGGTGAGGTACGAGGGTTGGAAAGAGGTCCCCCCCCCCCCAAAATCCACAACGTCTTAATCTGGATGCAGTCGTGAGGCTCACTGTCTAGCGTATCGTATCGTTATTTTGGCCGGCCTTTTATTCATATCTCATCGACTTTGATCTTCAGACCAACAATGGCAAATGAATTCTCGTTAGCGCGAATGACGTGACCATGCCATCGAAAAAGCCAATCTCGCAATTTTTCCATATCGATTGCAAATGTCCTCATTTCGGATGTGAATCCGGTGTGGAACGCAAATCGTCTAGCGTACCGTTCATTACCGTTGCCGCGAGATGCAGTTTATTATTTTTATAGTCGTAACACTCAGAACCATAAAGAGCGACAGGGCGAATGGCTCAGCGGTCAATTTTAAATTTGGCACGGTAGTTGATATGTCCATGACAAAGAACGCCAATTGAGGAACATCTTTTTATCCAAGCCGAGGTAATGCATGAAGTAATTTCATAACGCAGTTCACCATTGGCTGATAGCATTGACCCGAGATATGTAAATCAATCAGTTGTGGAAATGACACTGCCAATGACAATGATAGTAATAATAATCGTTGGCACATCAATCCATATTGGGTCAGGGCCTTAAAGTGTGTTAGAGCACTTCATTCCGTCCGGATAGCTGGGCGGTTAGCGAACAAGGTTGTCGTACGGAAATCTCGGTTCAAATCTCGCTGGCGGCAGTGGGATTTGTATCGTGTGATTTGACGCCGGATACCAGTCCGACTCAGCTGTAAATGAGTACCTGAGTCAAATCAGGGTAATAATCTGTACGTAATGCTGACCACATTGCCTCCTACAGTGTTCTGTAGTGTACCGTTACGGTCTTGAATGAAGTGACAATGATAGTGCCCGTTCCATTAGGAGAAGAATAACAAAGGGGAGTGTCAAGATAGCACTTCTTTGATAAACACCGACGGAGACACGGAGCGGTTTTGATATACTTGCTACACTCCGTACTTTACTTTTCGGATCGTGATAGAACAATTTAACCAAGGGTGTTAGTTCCTCTGGTACTAGATGTTGCCGTATATCAAATGGAGTCGTATGATACACAGTCAAATGCCTTCTCTAGATCTAGAAATACAATGTAGAGAGGACGATGCTTTTCACTAAGTTTGAGTAGTATGCTCCGAGCTCCTTTTGCTTGGAGAAGAAGTTCAAGGTTTTCTTCTCCTCTTTGAGAAAGAGGTGAGATTAATTAAGATTTGGTATGGTGGAATTTTATTACTTTCCAAGGTTTCTTCAAATTTTACTGAGAATGGCATTAGATACGTTGCCTCAAAACATCCTACTTTACTTGGGCTTAGGGCCAACATGTTGCATATACAGCATAATGAAGCTATATACAAATATACGCATATATGCTGTGATGATTAATTCTCCATTACGTTACCCATATTCAAATCAGTTCCGTAACATCTAAGAAATGCAAGAAACCAATCATAAATTCATTCATGTAATTAGAAATTTTCTGTGTTCTCCCAAACTCCATTGAACATTCTATTCCAAGCCAAACTACTAACGACTACGAATTCCAGTTCTCAAAATTCCTTGGGATTCTGATAGGGTAAGCGGACAAGGAAATATTGCAGATAATGCGACGAGAACAAATTAAATTTAATTTCATTAAGCTTCATGGGAAAAGAACTAAAACTTCCCAACTTACTCATTACGAAGTTCAATTCCACAAACTTTCACGAACGTTTGTTCGTTCTTCTTTGTGTGAAAACCGGAGACCGCATCGAAAAGTTTATTAGCAAATTCTAAGGACAATGAGGTGATCTTGGTGAGAACACTGAATAAAATTATACTCTGTAGGATAAAGATGAAGATAACGGTTGATCTATCGTATATAACATAGAAGACACCCCCGATGACTTTTAGGAAAGAGCAAATTTAATATTGCAAGTGATGGTAATTTTTGGTTCGTATTTTTTCACAAGTGGAGAAAGAGAGTAATTGAAAATATTAATGACTTCATATGTGGTCGAAGCAAAATGAGTTAGTAAATTGATAGTAAGAAACCGATGAGTTATTGCAAGTTACAATTACTAAATGCTTAATGTACTCCTGAGGCACACCAGCCTCTTCTCACATGAATAATCAGATAGGACTTAACCAGATTTTGCTCAGAACTACTTTATTATCAATGAGTAAAGAAGAAAAAGAAAATTGTAGAAAGTTTCAAACTGCGAACTTTGACTTAAGGAAGAGAGGTTTCCATACATGCAAAAGAAGGGTGTAAATTTTTTTTAACAAATATAGTCATGTAAGATATCAAATGAAAGGTCTTCATTAGTGCTTTCCGACACAGTCTTGGCGTCATTTTAAAGGTGAGGAAGCGGGGCGGTTAAAAAGAGGTCACTTAAGGGGCTATGTTCAGAAACTACACACCCGGGAAATTTAAAAGAAACCATGATGATACCCGTATATGACACAGCGCCTATTGCAAGGGCACTTTCTAGGAATAATATTTGAATAGTGCTGTCTCAAGGCCTTGGGTGCACCAGGAGAAAATTCGCAGTCAGTAAGGAGGAAGCATGCAGATAATTTGGGATTTGTCTAGCGAAAAGCCAAGAGCTTGCATCATTCCTAAACCCAATTTAAAATATACATGTTCTTCAGAGTTCCTAACTGGAGACTGCCGAGAATCGGATTACTTCCAATGAAACAACATTCAGATCCGACTGGAATTAGCTATTAGACTAATGAAGTTCTGCAAAAGAAAGGCACTATTACTTCTCCTTTGCTGTGATGCCAATGCTAATCGGAAGATCTGGTGAAGCAATGACACCAATCAAAGAGATGAGTACCATTTTGAATTTATTCTTAGCAAGAAGCTAGGCATATACGGGGTGCCTCGTTTGTGATGGTATGAATTTGAATGGTGGATAGTACCACTTGTTTAAAAAAAATAAGTGCATGGAATGCGCATTCTATCTTTTAACGTTACAAAGTTATAGCGTTTTTCATGAATAGTGCCAAAAAGCTTGACTTTGCCAAAAAAATCATAACTTCCCACTCCCACAATCATTTAATTCAGGATTTGATTTCATTTCCGTTTTCATCCGAAAACTATATAAAATTTCTTATAAATGGATCCTTCAATTGCAAAGGTTATCATCGCCTCGAAGATATAACTGTTTAAATTAAAAAAAAATTTTAAATCGAATTTTTATTTAAAGTTTAATGTGCATTATTGAAATGATACTTTAAACTTACACACCTGCAAAGTTGATGAAAATTGCCTCATTATGTTAGCTTTCAAATAACATCAAAAATGATGGGCTTAATTGTGGAAACTTAGTCTTGATATGGAGCAAATTCACTTAAATATGTTTTTTTTGGGACTAAGGTAGGTGAATGCGTTTAAGCAAAGAATGTTTGAACTTCTGCTTGCTAGAGTACGCCATCAGAATACCAACTAAACACCTCCCTCTCAGCAAAGAACTAGCCTGGAACCGTTTTACACATTACTTCATGCTAGCCCTCCCGCTCTCGGCTTCGGGAGCCTGTCTTGAGAGAACTCCCCTGTGTCTGCATAAAGCTGCTAACGAAAGCCATCTCAACTTTCACTAGAGAAAAAGACGTATTATGGGTCGTCCGCCACTGCGCATAACACACAATCGGAAGATCGCACCTTCCCAATCTTGTGCAGGTAAGACTGAAAACCTCAATAATCCCTCAGAGATTGGGTAAAGAAGTAAGCAACCTCACCGTGCGTCCCGTTCAGCATCAGCCAAAGGAGTTGCTACTCTTTAAAAGTGCGGAAGGGCAACGGGGATAACTTCCGCGATCACCACTCGCAAAGCTCCCCGTCTCTGCACTTGAGCAAGGCGCTTAAGATGCACCTACTTGTCCACTTTGCGCCTGTTCAACTGTGCGTCGGGCAACAAGTTCGGAAACGTCGTTTGCATAACCGACCAGGCGTGACTCTTCCGGCATATCGAGTCCCAGCGGACTATCGTAAGGAGCGCTCTAGAGGTCCGCCCTAGGATGGATCTATATGGTACCCCATAGAGTAGGGAGCGGTCTTTCAGATAATAGCTCAATATCTGGAAAGCAAAACCACACAACTTCAGGGAATTCTCTGAAAGAATCAACAAGTGTGCAGCCTATGCAAAGGTACATCCAAAGACAGGATAAGAGGATCCGTTTGAACAAGGAAAATGGGATATTTACAGAGATTGAAGGTAACTGGGTACATCTGCTCATATGAGATAATTTCCCTGGATTCTAACCCAGGTGAAAGACAACAAGATTCTGCCTGACTCCCCAATAACAAATAGAAGAGAAAAAGAAAAATTGGAAACTAGCAAAACAGATGTACTCAGCAGCTGGAAAAAGATGGGAAATTTTAAATCACTAAAATCACCCGAAGTAGATGGTGTTTTCTCAGTACTACTGATACTAAGCGATAGCATGACAACGAGGCTTCGTTTCAATAACAAGTTAGAACCACACCACAACTGCAGCAAGGCAAACTGGTAGAGCATGGCAGTGACTGGGTTAGAATAGCAACTGATTATCTGGTACACTCGAGTATAAGCACAGCAGAGGGAGCCGCCACCGGGGTAATTAGTCCAAGGGAAACGTACTTTGAATGTGCTTACCCACTGACATTTGTATATGCCAGGTGGCAATGTACACCATAGAAAGATGTGATCGCCGAACCTAGCCATGGTCGAAATTATTTCCGCGTTTTACGGTAACTTGCCAGCTCGTCCACAAAAGGAACAACCTGGCCAGTTGTGATAAGGCTAAGTACCATGGTGAAGTGTTCTTTCCACCTCTTCAGTTGCTCATCACCGTGGAAGAGAAGTCGACCATAGGCGTCCTTCACACGACCATCGAGAAATTCACGACCACATGCAAGCTCTTTCGTGATACGGTATACATTTCTAAAATCATTGCGATGTGCTGCATCTTCCGCTTTTATAACCAGCGATACCACGGTGCCACGGTGTACACTACAAATCGTCACGGTGTACACTATCCAGATCTCGATGTTTTGCTCGGTGTACGAGTTTGAGTTCGAGCGGGTTAAGACGCCAGCTCCCGCAATGGTCAATAGGGCCTTCAACCCCTTCCGTTCATCGATCCGCTTCCACGATCCGGCTGTCAGCCAGATATTATGACGCTCCATCGAGATGTGGCCGCCACCTGAGAAAAAAGCATTTTGGATAGCGGCCTAATGCTCATCTAATATCTTCCGACGGGTTACTCAGTACATCTGCTGTCTGATCTGTAAGATAGTTCTTCCACTGTGGAGCGGCAGCTGGATCATACAAGCAATCGATGTTGAACTAAGAGGGTCGAGGCTCCCCAACCCTGCTAAAAGCGGGGGACGCAACACGCAAATGAACGTAAGCGACCATCAGATGTTGTTACACACATTCAGAAGAAAACCGTCTAAATCTAAATCGAAGTGGTTGATCTGATTGCGTTGTGGGGCACAACTGACCTAATGAAAGGCTTTAAGCTGTAACAATGTGCCATGAATGACGAAGCTATAAAAATCCACAAACCTTACATCATTGTCTTTACAGTCGCCAAGACCGTACTTCCTAATCATATGTCCGAGCGAGGTGTTTTCAAAGCCCACCTTGACATTCAGGTCACTCGCCACGATCACAATGTAATCGTTAGGAAACCTCCCCTAAACAGCGTGTAATTGCCCGTAGAAACTATCCTTTTCCACTAAATCGGAATTCTCCGTTGATGCATAGCACTATACAATTGTAATGCTTTTGAAATAATAAAAACTTGTTTTTTATATCCGCTAGTGTTGATTTTTATTTGCCAATTCCGATATTTTGGGAACCACTTGTTTCCTTCATCAGTGCTAATGAATCCGCAAGACTTGATGGCACTGATGAAGGGAACAAGTGGCTCCCGACCGGAATCTTGCAGTAAGAAGTCTGTCAGAAACTGGGTCCCAGGTCACATTGCAGAAACCAATCATATTTCGTTTTCGATAGCCAAGGGTTTTCAGCTTGGGGTCATTCTCTATCCGAAGTGTTGTTGACATTTCGAAAAAAAGAAAAGAAAAAACAAGAAGAAAACCTAAAAGCCTATTCATTCGAAAAGTATTGGGAGCAACCGTACAGGTGCGGAAGTTTTTTTATTACAACAATAGGATGATACTATATACACCTCGATTCCGGATACAAGCGTTATCTCTCCTATACTAAAAAGGGGATAATCACACAGAGCGACAATTATAAAGGTGTCACTTCGTTTAGTATAATATCATTTATTAAATATTTTCCACCATTATGCTCCACCATCCATAGACACAGAACATCAGCGATACACACCAAAGAGGCTTCAGGCAAATCAGCAACTGATCCTTCCATGAGCAAGGCCAGAGAAAGTGATCTATGATGTTGATATAAATGCGAGATGCTCCCTACTCTTCAAGTCTATCCAACTACTGGCCTATGCTGACCATATAAACATCATGGGAGAACAACGCAAGATGTACAAACTGTCTTCTTCCAGATCGAGCAGGCGGTTATTGGCGAGCAATGCACATGAATGAAGACAAGATGAAATACATGGTGGCAGCATCCAAAAAGGAAGAAACAGCAACGTGAAATAGAACTAGTCAAAGATGAATAAAAAGAGGAGCATACAGCTTTGAAACAGTTCTCCTATCCAGGGCTGAAAATCAGAACAATAAATATGATGCACCTATATCAGCTTAGAAAAACTATTCCACTCGAAACATCTCACAATACGGTCGAAGCTCTTACTGCACAAGACCATGATCTTGCCAGCTTCATGTATTTCTTGGAGACTTGGATTCTTTGCAAGGTTGCAAACTCTTCACCGCATTCGATAGAAAAACCCACCGCCCTCTACTAGAGGGTTGTCAATTCCGTAGCCTATACGACGATGAAAACTATGAACGATAACACGACCTTCCGCTTGTGGCAAAAAAGCTGGCTTAAAAGGTGGCGGCGGGCAGGTGGCTTAATCCGAGTGTGGATAGTTCAGCCCAGAAAACTTTTGAGGAAATATCTGCGGTAGAAAGAGAAGACCTTGCTGATCCTGCCTCATATGAAGCAATGGTGTAGGCCAGTACATCAAACAACTTTTAGGGATATCGAATTGGTGGGCCTAGGCGAAAAGCTTGGATATCTAGAGTTTCTTATTAAGACAAGGCTAGATCGGATATCAATTGTTGCGTCGTTGATAATGATAAACAATGGCTATTTGTCATTAACTTGGAAAATAGCTAAAAGAATTTTCATAAGGAAAATAGGTATCTCTCACCAGCTACATTCAAAAAGGTGGTGTAAATTTTTTTTCATCAAATATAGTCATGTGGGGTATTAAATTAAAGGTCTCGGTTAGCCGGTTTTAGTTTTGGCATTTGTTGGAAAGGTGGGGAGTGATGGGGTTGAAAGTGATCATTTTTTACCGGACCCATTCTCAGAAACTACTTAACTGATAAATATGAAGAATCCCAAGGGTGCCACTGTATGGTACCCAGGCTCCAAAATACCACCCATACCGATACCTGCTCAAATGAAGTTAATAATAATACATTACTATAATTTTTAGTAATTGGCAGGAAAATCTCCTTTAAGTTCTTCCTAGAATTTTGCAGCAATATAGACTACAGTATAGAGCATGATCCTACCAAATTTGGTGTAAATCGCGCCATTACTAACAAAGTTATAATAGGTTAAAACTGTCACTTCTGTGCAAATTCAAGACTTTGAATGTCACTTGAAAACGGATATTCTCACATAATATATGCATATATTACGTGCTACATATTAAAGGGGCAAATGTACACTCAAACCTCTTTATAAAAAAATATACAAAACCTTTCATAACTGAAGTGTCTAGCTGCCGGTTTTCCGACTTGTTTCTTTTCGATACGGAAAAAATCAGTTAGATATATCTGAAATATGAGCTAATATAAAAATATTTACAGTTTATACGTAAAAATTTAAATCAGAACTCCTCAGTTAAGCTTAACGACACACCCAGTCTAGGGAGGTAACACGCCTTGGAACATTTCTGGACTGCCTTACTTTCAGGAAACCGAGGAAACTCGGTTAAATCTGAGATTCAAAAACTGCCTTCTAAGCAAATTCTCTAGGATACACTTTAAATGCAAAATATTGATATACTATACAATGCAATGATAAAGCCAGTCTAGGCGTATGGTGTACAACCTCGGGGTTGCAGTAGCCCAACCAATATCGAAATGCTTCAAAGAGCACCTGGAGTTTGTCCTCACTGTGCTACATACGAAATTTCAGTATTTACCAAGACTGGAGATCAATTTGTTGATTCTTGAACGCTGATGAAATATATACACTTTTTTTAAATTTTTTTTTTAAAGCCCAAAAGTAAAAAGTAATGCTTTAAAAAAATACAGAACTCACTCTCTGCAGTAGACTACTTTTTCTACCTTGATAAAATCACACAAAATATTGAAATTATTGCATATAAAAATCAAGGGAGACGAACTTATGAAAATTAAATAAGGCTGGTTAAACCCCTGAACTTGGAAAATGAAATTCAGCCAAAAACTACATGTTCTGAAACAATCGGCAGATGATTTGCCATTTTTAAGCTTCTTTACTATTTATAATTGATTTTGAATTCACAGAAAAAGTTATTTTTAATATATCAGCGTTGTCCAAATGGCCTTCCAAAGGACGCTAATCCTCTCCTCATAGCCCCATACAGTTACGAATTACTTAATTGCTGTTGTATATTTAATGGTTGCCATGGTTTATTTTCGTTAACGATATTTGCATGTTGCGGCTGATACTATCATATATTTTGCGGTTTCATTGTATTCTGGGCACCGTCCAATGAAAATGAAAAAGGCTTTCGTGGTTCGTTTAGAAGTACATCTACCACAAAATTCCGGTTTGTTATTTTAGATTTTTGTGTCATGTATTTATTGGGGGTTGACGATAAAGTCCGTTAATGAAATAACCACAATTGTAGTTCGACTCAATTATTGAGACTAGACTGGATACCATAGCATAACTGCAGATTTTAAAATTTTTGTGAGGATTTCTTTTTTATCGTTCCTGGTCCTGTATAGGATATTTATTTGTAATAAAACTCTTAATCAATTTTTCCAATATAACTCGTAGTGTATATACATTGTGATTTAAGTCAATGTGCTACTGACATTTTATCTCTTAGGGGGTAGTAATTTAAGGTAGGCAAATAAGACCTGCTATAACCCTGTTAATAATATTAGAATTTCTACCAAACTTTCAATCTGAAGCCTATATTACCGCAATAGGGGGGGGGGGGGGCTAAAAAGAAGCGTCCGCAGTAATTGCAATCAATGGCGAAGCTAATATCAGTTTTGAAAGGTACTAATCGAAACCTTTCATTTGATACCTTATACAGTTACATTCGATGAAAAAAAATGTCACCCCTTAACTTCAACGTGCATGTGTGTATGTTTACCTTTCTATCAAATTTCATGTCAATGGATATAACTGTTTCCGAGAAAAGCGCATGTGACAGACAGACAGACACGACAGAGTCCGATATCTCCGCAGAATTCCATTCTCAATTTGGACTACAAACAGCGAGCGCGATTTATGTGTTATGGCTTAGGAGGACGTACGGTGACACACAGGTAGGGCAAACCTTTGTATTGACGCAGCAGAAAAGGCGATTGCAGCAGGTAAAGTACGTATTGGATGGGTAGTCTGCCGACTACGTAAACAAAGTCCAGTACAAAAAAACGTCAAATGCTGGCGGTTTGACCACAAAGCGAAGGCTTTCACTAACTCCCAAGACAGATCCAGGCAGCAAATGCGGAGACCAAGAATATCTTGCCAACTGCAACAAAAAATCAAAATGTGTGTTTTGTATGAAAACCAAAAATAGCGACAGTGCCTACCTTGCAGGTAAAAGTAAATGCACAGAGTTCGGAAAAATGCTCACAACTTCCTGCAAATGAAGTTAATGAAACTAAATCTGGATCACTGTCGAGTGGCCTCCGTCTCTGAGAGTGTCTTCGGAAGTAATGTCGACGTAGTTATTGTACGAAAAATGCAATACCATCGATACTAACTTACGTGCACATACACACTTCGTTAGCATACACAAATATGTATGTCTATCAGGAGTAATTGATATTGTTATTCAAAAAAACTAAAAAAGCTAAACAAGTCGGGAAACCGAAAGCTGGACGTGTCAGGTATGAAAGGCTTTGTTTATTACTTATATAAACGTATTGGAATAGACATTTGTCCCATTAAAACCTAGCACTTAATATATGCATATATTATCCGAGAATAGTATTAGTTTCTGAACAAATGGGTCCGGGAAAGAAATGATCACTTTCGGCCTCCCGCACTCTCCACCTTTCCAATAGATGTCAAAACTAACACCGACATTGGAAAATACTAACGGAGTCCTTTCATTTGCTACCCCACGTAACTATATTTGGTGAAGGGGACCGTCCCCTTAAATTCGACCTAGAATGATGTAATTATCTATATGCGTGGGCTTTCGCAGTTCCCACCTTTCCATCAAATTTGTTGTCAATCGCTATAGCCTTGTGCGTCTGACAGACAGACCGACAAACGGTTAGAGAAATGGATAGACAGACAGACAGTAAACCGATTTAATAATTAAAAAGAAAAAAATACAATGTTCCTTTCGGACTCACAGCTCATATAAGTTCAATTTATTTTATGATGACGTCCGACAGGTGCAATGAATTCACGAGGAATGGCCATCTATAACTGGTGGTCAAAGGGTAGTATAGGTCCCAGGGCGAAACGTGGATTGGTACCCACGATGGAGCATAAAACCTGGGAAGTGCCTCCTGAACCAACACCAACAGCTCTACTACCAAACCCTATCTCCACCTCCACGTGGTGACCGCTGGGAGCTATTTCTTAAGCTGCAGACAGAGAAGGATGAAGGCGAGTCTTCCGCGCCTAAAAACGGGACAAATTGTACAAACTGGCCCTCCAGGTTGGGGGTTGCGTAGGGCTGACAACCCTACACGGAAAACCGATGTTACGGAGCCACGAAAGGAGCCTCGGACAGGATGGACTTTAAACCGACGGACCCGGCAACGACAACGGAATAACGACTTCCGCATTTTCTCATGGAACGTGCGCTCCCTGTACAGAGATGAAGCTGATAAGCAGCTAGCCGATACCCTGCCCCAATATAGGGCTGATGTAACAGCGTTACAGGAGACGCGTTGGACAGGGACCGGTTTCCTGGAGAAGAACCACTACACTATATATTATAGTGGCCATCCAGTAAACCATGTGCTCGGAGTAGGTTTCTTAGTCAGCCAAAAAATTAAACCGGCTATTACCGGCTTTGAAAATATAAGCGAACGGCCATGCATTCTGAGTTTGCGAGGCAAATTTAGAAACATAAACCTCTACAGAGGAGACTGCAGATTCGGAGAAGGGTACCTTTCACGAGGCAGTAGAAAGAACGATCGAAGCTTGTCCCAGATATGACATAGTTGGGGATTTTAATGGCCAAGTAGGGAAGAAGCCCGTATTCAGCCTCCCATACGTTACACAAAAATACAAATGATAACGGACTGCGGATTATTTAGTTAGCAATAAGGCACGAAATGGTTGTTGGAAGTACCTGGTTTGCGCGGAAAGCGGTCCACAAACATACATGGGCCTCTCCAGACGGGACCACTTTCAACCAAATTAACCACGTGTTGATCGAACGCCGCCACCTCTCAGCCTTGATGAATGTCAGAACATATAGGGGGCCAATATAGACTCGGATCACTATCTAGCTCGAATAACAATACCACCTAGAATCCCCTCTGACAATCAGGTGAGAGTGAACACTGAAGCCATCCACAATACAACCCTCCGCGACACCTATAAGAGGGAAATGGATGCCTCAATAACTGCAGTCAACAGAGGACCTGCAGATGAAGCATCTACAAATGATCTTCACAACCACCTGAAGAACGTTATCATGGACACGGCCACAAACATACTTGGCCCCAGCCGCAAAAGGAGTCGGAACGGCTGGTTTGACGATGAATGTATGGTAGCAACGGAACGAAAGAATGCCACATACCGAGTAATGTTGCATTCTCAAAGAATGCGGGCACGCGCAGAGACTTATCGCGAACTCTGTCGAGCGGAGAAGCGAGTTCACAGACGGAAAAAGGAAGCCTGGGAGAACCAACAAGTCTGTGAACTACAGGGGTACAACCGCACCAGGCGCGCAAGTTTTACCAACAAGTCAGCAGGATGAAGCCTTATACACCTCGATGCTCATCCTGCCGATACAAAGCAGAAAATCTGATTTCCGACAGAATGGGCATATTGGAGCGATGGGTTGAGTACTTTGATGAGCTACTGAACAACCAGAACATCGGCGAGTTGGAGGTCCCGCCAACTGAAGACGACGGATAAATACTGCCACTACCAAGTTTAGGAGAAACAGTCCGTGCAATTCATCAGCTAACCAAATATGGAGGCGACCAGTTACACCAAGCGGTTCATCAACTTGTGCTCAAGGTATGGGACAGCGAACCAATGCCTGACGATTGGCAACGAGGCATTATCTGTCTCATACATAAAAAGGGAGATATCACACAGTGCAGCAATTATGGAGGTATCACGTTGCTGAGTACCATCTATAAGATATTCTCCACTGCCTTGCTAGGCGGGATAGCCCCATACGTCCAGAACATCATTGGCCCATACCCAAGAGGCTTCACTCCAGGCAAATCAGCAACACAACAGATTTTCTCTCTGCGGCAAGCGATGGAAAAACTGTTGGAATATGGACAACAGTTGCACCATCTATTCATCGACTTTAAAGCCGCCTATGACAGCATAGCCAGGGTAAAACTGTACACGGCCATGACAGAATTGGGTATCCCGACGAAACTAATAAGACTGACTAGGTTGACCCTGACCAATGTGAGAGGCCAGATAAAAGCAGCAGGATCACTCTCAAGACCATTCGACATCAACAACAGTCCACGACAAGGGGATGCCCTATCATGCGTCTTCTTTAAATTGGCCCTCGAGGAAGTGATCCGTGATGGTGACGTAAATGCAAGAGGTACGATCCTCTTTAAATCCACCCAACTACTGGCCTATGCTAACGATATCGACATCATGGGAAGAACCACCCGAGACGTACAAACTGCCTTCATCCCGATCGAGCAGGCGGCGATTGGCGCGAGATCTTGAGTTGCACATCAATGAAGGCAAGACAACATATATGGTGGCAACATTTGCATCGAAGACGAATCAACGAACAACATCAAATCGCACTGGCCAAACAGGAAGAATAAAGATAGGAGAATACAACTTTGAGACCGTTGACAACTTCTCTTATCAAGGGTCGAAAATCACAACACAACAGAGCCTATTTCAGCTTACAAAAACTGTTCCGCTCGAAACGTCTCACCATAGGGTCAAAGCTCTTCCTGTACAAGCCAACGATCTTGCCAGTCCTCATGTATTCCTCGAAGACTTGGGTTCTTAGCAAGGAGAATTGTGAACTCTTGACCGCGTTCGAGAGACGAATTTTTGGCCCCCTACATGAGGATGGGCAATTCGTAGCCTACACAATGACAAAATCTATGAACGATATCATGACCGTCCGGTTGTGGATAAAATCCGGCTCAATAGGTTACGGTGGGCGGGTCACTTAAACCGTATGGATGAGAATGATCCCACCCGAAAAGTCTATAAAGGCAATATCTATGGTAGAAAAAAGTGACGAGGGAGACCCTGCCTAAGATGGGGCGATGGCGTAGGTCAGGACGCCAGACAGCTTTTAGGGATATCGAATTGGTGGATCTCGGCGTAAAGCCGGGATGTCTGGAGTTCCTTATTAAGGCAGGCCTAGACCGGATACCGGTTGTTGCGCCGTTGATGATGATGATGATGATAACTCAATAATAGTAGGATCTACTTAAAACTTTTCAGAATGATATCTTATCTTATCACATGCTAAATTTTGTGCTCCTAGGAGAAGACTATGGGAGCTTTCCGAAGAAATTTCCAAAATACGGAAATATACTATTATTAACTTTATTTGAGCAGATATCGGAATGGGATAACTTAAAAGAAAATGGTGTCGCTTGTTATATGTAAAGAGGTTTGCAAGGAACATGTGTTCTTCAAATTTCATCACAAAAAGTTCTGCCGTTTCCAAATAAATCGGGGGTAATAGACCGACAGATATTGAATCAATTTCAATAAAGTTTTGTTTCACAGGAGAAAAGAAGGTATTCATTTACGAGGACCTTGCAAGTGCCTTATGATGAGGTATTCAAGGTAAGCGGAGGAGAGTGGTTGAAATCCGGTTACATATTGGCAGAACAACCAGCAGAACCATCGACCAAATCTCTTGTTGTTTAATCTGTAGTCAGTTTTTTACCAACTCAACCGGACGGTCCGGAACCACAACCATCGAGAATAAAAAATGAGGTTCATGTACTCGTTCCAATCCCAGAACTAGCTCAGGCCAATGAACACCAAAGCTTGCCAAAAAGATCAGGCAGAAGATTTTTTTCCCTGACTTCGCTACTTGCGGGGGAATACATATTTAGGCGAAGAACCAACCCACATCCTAACCATACAAAACACCAAACACATCGGGATATCAGAAGCTGGGCGCCCGGGTATAACAGCTTATGTGTGAAACTTTCTATGCACGATTTTTCATTCATACATAGTAAGAGCACAAAACATTACGTTATATTTTGCCAAGCTATAAAATACACATGTGTACATACATACCAACGACACAAATAGTGTGTTCGTCCTAAATAAACAAACATTGTCCAATAAATTGGTCTAACGCATCTTCATGCATTTCCACTTTAGTCCGCACACAAAAACACGTACATAAATTAGAAGCTTCTGGTAACCAGGTACATTATATTAGTTACTACCAGCAAGTTTTGTTACACATACATATACACACACATGTCTCCCTCGAGTAATTGACACTGATATGCAAATAATTAAAAGGCAAAAAATGAAAACTAAAACGTCCCCATGGATCACGCCGTTAATATAAGCTCAGTTTATATGATGATGACATCTCAGGGTGCCATAAATTTACCAGAAATGTGAAACTTTGTCCTTCTATAACTTTTTAATAATAGTTGGATTGCTTTTAAACTTTCCAAAGTTATGCCTTATGTTATCGCTTATGTTATTTTGCATCTTCTATTTCTAGCATGAAATTAAGGGGGTTTTCCAGGAAATTTCTAAAACGTCGTAATACACTATAATTAACTATGTTTGTCAAGATATTGGAACGGGGTGTAGACCTGTTTCACTTTCTAGGCCACACGCTTTGTGCTCTCACTCCCCTATGTTTCACCCAGTACCAATGGTATCATCAGTTTCGAAAAGTACTAACTGACCCCTTTCATTTGATGTCCCACATTGCCATATTCTGCATTGAGTGTCTGCGGCGTAGTTAGCCAGAAAGGAAACTACGCAAACTCTCAACTTCGAGAAATTGAAAATTCGACCACGTCGGACGAGCTGCGGTACTACAACTCAAATATACCTGCAAATGAAAGAGGAAGACTCGGCAGAAGGGAGCTTCGGCCACTAAGGAGGTGGACTACAGGCTGAATCCTGCCTGCCAGCATTTTCTTACCGGCAGAAGCGGAAGAAAGGGAAACTGATGAAGTGGACGATACTGGTTTAACACCGGTATGTAGAAATGGACCCAAGCGGCCTTTCACGGTGAATTTAAAAACCCGGCGAATCCAGCCACTGTGAAGGAAGATGAAGCCCCTTGGGAATGTGGATATCAGAAGTAAGATCATTTCGGCTTGATTTAGGTCTGGATTTGTGACGGAATTCACTGGAATATAATTCGTACCCATTATGTGTTTGCGATTATATTTAAGTGGAGCGATTTCCATCTGGTGTTACTTTCAATCACGCTGCTCCCAGGTCAGGGGTGAGGCAGCGTCTGATGAGTTGCCTCTGCCCTGGACGAAACGGTCAGTCAGCTTTTTCGTTCTTTTTAGAAGTAAGATCAGTTTGGAAAAGTACTACTTTCATTTGATACCCCAGATACACATATTCTGTGTCGAAAAAATCAACACCCCCCTTTCGCATGTATGGGAAGCACCCCTTCAAACTCAACACAAAATGACGCCATTTATTGCATGTAAAGGAACACGCCGCCCACACGTTCTCACCAGACATATATTGAATCGATCTTAATCAGGTTTTATTTCACACAAATCCTTAAAAAGAACAAAAGGAATTGTTTCATGGTTCTATGTGTGTAAGACTGACACAAATCTCTGAGGTGTGACTTGCAAAGCTTTGGTTAATATTCCAGAAATAGAAAGATTGCCGGATCTTCCCGAAAACATAGTAGTCACCTGTATGTGAAAACCCTGGAAACAAACGAGATCTAAATTTAATGATTCATCATCATCATCAACGGCGCAACAGCCGGTATCCGGTCTAGGCCTGTTTTAATTAGGAACTCCAGACATCCTGGTTTTGCGCCGAGGTCCACCAATTCGATATCCCTAAAAGCTGTCTGCCGTCCTGACCTACGCCATCGCTCCATCTTAGGCAGGGTCTGCCTATTTTTCTACCATAGACATTGCCCTTATAGACTTTCCGGGTGGGATCATCCTCATCCATACGGATTAAGTGACCCGCCCACAGTAACCTATTGAACCGGATTTTATCCACAACCGGACGGTTATTCGCCATTGTGTAGGCTACGGAATCGTCCATCTTCATTTAGAGGGCCAAAAATTCTTCGCAGGATTCTTCTCTCGAACGCAGCCAAGAGTTCGCAATTTTTCTTGCTAAGAACCCAAGTTTCCGAGAAACACATGAGGACTGGCAAGATCATTGTCTTGTACAGCAAGTGTTTTGACCCTATGGTGAGACGTTTCGAGCGGAACAGTTTTTGTAAGCTGAAATAGGCTCTGTTGGCTGACAACAACCGTCCGCGGATTTCGCTGTTATCAGTTGTGATTTTCCACCCTAGATAGGAGGAATTATCAACGGTCTCAAAGTTATATTCTCCTATCCTTATTCTTCCTGTTTGGTCAGTGCGGTTTGATTTTGTTGGTTGATTTGTCTTCGGCGCTGACGTTGCCACCATATATTTTGTCTTGCCTTCATTGATGTGCAGCTCAAGATCTCGCGCTGATCACGGCCGTGTACAGTTTTACCCTGGCTATGCTGTCGTAGTCGGCTTTAAAGTCGATGAACAGATGGTGGAACTATTGTCCATATTCCAACAGTTTTTCCATCGCTTGCCGCAGAGAGAAAATCTGATCTGTTGCTGATTTGCCTGGAGTGAAGCCTCTTCTGGGCGTATGGGGCTATCCGGCCTAGCAAGATAGTGGAGAATATCTTATAGATGGTACTCAGCAACGTGACACCTCTATAATTGCTGCACTGTGTGATATCTCCCTTTTTATGTATGAGACAGATAATGCCTCGTTGCCAATCGTCAGGCATTGGTTCGCTGTCCCATACCTTGAGCACAAGTTGATGAGCCACTTGGTGTAATTGGTCGCCTCAATATTTAGCCAATTCGGCTGTAATTCCATCGGTTCCTGGTGACTTATTATTTTTAAGCCGATGAATTGCACGGACTGTTTCTCCTAAACTTGGTGGTGGCAGTATTTGTCCGTCGTCTTCAGTTTGCGGAACCTCCAACTCGCCGATGTTCTGGTTGTTCAGTAGCTCATCAAAGTACTCAACCCATCGCTCTAATATGCCCATTCTGTCGCAAATCAGATTTCCCTCTTTGTCTCGTCATCCTGCTGACTTGTTGGTAAAACTTGCGCACCTGGTGCGGTTGCTCCCTGTGCTTTCCTAGTTCACAGAACTTTAAGAATGCAACATTACTCAGTATGCGGCATTCTTCCGTTCCATTGCTAGCTTACATTCATCGTCAAACCAGCTGTTCCGACTTCTTTTGCGGCTGGGACCAAGTATGTTTGTGGCCGTATCCATGATAACGTTCTTCAGGTGATTGTGAAGATCATTTGTTGATGCTTCATCTCCAGGTCCTCTGTTGACTGCAGTTATTGCGGCATCCATTTACCTCTTATAGGTGTCACGGAGGGTTGTGTTGTGGATGGCTTCAGTGATCACTCTCACCTGATTGTCAGAGGGGATTCTAGGTGGTATTGTTATTCGAGCTCGGAGCACCATGCCAACGAGATAGTGATCCGAGTCTATATTGGCCCTCCTATATGTTCTGACATTCATGAAGGCTGAGAGGTGGCGGCGTTCGATCAACACGTGGTCAATTTGGTTGAAAGTGGTCCCGTCTGGAGAGGCCCATGTATGTTTGTGGACCGCTTTCCGCGCAAACTAGGTACTTCCAGCAACCATTTCGTGTGATCCTGCTAATTGAATAATCCGCACTCCGTTATCATTTGGTTTTTTCGTGTAAGCTATGGGAGCCAACGTATCGCCTGAATACGGGCTCTTTCCCTACTTGGCTGTTAAAATCCCCAAGTGTGATTTTAATATCATATCTGGGACAGGCTTCGAGGGTTCCTTCTACTGCCTCGTAGAAGGTATTCTTCTCCGACTCTGCAGTCTCTTCTGTAGGGGCGTGAACGTTAATGAGGCTTATATTTCTAAACTTGCCTCGCAAGCGCAGAGTGCACAGACTTCGTTTATGTTTTCAAAGCCGATAACTGCAGGTTTCATTTTTTGGCTGACTAAGAAACCTACTCCGAGCACATGGTTTACTGGATGACCGCTATAATACATGGTGTAGCGGCTCTTCTCCAGGAAACCGGTCCCATCGCATCACTTGTAACGCTGTTATATCAGGCCTATATTGGGAGAGGGTATCGGCTAGCTGCTCATCAGCTTCATCTCTGTACAGGGAGCGCACGTTCCATGAGAAAATGCGCAAATCGTTGATCCGCTGTCGTTGCCGGGTCCGTCGTTTTAAAGTCCATCCTGTCCGAGGCTCCTTTCGTGGCTCCGTAACATTGGTTTTCCGTGTAGGGTTGTCAGCCCTACCCAACCCCCAACCTGGAAGACCAATTTGTACAGTTTGTCCCGTTTTTAGGCGCGGGAGACTCGCCTTCAACGGTCACCACGTGGAGGTGGAGATAGGGTTTGGCAATAGAGCTGTTGGTGTTGGTTCAGCAGGCATTTCCCAGGTTTTATGCTCCATCGTGGGTACCAATCCACGTTTCGTCCTGGGACCTATACTACCCTTTGACCACCGATTCAATGATTGCATCACAGAAAAGCTGCAGAAAATACATGGATGTATCGGCGACAACAAGGCTCTAGATTTAAGGGGCCCTAACAAAGCTTGAAAACTGGCAAAGAAGAATGAGCTTGACCCGTTTACACACCTAAAAGAAAATATATTTCTTGTGTAATGAAAAATCACAAATAAATACTATTGACTAATTCTAATAAAACAGTACTAGAGGGCGCATCCCCAAGTCCTTTATTATAAAATTTTATGTAAATCTATTGAAATAAGTAGATCGTAGGAGGCTCCATTTTCATTTTCGCTTCCGTGAGTATTTTTTTTTCCAACTTGCGGTCAAGGCGTTTTTGGCATTTGTAGGAAGATTACCGAATGTTAACGGGCTAAAGCTCAGCCAAAGATTAATCATAGCTGAAGTAGAGAGATTGATAATACAGTAAGAGTCCCCGTATAGGTAAAGGCGCTGACAGGCTCGCAGAATGAAGTCAGTCCACCAACGGATGGCATCGATATTTGCAAAGCCTCGAACTCATTGTTCATTCTAATCGACTTTCTTACATGGGGCATGCATCTGTTGTTCAAAAGAAAACCTATCGATAATGAACGAAGACCACAGGGGGTATTGCTAAAGTTTCATGTCATTAATTTCCGCGCAGATGAGAAGCGAACTCATTGCCACGTTTAGGCAACCTTTACTGCAATGCATTCTGTTGCTTGTAGAAAGCATCCGTCTCCTCTGTATCGGAAGTCCCCTTTGGGAGCAGCACTATACTACTGAAATATTTCTCAATCTAAAACAGAATCTTGAAGTCAATATTCTGTCCGAAATCGGGACCCAGGTAATAAGGACGACCCTGGCGATTGCCGTAGTGTTTTGATCATTAATCCAACAAAGGCGTGAATATAGTTATGTCAGGCTTTCTGTATGGCAGAAGTGTCTCAAGAGGAAAAGGAGTGCTTTCCATAGACTTACCTAAATATCGCTTAACCGGAGCTAGCTCAAGTTGGAGAAAGCGTGCATCATGGAAGCCCTCAATACCGTTGTCGATGACTGTACGCACAGTCCGCACCATTTCGTGTCATTATAAGATAAGCGAAAGTCATAACCAAATAGTCCGTCCATGCAAAGTATTTCCTTAGCAGGGAATAATTTGAGCGATTTCTTAGTCCCCAGCTCAATGCAGAGTTGCTGTCCAGGGGAGTATAACATACTTCAAGTTAATAGTGGATACTATTGACATTCGATTTCCAATCCACTTCTTGAGATACCTAGCTATTACACATTTCCCACGTGAAGTTTTCTGCTCCAGGGTCCTATTATATGCCTCCTGAATTAAGAAGGAATACGCTGACGATGTTCCTTTTTAGGGCTTTAGGTCTTTAGGATACCCTAGGCGGTAGAATATAAGCTAGGCTAAATATTACTAATACCTGGTGCAGGAAGGTTGGGTTGCGTATCATCACCATCAGCGGTGCAACAACCGGTTCAGGTCTGTTTTAATAAAACTCCAGATATCCCGGCTTTGGGCAGAATTCCACCAATTCAATATTCTTAAAAACTGTCTGTCGTCCTGGTCTACGCCATCGTTCTATCTGAGTCAAGCTTTGTCACGTTTTCTTTTTCTACCATAGATATTGCCCGTATATATCATCCTAATCCATACGGGAAAAGAAACCCGCCCACCGCAACCTGTTGAGTCTGATTTTATTCGCAACCAGACGGTTATGATATGGCTCATAGATTTCGTCGTTATATAGACTGAGGAATCGTCTTGTAAGGGGCCAAAAATTCTTCGGAGGATTTTTCTCTCGAAGACGGTGAGAGTTTGTAATTTTTTTTGCAAAAGGAATATATGGAGACTGACAAGCATATAGGCTTATACAGTAAAGGTTTTAATCCTATTGTGAGACGTTTCAAGGAGAGTAGTTTGTGTAAGCTGAAATAGGCTCCGCTGCCAGCCAACAAACGTGCGTGGATTTCATCGCCGTAGCAGTTATCGGTTATGATTTTCTCAATATTTTAGTCTCCTATCTTTATGGTTCTTATTTTACCAGTGCCATTTAACGTTGCCGTCTTTTTGGGTTTTAATGCTGACGTTGCCACCATATATTTCCTTTTGCCTTAATTAATGCACAGCCGAAGTTCTCGCGCCGCCTGCTCGATCTGGATGAAGGCAGTTTGTACATACCTGGTCATTCTTCCATGATATCAATATTGTTAGGCTGGGCTAGTAGTTGGGTGAACTTAAAGAGGATGGTGGATCTCGCATTTACCTCAGCATCACGGATTACTTTTCCCAAGGCCCGGATAAAAAGAATGCATGATAGAGTATTTTCTTGTCTTTGACCGTAGTTGATGTCGAATGGTCTCGAGACCAGTCCTGCTACTTTTATATGGCTTCACGCATTAGCGAGTTTCAGTCTAGTCAGTCTTGTCAGCTTCGTGGAGAAATTCAATCGGGGTTGCGCATCAGTCTAGCCAATGCCACGACAGTGCCACTCAATAAGAAGAGCAAATTTCATTAGCTGAAAGTATTCGATTACATGGCATGGAGGTGGAACGCGCGCCCAAAAATTATACACTTCACACTAGCCCACAAATTATTCTGGAAGGCACAGGTTGCAAGAATATGACCAAAAGCTACAAGGTCTCTAATGACTTGCATGCTCATGGCAGAAAAAAATATGGATATACCTAGAAAATACTAAGCTGAATGGGGGTAATTTGGACAGATAGAACCTCTTTCAACACAATAGCCAGGTAATTACACAAATTGAAAAGACTGGGTTACTTTTGTGCCAGTGGGGCAATGAGAGCATGCCCAACGACATCCCTGGAAGCCCTTCTGGGATTAGCTTCTCTCCATCTTCAAATACACATGTTGGCAGGGAAGACGATTTTCAGAATATCCGGGAGTATCAGTGAACGGGGAGCTGTTTCTCTCTAGGCGGTACAACGAATTATTGATATCAAGGGATTGCATGACAACGAGTTTTCATTTTAACAAAAAATTTGAAACACTTTGGATTAACAAGGCAAACTAGGAGAACATGGCCGAAACCAGAAACTGATTACCAGTTGCAGTGATGGATCCCTCACAGCAGAGGGAGCGGGCTTTGGGATATTTGGTCAAAGGATCCTTTCTCCGAACGAATGGGTAGGCACTCCAGTGTATTCCGTGCGGAAATATACGTCACAGGGAGATGCGCCTCCTTCAACCTCTAAGAAAACTATAGAGGCAGAACATCTTGGCACTCAGGTCCAATAAAAGAAATGCGTTGAACCACTGAATAGGTTCAGGTCGCACAATAGAGTCTGAATACTCTGGGCTCTAGGCCAAAGGCAATGAAGTCGCTGACAAGTTGATGAAGAAAGGAACAACGATAACTCTACACAGACCAGAACCCTTCTATGGGATCGGAACTAGATTCATGGCTATAACGAAAATGGAGAATGAAGTGGAAGGAAACTATACTGGGTGAATTTACAGTCTAGGGTGCTCATAAGATAAGAATCCAAGCGCCCAAAATATTGTTTAAACCGCATCAGGCTCCGGATTATTGTCGGAGTACTCACATCCTAACCTAGTTAGCTAAGGATATTTCCAACAAAAGTCTGAATATTCTGTGCGGAGAGTTACAGACAATGTCCTGCGCTTGGCTGAAACAGCTTGAAAAATATTTAATGCCACATGCCAAGTTAAAATACTTGGAAATAGAGAATACTCTTGTGGATTATAGGCTTGCTTGACATACTATAGTTAATAGGTGGACTATTACCAGTAAAACGAGCAGAATAGTACTTCTAAGACGCAGTGCAACTTCACTTAATAGAGTTATTATTAATATTTCCAGGTTGGTTAGCCTCTCCTTCACGAAATCATAAAATTTATTTATGCGTTATTCTAAATGAAAGAAATGTTATTCCGGTTTAGTCTTCCCATATTAGCGCTTTGCTTAGATAATGTTGGAGACGTTCCGGGGCTGTTTTCTTTTTAGAGTTGCGTGGTGATTGTTGGCGAGTGACTGATTGGCCACATGTTCTCCGTAGCAACCTCCCAAACTTAGATTATTCCCCAAAAGAACCCGGTCTGGATATACACTGAGGTCTAGGAAATATTGACAAGAATTCAATTACTCAATTTGAAAAACCAGAGGTACTACGGGTTCGAGCCCATACTCCGTAAAAAATGTTTTTACACCTTCTCCTCGTTTCCACTTGTTCTGTCCTTCCTATAGCCCGGCGTTTTGTCATTACCTAATTCATAACGATTCCGCAAAGCAATTCCTTATCCACATGAAGGGACGCATCTGAGATCTGGCAATTTAAAGCAGGGAAAAACCAGAGCTTAGTGCCTGGAAAGCACACATTGTGAACGTTGTTGTAACTTTGTCCATATTCGATGTTCGACGTAAAAAAATAACGGTTGTCTCACGTTTTTTATTGGAAAATTCAGTGTATAACAAATTTGTCTCAATTTTACATTTGCAAGTTATATATACATATATAATATATGAAGTGTAAACTTATCCCTAATATAATTCAATATTGTTTTATAAATTCCATTGTGTATATCTTTTTATACCGACATTTCCCATAGCTATATCTCCACAATTTTATTTATGTGCCTTGTGAACCGTTTGTTTCCTTCCAGAAGGATCATGTGAACAACAACCCCAATCCTCACGAGGTTGCCACTTTTTTACAGTGCGAGCACAATGATCTCCAGGGAATAGATCCTCAAATATTGTCCTATAGTAGAATGCTTCCTTTGTCAGTGGTGTATTAATAGGGAATGTTTCCGTAGCTTTGGAAAATTCTTCATCAGTAATATGAGACGTAGCATATTCCCGGATAGTATCAATCCATGCGTAACCAACACCATCTGAAAATTGTTCCTTTTGCCGCCATAGGACCTCATCTGGTAGATAAGTTCCATCGTCAAAAGCCTTCCGTAGTATATATTTCTCTATTTGCGGTGAATGATTGGTTGCTTCCTTGGTTAAACCATTACAATAAAAAGAATTCATCGGACCAGGGATTTTTTCAGTTGGATCAATCGACATAACCAAATTCACGAAATCTTTATCAAGGTAAGGAACGCGTAATTCAATGCCCCACGCCATTGCAGTTTTATTTGTGCGCAAACAGTCCGATAAGTGCAGTTTTCTCACCCGATTCACTAATTCCTCATGGAAACTTTCAGGAGACGGAGCCTTGTAGAAATACAGGTACCCTCCAAATACTTCATCAGAGCCTTCACCGACTAGAATCATTTTGATCCCTTTGCTTTTGATGTATCTAGTTAGAAGGTACATAGGAATGCTGCACCGGATAGTATTCACGTCGTAGGTTTCCAGCTTATATATGACGTCCTTAATGCAATCGAGTCCTTCCTCAACCGTGAAATGAAGTTCGGTATGATCACTACCGATATAGTCAGCCACCTTTCTACTGAAGGCAAAATCCGGGGCACCTGGAAGTCCGACACTGAAGGTTTTCAATTTGAACGCAGGATCAGTTTTCCGAATGATTT
This sequence comes from Hermetia illucens, assembly GCF_905115235.1. Taxonomy (NCBI): domain Eukaryota; kingdom Metazoa; phylum Arthropoda; class Insecta; order Diptera; family Stratiomyidae; genus Hermetia; species Hermetia illucens. The sequence goes on along the minus strand of NC_051850.1, from coordinate 119,437,543 downwards.
TGGTTGCAATGGAAGCAATAAGACTGGAGTCGACTCCACCAGATAGTAGAGCAGCAAAATCCACTTCACATTCTAAATGACTTCTTACCGCACTTTCCAGTGATTTCCGTAGACGAGTTAGATCCGTAGGTACTCCCAAAGGCTTCTCGTACCATAAGGGATTGAAAAAGCGTTTCTTTTCTAATTTATTTACTTGACCGACCATCATGGTTCCAGGCTCGAGTATTTCAATTTCCCCACAGACGTCAACCAAACACTTCATTTCACTAGCGACCCAAAAATTCTGTTCATCGTCCCTTCCAAAGTATAAAGGTATGATTCCATGTGGATCCCTGGCTATCAAGACGCAGTTTTCCAGCTTGTCATACAGTGCAAAAGCATACATTCCTGTGATGTGCTCGAAGAGATTTTCCCCATAGTCTTCGTAAAGTTCGATAAGAACGCTGCAATCACTTTTGGGCTTGTAGACACCGCGTTCTTCACGAATAATTTTACTAATTTCCCGGAAATTGTAGATTTCGCCATTTGCCGCCAATACAATGCGGTCATCATCCGATTTGAAGGGTTGGTTTCCTGTGTCGACTCCAACTATTGACAATCGTTCGTGCACCATAACCACTCCTCGGTCTGCTACCACTTCCACACCAGTATAATCGGGTCCTCTATGTCGCTGCTTACCACTTTGTGTGTACGCCATTTCCCGAAAAGATTGTCTTAGTTTCCTCCCGAAATGCTTTCCATGAAAAGGTTTTTGTGTTGCCGAAAATACTGCCAAAATGCCGCACATCCTGATCTGTTTCTTGTCACAAAAAAATCGATCGAAATGAAATGCGCAAACTTAAGTCAACAATACTTGTTGGAAGACGGATACTTTGCCGAAAGATGCTAGATGTCCCGCTAACTGAACTAAATAGCGGGTGGTTGCTAGCTATGTCAGAATTTATACTGCCTAGTTTGGACCATCTGCACACAATTGGTAGTCAGTGTATCGGGGGAAGTCCCTTATTGTTTCTATATTTAGTATTAATTGTATAACTAATGTCATAAAGACGTGTCGTGTCTGGATTCTCGGAATTCACCGTGCCAAATAGAAACATTTCTACTCCATGCGAAATTAAGCCTCATTTTCATAATTTGGATAAATCAATGGAGGAGTTGTGCAATAGAAAGATTCGCACCGCGCTAAAGCGGAAAAATTGTTTCATCTGAATTGCGTGTGAAAATGCATGGTTGATGATGAACGGAATAATTATGTACACAGACTCAATTGCGTTGGTAATGAAATGAGTAATGAATTTATCTAGGGTGAAATTTCAAGGAAGTACTTAAATCACTGTTTGGATCTGAACGTACATACTTATATGTGTGTACATATGTGCAAAGTCATCATGTATGTTTTAACCAAAATAAACAAAGTGCCGTCATATTGACTTCTTGATTTTGATGATTGCTTAGCACACATGTGTGTACAATAAATTACACTTGTGTAATGTTGAATAGGCCCTTTTATGCAGGTATAATATACACTCGCTAGAAAAAATGTGCGTACACTAAGCAGTTCCTGGTTATTCGTTAGTAAAACACACGAATAAATTAGTTTTTTAAAAACATTTTATTGTTTGCATATTGCTTGTGGTCTTGTTGCCTTGATAAGGCCACTTTTACGAAATTAGAATTCAAGGAAACTGAAATAAAAAAAGGGAAATAAGAAAAGTCACAAATGTTCAGTAGAAAAAGTCTGCGTACAGCCACATAATTATGTAGGTGATTCCCCGAAATATAAATCCTTGCCATTTGGAGTAAATTGATTGTGAGTTATTGGTTTATGGCTGTGTTTGAAGTGTGAAAAATAAGGACGTTTTTTCGTTATTTTTTGTGTATAATTGTTATTATGGAATTGAAGCGAAAAGAGATTTGTGTAAGTGAAAGAAAAGTTATAATAAAATTATGGGAAGAAGGAAAAAGTTTCCGCGAAATAGCCAGGATAGTAGGAAGGCGACATTCATCTGTTCAAAGGGTAGTTAACAGCTTTAAATCGACGGGAATAATAACATTAGGGAAAGGCGAAGTATTATAGGTTCGGTGAAAAAGAATCCACGAATAACTGCACCACAAATCGCGAAAGATATTGAACTTAAGTTCAACAAAAAAATGTGTGCTGATATTGCTCGGAAAATACTCAAGAGAGCTGGTTACCATGGGCGAGTTGCACGTAAGAAACCATTTATTTCATTAACTAATAGGCGAAAACGAATAAAATTTGCGAATAAGTACGTAAACCAATCAAATGAATTCTGGGAAAATGTGCTTTTCTCAGATGAAAGTAAATACTGCATTTTTGCAACAAAAGGAAGAAAAATAGTATGGAGAAAAGCATGTACAGCATTGAATAAAGAAAATTTGATGCCAACGGTAAAGCATGGTGGTGGCGGAATAATGATTTGGGGGTGTATGGCAAGTGGTGGCGTAGGAAATCTGCAATTTATAGAGTCTACCATGGACAAATATGACTACCTAAATATTTTAAAACGTAATTTAAAACAAAGTGCTGAAAATTTACGCCTGGGTGACAAATTTTATTTTATGCATGACAACGACCCTAAGCATACGGCTGAGGTTAATAAGCTGTGGCTATTATATAATGTTCCCAAACAGTTACATACACCCTCACAATCGCCAGATTTAAATCCCATAGAACATCTGTGGGATTTATTAGAACGCAGAATTCGCCAATACGATATAACTTCAAAGGATATGCTGAAAAATGTATTACAAGAAGAATGGAATAAAATAAGTGTTGAAGAAACATCTAAACTTGTATCTTCTATGCCGAAAAGATTAAAAGAGGTCATAAAAAGAAAAGGGTATCCTACAAGCTACTGATTTGCTTTTCATATTTACTCAAATATATTTTTTTTTAAATATTTGTTTACTGTACGCAGACTTTTTCTACTGAATTATTGCGATTCTTTTAATTTTTGGCTTTATAACCTGGTTTTTGTAAGACTTATAACTTAGTGAATTAAATACACTAAAACTACGGAACTATTTGTAATGTTTGGATAATAAATTCGCCACAAAAATTAGCTTAATTTTATTGTTTTTTAAGGAAAAGTATCATACTACTGAGTGTACGCACACTTTTTCTGCCTAGTGTATATGTAATTAAATGACGGTAAATATATATTTTTTATATTACGCTTATTGAAATCAATTCACGTTTTCCCTTTTTGGTCTGTCACACGCACTTTCCTTTAAAACTGCGACAAGGATCCAAACGAAATTCGGAAACTTTGAAAACTTTGCATATTGTCAGTGACATAAATTTACGAGGAGTTTAAAGGAGGCTCACCATCATATGCAAAGGGGGGATGTAAAACTTTTCCCCCCTAATATACCCGCATGGCCAATCAAATGAAAGGTACTCTGACAAGCACATTTTATTTTTGGCGTGAATTGTCACTTAGAGTGGGACAGAATTCATTTTCGGAAACTGCACCAAACCAAAAATCGTTTTGATATCTGCTAAATAAACTTACTAATTATTATTATTCTGTTAGGGGTAGTTGCATTGCGCCCTTGAGGATCCGCCCCCACGGAGGGGGGCGATCGGTTAGTAGGTCGTTGGGACCCTGCAATTTCTTGCTAAACAGATCAGGCTTGCTAGGAGTTCTGGCGACTACTACTCGAAATGCAGTACCACGTCGCCTCACAATTTACGAATTCTTGAGCCGGTGCAACTACCTGTTCGATACAGGCGCTGAAGTTTCGGTTCTTCCCGTATCCCGCATCATAATTTAATACCACCTTCGTCGATCCGCGCCTATGCCTACAACCAGCTACACTCGAGCTTAGGACTTTGACGAGCGTTTTCTGCCCATCTGTATACCCATCTTAGGGGCGGACTTCCTATGCTATTATAGATTGCTAGTCGATATACATTATATGTCCTTCATTGACCCCACAACTTCCCTTAGGTCATCAGGAAAAATCACATCCAGCTCATCCAACACTCTCTCCATCGTTTTTGAAGACGTTGCCGACCCAAATATTCTTGCACTTCTTCAAAAATACCCCAAAATCACTATCGAGTGTAGTCTCTCTGAACCCGTTGAACATGATCTTCAGCACCACATCAACACTACTGGTTCCCCATTTTTCTCTAGGATGCGTCTATTACCACCGCAGAAGCTCGCAGTTGCGCCGAAAGAGTTCGAAGAACTTCTTAAGCAAGGTATTTGCGGACATTTCGACAGTTACTGGTCTTCGGACGTAGTGACTACAGACGTGTAAATGTGTAGACGATTTCAGACCGTTACTCCATCCCACTTATCCATGATTTTGCACATCTTAACCCATCCCATCCTAACACTAACTGCTGTATTCTGGACTTAGATTTAGTGAGGGCATACCATCAGATCCCTGTAGCTCAAAAAGGCATCCCGAAAACGGCGAGTTCACTAAGATGACTTTTGGACTTTGCAACGCGGTGCAAACTTTTCGGAGATTTATCCACTCTCTGCTGCGAAACCTCTACTTCTGTTTCGTATATTTGGATGATGTTCTGGCCGCGTCTTCCTCTGAGCCAGAGCATTTAGATTGCAATTTTCAACGTCTCCTTGAGGCCGGTCTAGTACTTAATGTCCTACAATCGCAGGTGAGGTTCCTCGGCCATCTGATTACCTCTGAAGGCATCCATCTGGACCTAGTCGATTAGCGAGCGATTTCGAGCTTTCCGCTTCCGAAAACTGCTAAGGATTTTTAGAAGGTTCTTGAGCATGTTAAACTTCTATCGTCGTTTCTTGCCCAAGACCACGCAGCATCAATCGATCTTTAACGTTGTAAAATACTTAAATGTACTTATCCTAATATAAAAAGAAAAACAAAATAAATTCGTTAATTCTTATTTCTTCCAAATTTTTCGCACTGACATCGTCTAACTATTTCTCGGCGTATCTCCGATTGAGATCTTTTCTTATTTTATCTACTTTAAAGTGTAAAACTGGAAGTGGAAGGGTTTCAAGCGAAACCTGTTTTCACACACACATATTCACCAGACACATGTATTTTGGAAATCTTCGTCAAGATCCGTTCCCAATTTACTCATTTGTGTAGGATTGCAAGCTATAGCAACGAGTTGGTACATCTATTAATTGCGTGTTAGCATGCACGTCTTACACGTTCAACTAAACCTCTTCCCCAAATTTTATGTAATTACAATTTTCATGCGATTGCGCATTGATAATCAGTGAGTCGACACATTTTAAATCTCATTGCAAATTCCGAACATGAAATGACTGAGAGATATAGTCTCAGTTTTAGCTTTTTAAATATTCGATTTCATCACTTAACAAACGTGTTCCTGTCTGGGCCAAAAGCCAATGACTGCTGGTGGATGCTGCACTTCTGGCATCCCCTCAGCAAGATACACCCCTAGACATTGCTGTTGGTGCTGCCCTTCACCAAAAAGTGAATCAAATCTTCTTCTCCAAACAGCTCCATCCCGCTCGTTTTTGAAACAAAAACCCGACAAAGCGTCCTCGCGCCAACTTCGACATTTGAGCTTTTTCAGCCAGTTCACTTCCGACATCCAACATGTGTCTGGAGAAGATAACGTGGTTGTTGACGCTTTGTCATGTGTTACGAAGTTAACATCCCGCCACCGTCGATTTTCCGAGTATTGCCAAGGCGCAGAAGGACGACGCGGTTATTGAAGACCAACTCCAAATATACATTAAAGGAGTTTCCTATCTTCGGCTCCACATCGAGTATATACTGCGAGACATCAGACAAGGGACCAAGGCCATATATTTCTGCCGATTTCCAAAAGGAATTATTTCACGCCGTTCACGATCTAATGCACCCAGACATTAGGACAACGAATTGGTTAGTCACGGCTAAGTATTTCTACCCGTCCATGAACAAGCACATTCATTGATGGGCCAGAGAGTACATCGCATGCCAGATGTGTAAAACTGCGAAGCACGTCAGAAAAGAGGTAGAAGTGTTCCTTCGGTCTATCAAGCTTTTCCACACAATCCACCTCGACATCATTGGCCCTTTGCGAGACTCGGTTCACGCAGTGGCCTGAGACAATACCTCTGAAAGACATTACTACACAATCTTGTACAGAGGCCCTCTGTCGAGAATGTATTGCACGGTTTGGTGTGCCGCAATTATAATCACGGACCAGCGAATGAAGTCCGAGTTCCCCCTTTTCTCAGAGTTGGGCAAAATCCTCGGCTTCAAACGTCACCGCTATAATGGCCTGAGACGACCCTACTTGGTCACAGGTTCTGCCACTCGATCTATTTGGCCTCCGGGCAGCCAATCGCGAAGGATTTGCTGTAAGTCCCGCGGAGCTGGTATACGGGGAGAATCTGCGGCTCTCCAGTTACCCTGTTCTGTCGGGACTCAATGCTACTGGTCTGTTGCGTCGGCTCAAAGAGGCAATGCCAAAGCTGAAGCCGTTCCCACCTGAAACCCAACCACGCGACAGTGATGCATCTATATGAAATTCAGTCCACAAAATACATCCTGTTCCGATATCTGAATAAACAAAGTTAATTATAGTATATCACCTTGTTTTAGAAATTTAGCGGAAACCACCCTTAAGTTCATGCTAGAAGGCGCTTTTATAAGGGGCAAAATAAGGCATAACATTGGGAAGTTTGAAGGCAATCCAACTATTATTAACAAAGTTATAGAAGGTCAGCGGTTTTTAATTTACCCACGTGCTTTTGCGTACGGAGCAAAGTGAAAATGCGTGAAGATGCGTTAGATCAACGTGATAATAGACAATGTTTGTTTATTTAGAATGAGTACAGTACAGTTTGTTGTAGTTTGCTCTGTTATTCCAACGTGTTCCAAACCCTTTATCGAAATGAAACCTGGTTGTCATATCAACTATTGGTATCAATGATTCGCGGTGCCGCCTAGAAAGAATATCAGTCTTCCTCCGATTGAGGCAGTTAATCTGCGATTCACTCCTCTCCATACACACATACCTTTGGGAATTCCGTTGTTCAAATCTTCATTGGGCCACTGAGACTGGCTTGCGTGCAGTCTTTGGAGTCTGTTTAATCACCTCGCTTGTGTGCTGAACTCAGTTCTTTCTGCCCAGATTACCGTCTCATAGACAATCATTGGCCTTACTATTGCAGTGTATATCCAAAGTAGTATCTTAGGAGTGTAACCCAATTTTTTTCTGTTATGGACCTGCCAACCATTAGAGATGTCGTAGCTTGTCGACAAGTGTTTCCGATATGCGTATTCCAGAGCAACTTTTCATCTAGCGTAATTCCCAAATATTTTATCTCTGTTTCTCGTTTCCTCTTCTAAGCTCCTGAGCCGACACTATCTCAATGTTATCATTGGAACTTGTTTTTGTAATTACTGCAGATACAGTTTTTGTATGGCGGAGGTTTACCTGAGCTATCTTAATGTTGGCCATTGGCTCCGTCTGTGTGGATATCTCCTCTGAAGTGTTCATCCTCGGCTTTCCCTGCGCATGTGCGTAGGTATGTGGCCAAATCTATAATTAATGTAGTAATTTAGACGTTTGATTGCTTCTAGGAATCGGTCATCTACCTCGATCGTGAAGAGTTTACCTTTGCCTTTCACTTTGCTTCTGAAAACACTCCGTAATCGCGTATAGAGCTCATCGTTATGAGGAATTAAGCGGCCTATAAGATCCTCCGTCTGTAGCGTTGCGGCTATAGGAAGAAGCACTGTCACCACTTGTGCGTGTAGTATAGCGTCCCCAGCACATGTCGACCATGCTGCTCTTCGCTAGCCTGGAAATTTAGGAACTATAGTCCTGAGCAATTCCGCAGTGTCCTCCCCAGTCCATCAGCGTCTGTTTTCGCCAATATGGCCAGTCGCCTTTGACAGCATTAGCATAGCTAATAACCGGTTTCCTTGCTCCTGCCTTCACCTTTAACCGTCTTAGGTTCAGTTTTGGGTTTTTTTTGGAGCATTCCCAGGATGTGGACTAATCTGCGCTGCTCCCCGCTGTCAATTAAGTCCTCTTTTTAGCAGAAAAATGTATTGAATGAACGGTCACCGTTATGTGATTCCAGAAGAGATGAAATCATAGGAGTGGTGCAATTGAGTTCACTAAAAACATTTTGAGCATGACAGTTTCGCCCTCAATTCCATTCCGTGTGAATCAAAAAGTTCGCAATCAAATGGAACAAAAATCATCGCGGTCACGATCATGAACATCGCCCACATCCCTCCATCTAAATTACGTAAACTGATGACTAATCTATAATATATACTTTATTGAGGGCAACATAATTTACAAAATTGATCTTTGTATATAGATACAGTGCTGTGAAAAATTATAGACTCAAGCACATGTTTTCATATTTATAATAAAAAATAATAAATATTTTTTTACCGGCTTTGTCCTGTGGACTGACTACCTATATCACCTTAGGGAAAAGGGTTTTTTCTATTGAGGATATGTAGGATTTAATAAAAATGTATAAACTCAAATATTTTTTTTAGAAGCGATTCAATTAAAACGAAAAGCTTTTTCGGTTATTTCTTATAATTTGAAGTAATCTTGGTGGTCAACTTGAATTCAGGTTGTTTAGTAGGGTTTCTGGCATGTTTTTCCATGCTTCTATGGTTCTCTCCCTATGTGCCTATTCTTGATCATAAACTGTCTTGCCAAAATGTCCTACAGATTTTCACTAGGATTTAGATCGAGACTTGAGGCTGGCGAATCCAAAAGGTTAATACCGTGTTCTTCAAACCATGCAATTGTAGTCCGAGTTTTTTAAATCTCTTTTATTGTAATTAATGAAAGAAAATATCCGTCTTACACATTTTGATACTTTGTTACATCGATTCTATCAAACAAAAGACAATATCCATTTTCAGATATTTGGCAGATACTGCTCAAACTATAACTGCACCTTCTCCTAAGGGTCTCCGTAACATTATTCTCCATTCTAGTCTTAAATCATTCCAGTTGTGCTTGAAACTGTTCCGGTCGTCTAGGTTGAATTTCTTTTCGTTATTAAAAATTCTATTGGATCATATTTCACTACGCTGAATGCGTGTTTCAGCAAATTGGACTTACACTTCCATAAGTCGCTTTTTGACAGCCTTTTTGCTTAAGAATCTGTAATCCAAATTAAAACGTCGGATCATTTATGATAAACTTGAATATATTTTTTGATAAGTGAAAATATTTGAGTTATATATGTATATATTTTTTCACAGCTAAAAACGGCTCCTCTTTTCTTTTTAAGGTTTTCTGCAAAACAAAACTTTATTAAAATCGGTTTACTGTCTGTCCGTCCGTCACGCGCATTTTCTCGGAGACGGTTGTAGCGATTCGCCCCAAATTTGGTGGAAAAGTGGGAACTGAGAACGCTCACGCATACAGTGAGTTACATAATTCTACAAGAAATTTAAGGGAGGAAGTCCCCTACCTAACCGAAAAACCTCAAAAAAATCAGGAGTTTGCCACTGTATGGTGCCTAGGCTCCAAAATACCCTCCATACCGATATCTGTTCAAATAAACTTAATAATAGTATATTACCATAACTGTTAGTAACTGGCTGCAGAACCTCCCTTAAGTTCATCCTAGGATCACGAAATTTTGCAGCAATATAGGATACAGTATAGAGCATGATCGTGCCAACTGTGGTCAGACATTAGTAACAACGTTATAACAAGTCAAAGTTGCCGTTTCTATGTAAATTTAAGACTTTGAATGTCAACATCACGCGAAAGTGGATATTCTCATATAGTATTGGGTTGGGGAAAAAGAAATGTCGTATTTGTGATCGAAATTTGACGGTTTATTTAACATACTTACATAGAATTATCCGATTTAAGTCAAATATACGCCGTTTATTTCGTAAACTTGTTGCCATTTAGAAGGCAACTTCATTATCCCACCCTTATAAAACCCCCCCTCCTTATTTGCAAAAAAAAAGTGGATGATTCCTTTCCAATCCTACCAAACATACAGCAAAACCTTCCTGACCGTCAATCAGTGCTTGGCGATGATTTGGGCCGGCTTGCCGCGCTTCGACCACGATCTTTTTCGCTTGAGGTTATCGTAGGTGATCCACTTTTCATCACCAGTCACCATCCGCTTCAAGAAAAGGTTGAATTCGTTCTGTTTCAGCACTGCATCGCAGGCATTGATTCGGTCCAAGAGATTTTTTTGCGTCAACTCGTGTGACACCCAAACAACCAGGTTTTTTTTGGAATCCAAACTTCTGCAAATGGTATCAAATGGTCTACACCCAGTTGCTGGCCAATCGAGCAAATGCTCACATGCCGGTCTACTTGGAAGATTTCGACGATTTTATCGGTTTCTACGACGATTTGCCTACCAGTACGGGGTGTGTCTTACACCAGAACGAAATCGATCGAACCACCGCTGTGCTGTGTGAATCTTTACAGTATCGAGCCCATAAATTTCACAAATTTTTTCGGCCGCCTTCGTTGTATTTTTACGTTTCAGGTAGTAAAAACGTAAAATATGATGAATTTCTTGTTTGACTAAAATACCGTCAAAGAGACATTTGTAGCACAGGTTACCGTCTTCAAATCATCAATACAAGATATGTTAAGTATCGCCATCTATTGACAAAATACGATATTTGTTTTTCCCCAATCCAATATATGCATATATTACATGCGACGTTCTCATGGGACAAATGCATACTCAAATGGCCTTGTAAAAGCGATACACAAAATCGTCCAGGTTCCGGTTTCACGACTTGTTTAAATTCCATTTGTCCCCAATAACAGGGATATGGTAAATAAACCCTTCCCCTGACATGGCATAAGTTGACAATATTTCGGGGCAAAACCAATTAAAAATATTTGTGACTTTTCACAAGAAATATAGAAATACGTGTTTGAGTAATTTTTTTAAATTTTTCGCACCACTGTATAATACTCCCCTACGTGCTAGAGCTTTAAAACGATTCGGCATTTGATTCTTGCCAGATTCATGAAAATCTTTTATTTGAAATTCCAAGTTCATAAATGCTGGCACATTCCCACAACATTCAATGTGACTTATTCAGAAACAATTTGATGTTGGGGTATTTAGTGAAATGGTAAAATTTGGGGCTTTCCCGCGAACTAAAAATTAATTTTCAAGTGAAATTGGTCGTCGTAAAGAAATCTAAACTACTTGGTAAGAGTAAGTGAATCTAATTAAGTCATAGACAAACAGTTTATTATGATGCTTGATTTGGAATCAAGTCATTAAGTACACATTTTATTGCTCTTTTCTAGGTAAATTTCCCAGGAAGATTTTACGAGGCAGTGGACCTGTGGGGACGAGACGATATTCGGCAGATTTTATAAAAGTGTCGACTTTATCAGAAAAACAGATATCCTTTAAAATTAAGCGTCAATAACAATTCAAGCACCTTTTGCCACTAGGAGCTAACCTGAAAGCAGCTCTCCCTAATCTGGTTTACTCTTGCCCCTCACCGAGAAATGATCAATATTACAAACTTACCCAATTAAGGAAATCTTTAACAATTAATTTTTAATTAATGATGAAAGAAGCCACTTAAAGCTGTCAAATAAAATATAATTATGTTATCAACAAGCTAGCACAACACTAGAACTGTAAAGTTAGTCAAGATTTCAAATTTATGTATACATACTTATTTAGCCCCCAGATATCACGAAATCTCAATCTTCATATCAAAGATACTATGTATGTATTTTCCGGATGAAATTTGTTCATTTTTCAATTTGAAGATTAGAAATCAGTAGTGTTTTTAATAATGGGAAATAAAATGGAAATTATGTATTATTACAACATTTAAAGGAAAGTGCTATAATGGCTTTTCCACCAGTGACTCATTCTTTACTGTCCGATACCAACAGACTCTGGTGGAATTCAGAACTGCGAAAACTTGAAAAATAAAATACGAGAATTTCTGAATTGGGCTTGGAAGAGCAAAACCAGTGAGGACTGCTTAAACTATAGTTCTCATCGTGCAAAGAAATTGAAACGGGACAACCTTAGAACATACTGGGAAGGAGGCGGGCGGGGGTAGGGCGACTTCAAGGTTGTATAAAGTCCTTAAAAGGGATGAGTCGACCAAGCTGGATTCTCTTAAAAAACTGGTTGGTGCTTGTGTAAGCTCCAGAGTTAAGAAAACCGTTGATTGGATAGAGCGGAAGAGAATTAATAGTTCTTGCAAACATTTATACACGGGAGTTTTGCAAGAGAAACTGGAACATTTCCAGGACATGGAAGGCATTTATCTGGCGATGATAAAGGGCAACCTCTTGGAAATATCTTCCTGGCAAGTCTTGTTCTGGGCTACATACCAAAGACTGGGGAGGTTGACCATTTAAATCCAAAGAATTGAAAAAAATTATCTTAAAGTCATTTCTGTTAAAATGTCTGGGGAGACTTAATGATCATCCCATTCGTTAAGGTCATATCCATCGGTATGCTTACCAATGAGTATGTTGGCGATAATACTTTATCAAAGTGAATCAATGCGAGGCTAACGTAGATATCACTGTGTGCTGAAGCAGATGTTGTGTTACTAGCGGCAGGAGCAATGAAAGGTGGTCTGCTATTACCACTTCTTGGAATACACTGATGCACTCCAATCGGTGTAACTGTAAGAATTATCAATAGACGCGCAGGCATTTGCGGATAACATGGCTGTGCTTGCTACTGATTGGGACCTCGGAAGGGTGTGTAGAAATATTACTTGAGTTGCAGTTTAACCTGCCCTTTGATTTACGGCTTAAGAATACATTGAAAACATTCCCAGCTTGTCGTGGATGTAGTGGAGAAGGATGCTTTCTACGAGTAATTAAATGCAGTTTAGGGGAGCCTTCCTAAACCTAAGATTGTGATCGTGATAGATGACCTGAATGCCAAGGTGGGAACTGACAACATGATTACTTGGACATATAATGGGGAAACACTGTCTTGGCGACCGCTGCAGCAATGGTGGCAGGTTCATGGATTTTTGTAGCTTCCACTGCCCCATCATTGGTGACACCTTGTTCGAGCACAGAGCCTGCCGTAAGGTTAGCTTGTCTGTTGACAGTAGGTAAGCTATCTTGCTGATAGAATGGCAGATATACTTAGTAACCCACCTGAGTATAACGATGAGCATTGGGCTACTATCGAAAATTATTTTTCCTCGGTTTTTACGCAGACTGTCGGCCACGTCCAAAAAGTGTGTCATAAAATCTGGTGGACTACGGAATCATAGAAACGGATCGATGAATGGAAGGGGTTGAAGGCTCTATTGACCACTGCGAGTGATGGCGAGCGTTACGCGTTCAAACTCCGATACCGAGTGAAATCCTTAAAAGCTCAGCGTAATATACGCCACGATAAGAGAGAATTTGTTATTGCGCTAGTCAGGGAAGAGAAATATGCCGCACATCGCAATGATTCCAGAACTGTATACCGCATCATGAAAGAGCTTGCATGTGGTCGTAAATCTTCCAATATTCCTGTGGAGGACGTGGCTAGTTACCAGCAGTTACCAGAAGTCATTTCGGCAATCAATGCACTTAAACGGAGTAAAGCTGCTGAACACAAAAGTCTCCCCGTAGAGTTATTTATCGCTGCACTTGCAGTTTCTGCATATTTGCAGTCGTAAAGATAATAACCAAAATATTCATGGAACGCATCAAAAACATCTCGAAAGCTAAATCAACAGAACGCTGACTGATTTCTGGTCCGGATTGTCCTAAATTGACCCCATAAACACCCTATGGATCATTTTGGAGCAGTCTTCGGAGTGTAAATACTCGCTGCACCTGCTTTCGATAGCGCGAACAGGGAGTATATCTGGACTGCTCTATGTGGGAGGGGCATTCCGGTGAAAGAACTAGCGGAGTCCACCAGGGTTGCATCCTATCACCGATATTATTTCTTTTTCTTACTGGTAACGTTCTTCATGCTGCCTTGTCCGAAGGACGTGAAGGAGTTCAATGGACAATGACATCCTTCCTCAAACACCTCGACTACGCTCATCATCTTTGTTTGCTCTCTTGCCGTTCCCACCGGGTCATGGACCTGGGCCAAATGGTTCTGGATTGAGGAAAAGGGGCAAGTAGCATTGAACTGGAGATAAATACTAACAAAACCAAGGTTCTCAGTCTGAAAAGTCATCTCACTCTCCCTATCTACATCAAAGTCCAGAACATCGAGGGCATCGATCAACTTGTATATCTAGGAAGCGTGATTTCTGCGGACACCGGCACTGAACTGAATGTCCCCTGACGCAATAACAGAACTAGAACTGCTTTCGCTGCCCAGTCTAAAATCTGGAAATTCGCTCCGGTCAAAGTAAAATCATTCGGAATAACGCGCCCCTAAAAATTTGTAAACGCGATTTAAAAACAATACGCGAACTTTGTGATAAACCGCTATACTTTCTTAAGGCGGACGAGGGGAACAACGTCGTCCTGATGGAAATAGCTAAATATGACTAGGCTGTTTTTCGGAAACTGGAGAGTGGAAATTTCATCGAATTGCGGGACCGCCTACTGCCCGAATCTATCAAAAGGGTCAATCGAGCGTTGAAGGCTAGTGTGGTATTCCCAAATATTGGGCGACTCCGAATGCTTAATCCTGCGCTTCCATGAATCAGAAGTCAACCGAAAATCTACAAGGAAGGGGATGAGATGCGAGAAATCATTGCGGACTCGAACTAACATGAACTAATACAGAAGCTGCAACGCATTAAGAGGGTCGGTGAGGACAAGATGATGGTGTCGTTCGATGTGAAGGCATTGTTTCCCAACACGCCAGTGAAAGAGTCAATTTTCGAACTCGAGAGATGGCTGAACCAGTTCTGACCCCGAATGGAGAAGAAAAGTTTGTATCAATGCTAACCTTGCCAGGCTCGGCATGAACGAAAACTATTTTACGTTTCGGGATAGATTCTACAAAACTACCTCGAGAGTAGCGATGGGGAACCCCCTCTTGCCGTTGCTTACTGAAAGGTTCATGCCATCAATCGAATAAGAAATTGAATCGAGGGGAATAATGCCTAAAGGATGGTTTAGGTATGTAGACAACGTATTTGCGATTGTTAGAAGAGACGATATCGACATGATCATCTCCTCTATAAACAAGATTCATCATAAAATCGAGTTTACACTTAAGGTAGAAAAAGATACTCTTCCAAGATCTAAATGTCGTCAACTCTAACGAGAAGTTTAAGTTCGAGATATTCCGTAAGCCTACAGCAACGATACCAGTAGCTTCATACCATTCATTTTCCCAAAAAATGGCTGCCTCTAACTGCATGATTCACCGACGAGTCACATACCCTCTTTCGGAATACGGTTTCAATAAGGAACGACAGCATAGTATTGACACCGCTATTAAGAATGGGTATAATCCTCAGACTATTGAGAAATTGATCGGAAGAAAAATCAAGCAGCACAAAAGGCGTGCCTATACAACACTATTTTCGCAAGAGATGGAGGCAACCACCAGACGGATAAGTATCCCATATTCCTATCTATTGAACTACATAAGGAATTGGTTAAAAAACTTTCAACTGACAGTCGATGGCCCACCTTGCGGAATTTACTGGGAAGCGTCAAGGATCCTTTGGCAGTGGAGGAAAAAAGCGGGATCTACCGAATAACGTGCAGCGACTGTAATAAAATATACATAGGACAGACTAACAGCCTGAGAACGACTAGATGTAATGAACACATCAAGGAAGTGGTAAGTAGTGTTCGGAAACAAAAGTCGTGCATAAGATCATCAGGGGCAGCGCACATAGTCGAGGAAGCTCATACCATTCAACTGGAAAATCTTGAGCTGAGCTGAGCTGAGCCTTGAAGGTACACGGGCCTGACTCTATCTCAAACGAAGAACTTGGTCGCGCATAGGCTTGGCACTCATATGCAATGTTATTGGAAGACGGAAATGGCGATGGATAGGTCACACATTCAGGAGGGGCAACAATTGCATTGCGGGCTACGCCATGGAGTGGAATCCACTCTCCAAGATGGCCAACGAGTAGGTCGCTCCAGGGGCATTTGACGCAGAACAGTAAAAGATGAGTGTGATCGTTTCGGGAAGTCGTGGAGGCGCTGAAGCGCATTTCAGGTAACCGCAAGGGATGGCGCTTAGGTGTTGTTGGTGCATCAAGTGGTAAAGGTAACCATATAAATAAGTCGAGACTTTTACCTCATTGTATGGACTCAAACGTCAGGTGGCAATGTTTACATATCATATATGTGTACAAAACTAGAATAGATCAGGAGGTTGTGCTACAGAATATATTGAGGTCTTCCACATGGATGATTTTGGAGGGAGAGCATACCTCTCAAAACGAGAGATGAGCTTCTTATTTAGGAGAATATTCAACGATATTTCAGACGGGTTGTATGTGACTCTAACCGTGATAACGTTTATATAAATGCGGAGATACTATTTGCAAAAGATTTCAGAAAGTATTTGGGTCCATCCTCAAACAAATTTTTAAATTAAGAGGGGAAGATAGAAGCAGCGCGGCCAGATACAACATAATTCTTAAATTAGACTCGTTAAGACTCGCAGGCGATAACAATACAGATAGATGCAATCGCATTTTAATGGAATGCTACTCGTATCGTTTCCAACTTGCACCTAATGTTTGAACAAAGTTTCCCTAAGTGTATGGGAAATACAATTGCACAACGCAATGCTGCGCATCGTTCTGTTGCGCAATTTGTTTGACAGTGTATGGGCCTTATATCCTAGAGTAGAAAATGCGAAAGCTTTCTGATCTCTTACTTTGATGATTTGAAATTAACATAAATCCTCAAAAGACAAAAAATACCGCCTTTGAAACCATGAGCAAATGCATTAACAATACAATCATTAAAAGCTTAATCAAGAATCAATATCTTACTACACATCCCACGCGAAGGTTTCTAATCTATAATATAAACACGGACAGTTTTCTAATAGTTTCAGGGAAAATTTACATTGGGGACGAACGGAAAACTTTCTATAAGATAAGCTAAATTTATAGTGAGTGGAAAGCAAAGTGAAATGGTATTGCTGGCATTGCACATGCGTGCTAGGTTTGCGCATTCCCAGAGATAGCAAGCTTGCAATTCAAGTTCAACAGCAGATAACAGAGAAATTCAGATTAGTTGCTTCGAGACAGAATAAACCGAGGTATTGGGTTAGTAGTCTAACAAAAAGCTAGATTAATGCAAGAGAATTACTCCTTCACAATTTAAGTGAAATGAATTACGTATATATAGGTTATATTTTATGTGAGAAGTTCAAAGCATTAGAACGTAGATGGTTCCTATTCAGCGATAAAAGTCGAAAAACGGGGCTGCAGATAAAAAGCTCTTGTGTATTTTTATGAAAATATTTTTGAGTTAGAACTGTTCCATTTTCACGTAGCTCATAACGTACATGTATTTAGTACGTTAGATTACCCACTTTCTTGTGATATGGATATTCAGTGTTTCGAGTTGCAAGAAATTTACACAAAAGAGATAGCTTGTCAGTTATAGTAGGGTTTCCACCAAAATTTTTCGCAGCATTGCACTTTCATAGCTTACATTACTACCAGTTGTGCGATTCGAAGGCGAACTCAAGGGAATTTCTTAAAAAATATGGTCATCACCAACGGCATTTTGCTAATAAAACCTAATTAGCTTTTATTTTTTAATTTGATTCAATTATAAAATAATTATTATCACTATTAATAGATCATTTTCCCATGATCTTGTACTCTTGTAGCTTGCCCAGTCTCTTCAGGACCACTTGGCAGCCATATGGCTGCCATACGGTATCTAGGCCCAGAAATAACCTCCATACCGACATTGATTGAATTGAAAATTGGATTGATTTGAAAACAAAATTAAAAATCGTACCGAAGCGAGGAAAGCAAGTAAGGGCCTTAACATGTGCGGAAAGAGGTTCAATTACTGCAGCAGAAATATGCTTAGGTGCCAGTGGGTAATAAATGCCTTCTAAGGTAGTGTTTCTCAGAAAGATGAAGGGCCTCTAGTTAATGCTCAACGCAGCCCTGGGAGCATGGGGGGTTATAAGTGACTCAGGTTGGATGGCTGCAGAATTGTTTTTCAACCGATTTAAACAATTTCTGGAATTCGGTGGAGCCACAATAGATGGACCTGTATTGCTTTTACTAAGGCACACGAAAAACATTGATGTAATAAATGAAGGTCGGTCTCACGGGGTTATGATATTATGTTTCCCCCCGCATACTACTCACCGTCTTCAGGTTGCTGATGTTTTTTATGAGACCATTGAGTAATTATTATGACCTGCAAATTATGAGAAACTGGAGCGAAAGAGAGATTTCAATGCTGTGCAGGCGCTTTAAAACGGATGAGTCGGCCAAGTTGGACTGTCTTAGAAAACCAGATGGTACTTCCACGAGTTCTAGACTGGAATCAATACAGACCCTCCCTCATCCGGTGGAACGAGTGAGAGAAGTGTTAGGGGGAGAGACGACGGTTCTTGCAACTCATTCAACACGCAAGTGCGGCAAGGTGAACTGGCACTGCGAAAGCGGTTGTTTCCTATGAAAAGGTGAGATCTGCCATACTGTCCTTTGAACATTTCAATGCACCTGGCATGGATGTCATCTATCCAGCAATGCTAAAGTAGGGTATGGAGCAGTTAAAGCAATTGCTAAGAAATATTTTCCTAGCAAGTCTTGTTTTGAGCTATGTGCCTACCTCTTCGTATAGGGTAAAGGTAGGCTTCATACCGAAGCCAGAGAAAGGCGACAATTCTAATCCAAAGAATTTCAGACAGATCAACTTAACATCATTGTTGCTGAAAGGTTTGGAGAGACTGGTTGAGCCTCACATTCTTGGGAAGCACTACTTACCAGCGTGGAAAGTCCTGTAGGTCTACTATTCATTCTTTGGTTTCGAAGATGGAGGATGCAACTCTGAAAAGTGAGTACCCGATGGGAATGTTCGTGGACTGTGCACCTTTTCAAAAACTTTGTGATTCAACCAGAGCGCATGGTATTGATAATGATTTAATTAAATGGGCCCATGCTATGCTAACACAGGGATTGCTGTGAGCCGAAATTGGTGTCGATCGCTACATAACAGCAGAAGCAACGAAAGGCTACGCCAAGGAGGTGTAGATAAAACAACTTCTTTGCGACAAACATGTAGAGGTAAAGTTGAAATGAGCTCCCATAGCTTATGGGCTGTGTAGACGGACCTTTGCTTTGACATGGGGAATTAGGCCTCATGTGGTAATGTGGATATGCGTTGCTATCAGTAACCCGACGCTCGCTTATGTATTTGTGATGGGTTGGGTTGAAATGAGACAACAAAACGTTCACCATAATCTAGTTGCACTGCAAAGAGAGCGACATCCGGCGCAGTTCTAAATACATTACTCAATCTGAAGCCCCTGGATACATTCATTCAAAGCACTGTAATTAGGGCAAGTCATAGACAAATTCGATTAAATCTACGAGAAAACAACGAACGAGGAGAACACAGAGCATTGGAACAGTTTTTGGGAGTAGTGAATTCAGTGCTTACAATGCCTGGGACATCTGTTTGGTAGAAGATAGAGAACCGACGCTGAAACGTAGAGAGATCTGGGAAGTCTCAGAGAAATGCGTGGCGGGATATACGGACGTCTTTTACAACGATGGCTTAAAACCAGAACAGGGCTCTGGACCCGGAGTCTACATCTCGAACAGAAGCGAGAAGTTGGCTTTTCCTTTCTGACAATATGCAACGGCTTTTCAAGTAGAAGTTTATGTGATCCTAAGGGCGGTAGGCTGGGTAATTCACGAGTAGTTGGAGGGCAGGTGCATCGCAATCTGCAGTGATAACCAGGCTGCAGTAGTTTTTCGATCAACTTTTGGCATTGAGTAGTCTTTTGATCACCTCGAAATTTATTCATGAATGCAGAAACGGTGAAACGGTGGAACTACTCTGGGTATGTGGTGTAGAGGGAAATGAAATCTCGGATGCTTTATCAAAAGATTTCCCAATTTCCCCATGCCAGGACCGGAACCAACAATTGGAGTATCAGTAGCATTGGCTAAAGCTGTCTTAGAAAACTGGGAGCAAGGTTCCCATAATGACAGGTGACAGAGCCTAAATGCTGGTAGACACACCGAACTTTTCTTATCAGAAACGAACATGTGAAAAGCAGGAGGACTTGCAGGAGTATAGTAGGCATTCTGACAGGCCATAATTCACTAGCTGGACATATGTTCAGATTAGGAAATGAAAATGATACGTGTCCCTCGTGTAATAAGGAGTCTACCGAACATTTCCTATGTGAATGCCCCGCCTATAAATACATCAGACATCAGATCTTCGGTGCTGATATTCTCCAGTTGCGAGGGGTACCATCACATCCATTAACAGAAATCCTGCGATACGTTAACGAATCCAGGACATTCTGTTTGATGGGGGTATCGAGTACAATGGGCCACCACGGTCTGAGTGCTCAGAAGCTATAGCTTCTTCCACACCACACACGCACAATTGTACTGCAGTGGTCTTTTATCCATATATGGCAATTTGGAACATTGGTCCTGTGCTGGTGTTGATGATGAGGACAACGAGGAAACATCACCTGCGAATACTGCAAAACCTTTTTTGTCCCCAAGGAATACCCCATCTTACCTTCACCAATGACCGCTGGACTGCACGACGCGACTTTTTTTTCTTTTGTACTTCGCAAATAATAATTATGCAGTAATTGCTCCTCAAATGATGGAAACTTTAAAGATTACTTATTAGGTAAAATTATGAAAATAAAAGGGACTACATATGTGTCATGGTTTCAGTTTCATTGCCGTTTAAACGTTGGGCACCCCTTCTTGCGCTACCCTCCCCTACATTATGAGATATGTATAAATGGGACAAATAAATGTTCACTCAAATATTTTTATATAAAAAGTGGACAAACTCGAGTTACCCTGATTATCACAATTAGGCGGAGAGGATGGTGGACCATTGGACAACATTACACTTGAATTTTTTTTAGTTTTTGTGCATTAAGTGCCTTTTAAAATAAATTTAATTACTAGAGAACAGATAAAGTTGATGGCAAACGGCCGCCAGAAGAAGCAAAGGCTTGATATGTTAGATGGTGATATGAATATCTGTCGATTCCACCTAGACTAAGCCTGTGACCGAGAAAAATAGCGTGTTTTATCGACACAACTACTGCACGGGAAGCGGGATAAAAGCTAAAGAAAAAGAAGACTATGTAGAGAACAAATAAAGATACATAGATTGGAATAAGAAGTCTTGCGGCTATTTTTTTCAACATACTGATTATTGGCTAAATCTTCCAATTTCCAACTTGTTTTTCGTTTGAGGTCCTTGTTCTTCCTCCCTCAATTTCGCTTTATAAGTTGAAAGTATGACTTGGCAACAAAATGAACACGCAGCAGTAGACGATAGGTACACAGTTTGGCATAAATCATCGGGCTCTCCTGTATTCTGGAATGTAATCATCGCTGACTCATCCAGCTTGAGGAAGTCTCAGTTTTCCAGAAAAAGCCTTAGTTTCCGTAAGTTACCTGATGGGTAGATGTTCTGTTTGGTACCAGTTTCAAACTATATGAGACAGTAGCAAAAGAACCATATTACGTTTCAAGTACTAGGACGTCTACAGCTATGCACACATTATCCTGTTTCTGAAATTTGAATTTCGCAAATACTTCAAACTTACAAAGTAGAGTTTGAGTGATCCTAACTTGAAGTGCTGTGTTCATCCTTGCATTTGCTACCCCACAATGGAAAGCACACCTCACAAGTCCCGCCCCATCCCTTTGTCAAGTTTTGATAAGTATACGTCTAGTGAATCTCTTCATCAGAACATTTCCACTGTCATCGTCATACGCAAAGTGGTTGCTTCCATAAAGTACAAATGACGACGTCTTGAAAGCTTTTCAATCAACTACAATTTATCAAGTGTCAATTTTTGAAAACGTTTCATGAATTTCCCTCCATTATGGAACAAATTCATTACTTGCCTGTCTGCCTTCACTGGAACTTGCTCACAGTGAATTTAAGAGCCTCCCAGGATCTTCCAGATTTCTTGGTTCTTTTTCGGGGGAATGTGTAAAAAATAATAACCATGATAGCTTGAACTTGAGAATAGAACACTGCCAGGGTTACCAGTTCTCCTGCTCTAGGCGAAATAAAAAATAATGAATAATGTATGAAGTAAATAGTGTTATGCTAAGTATCTGGATCCCGTGTGTCTCCTGCTGGAAGAGAAATCAATTTTTTGTATCAAACAATGTTTAACAAGGAAAGGGATTCTGAGGCGTCGTTAGGGAGTTATCGGCGTTTTCCTTGTTTCGATAAATCTACTTTGGAACTGTAGAAGGAAAGAAGGAAAATGGGTCACATTGAAGATCAAGCTTATATCCCGGATGATTACCATAGGAGACGATAAAACGTACTCCCAATTTCAATCAGTCATTTACCAATTCCAGTTGCTTATTATTACTGTGAGTTTCATTTTATTTTGCGAAGATAAATATTAGGTTGTTGCTCATGAAATTACCGATTTGGCAATCAATTAGTTGCGATTTTGCTGTATCAAACCACCACCAGTTGGCACTGTTGGTGTCGGATAATGAAGTATAAACACTCCTACATTTAATCAAGGAGTTATTTCAGTTTTGACTATCGTTGTGATAACAGTGAATAGAAAGGAAAAAAGGATGGAAAAGAGCCAAGAAGGTATACTTTTTCTGTATGAGTTTAAATTTGGTCATAAAGCAGCGGAGGTGACATTGAGCATTAATAGTGCATTTGAAGCTGATACGGTAAGCGAACGGTAAACCACATGGCAGTGGTTCGAAAAATTCCGGTTAGGCGACGTAAAACTTCAAAGTGAGCTACGTGGTCATCCAGGACCATCGATTGACAACAACGAGCTGCGTTGGCTGGTCGAATCCGACACTGTGAGAGATATTGCAGAGAAACTGGGCGTAACTATTCGGCGGTTTCTCGGCACTTGCAACAACTTGGAAAGGCGAAACAGCTCGATAAATGGGTTCCGCACGCTCTTACGACAAAACATGGCGAATGGAAATTTGCAGTTCTTTACTCTCCCGCAACGGAAGCGCCTTTCTTCCTTTTTGCACAGAATGGTGACGTGTGACGAAAAGTGGATATCATACGACAATAGTCGCCGATTAGAACAATGGCTAGATGCTGATGAGTCACCGGAACATATGCCGAAACCGAGCCTCCATCCGAAGAAGGTAATGGTGACCGTTTGGTGGTCTACAGCTGGAGCTATCCGCTATTCTTTTCTGGCACCTGGAGAAACGATAAATGCATAGAAACACTGTGTCCAACTCGAGGAAATGCACCAAAAATTCAGTATTCAACGGCCGAGATATGTCAACAGAGATGGTGTGATACTCTTTCACGAATTGCAGTATGAGACTCCGCCTCGTCCACTATATTCACCGGACCTTTCGCCAACCGACTTTTTGAGCATTTGGATCATTTTCTGGTGGAAAAACAATTTAGGAACGAAGAGGCTATCAAAGTTGCCTTCAACGAATTTATCAACACCCGACAGTTGGACTTCTACGAAACTGGCATACATGCTCTTGAATCTCACTGCGAGAAGTGTTTTGAATCGACTGGCACCTACTTTGATTAAATAAATAAACTTTTGTAAGCTTTACAGTCGTTTCAAATTTTAGTACCAAAACGGCCATTTCGTTTGCAACAACCTAATGGATCTCGATTTACTGGGCTCTAGACTAGAAACTTCATAGCTGCAAATAATAGTGTCCGCCGTAATTAGGGAAATTTTCCGGAAGTAGAAACGATATCTTGTTGTGGACAAGAAAAAAAATAAGCCTTCGTCGGCATTTAGACTCCATGCCATTTTCAACAATAGATCAGAAGTCCACAGAATACCCCGCTCATTTAGATGCAGAAATATTTCAAGGGGTAGAAAGAGAAACCTCAGAGTTTATGCGAACTAATGTGCTGGAGTTTGCCCTTAGAAGGGGTTTTCATTGTTGGTTGTTCTGGTTAGGGGGAAGTTTTCATTGTTGAACTCTGGTTTTCAGGTAAGCGCTGCTCTGGACTACATGTTTACCTTTAGGCAGAAGTTTGGAGTAGTTACCCATCTTCCTCGTTTGGATTCCTAAAATAGAGTTAACGTAAAATATTGAAGACAGAATAGCTGAGCTTAGGCCAGCTGCCTATACATTTCATTAAAGTTGGCTACATCTTGCGGAAGAAGAAAGAATATAATATAATATTTATCAAACAACTGAACGAAGAGATTATCGTTTAACACAAAGGTGGAGAAGGACACTTCTCAGAGGTTGGGACAACAATATTTTTCTCGGTATAGCCGTAAAATCCAATAGATTTGGATACAATCACATGGAAGACTTGTGAGTGTGCTACCGAAGCTGTGAGAAGGAAAACTCTCCTCTAGAACACGAGGTGAGAAAATGATATTAAGGAGTATTCGTTTTAGAATGTTTAGAATTTGTGTAACTCAAATCTTAAACAAGTCAGAAACCGGAAGCTTAATGATTCAGGTATGAAAGATTTTGCTGATTTTTTCCATCAATTCCATTTATACATAGCTCGTAGTATATACACGTTGAATATACCCAATATTTAATTCGATGTGGTAAGAATTTTCGATGGGCCAGTTTCTGAGAACGGCTCAATTAAACAGTTGACCGTTTTCGGACCCCCGCATTTTTCCGCTGTTCAACCAGTTTTAAAATTAGTATTTGCATCGAAAAGTACTCATCCACAGCTTTCATTTGATACCTTACATAGCTATATTCAGTGAAAAGAAATGTTCACCGCTCTTCTACGTTTAAGGGGACCCTCCCTTAAGTTCAACGTTGAACGATGTAATTCACCTATTGTGTAGGGTTTCACAGTTTTAACCTTCCTATTAAATTTCGTGACATTAAGTGTAACTATTTCTGAGAAAAGCGCGTATTATAGACCGACACTATTTGCTCATCATTAGTGCGTGGACCAAATTGGCTACGGAACCAATTTTCACCATGGGAAACGTGAAGTAGTAAATTGCAGGGGCAGGGGCTCGGAACCCCGTACCAGCGGCTTGTGTGAACGCGCAACCAGGCTCCCGGTAATCGATATCCCCCAGCCGAAGTACCTCGGTGATTGACAACTTGACCACCGCGGCATCTAATGCTGCAAGTGCTTTAGATTTAGAGAAAGAAGTGTTCAAACCTAGTACTACCTTACAGAGAACACTTGTGATGAAATCAAAGAAAAACGAGTTAAAAATAGATCGGAGCAGGACTCCCGGTCCAAGAAAAGGGACCAGGGCCGCAAAAAAAAAGAGTAAAGGGTAGGCTTATACAAGTTAAAGGTGAAGGAGCATATAAAAGGAATTATCTCGTCAGGGCTTAAAGAGAATAGAGCCCCGATCTGAGGCAATTACCCTTCACCCAACTTGGGGTAGAAGCTGTTGGGCTGTCCAACTCTATTAAGGACAAACAAAATATACACCAAGCTGTGGGGCTATCGGAGTCTTCTATTTAAGTTCGCAGAGAAATGAAGAAAAAAGAAATTCCAAGGACAAGCCAAACTTGCTGTCCCAACAATGTCACAGCTCACTCAAGTGATAGCTAACCATACTGTCATCAAATTAACGCCGAATAAGAGAGAACAGTTCTCTAAGATGTAAAAAGGCATACAGTCAGTTCTGAAAAGCGGAACTAAGCGTTCAGAAGGAGGAAAATACATGGCCAAACTGCGAATGTCGGCTGGTGTCGGGAAACCCAAGGGGAACGAAAACACAAGTGGATCGAAGTTACCAACAAAAAGGTGAAAAATAATCCAAAGCGACAATTTGCCTAAAGGTCATTGTTGTCTTCAGTAAGGGCAATCTGTTCTATCCCAGGATATTTAAAAAGGTCAAAGCTGATCCCGACCTGAATAACTTGAATGGAAATTTCCACAGAATCGGAAGCACCCATAAAGGGGATCTCATGTTCGAGCTGAAAAAAACAGATCTCACTTAAGAGGTGCTTTTAATACCTCATGTTTTGACATCACCAAGACATGGACCTGCGGCATTGATCGACCCGATGGATGCAGAAGGTGTGGGAGAAAAAGCCATATTACCAGGCAAAGCAATATGAACTCCAAATGAATTTTATGGCAAAGAGACGATGTATGGGATGAAAGGCATATTGCAGGCAGGTGGTACATGCGCGGAATTCAGAAAGGCATTGACTACAGTGAGCAAATGAGGTTTGTTCAAATAAATCTCAATCTTGGAAGATCATTTAGGATTTACTAGCGGAGAAGAGAGGAGAAATTATCAACGGTCTTAAAGTTGTAGTCTCCTATCTTTATTCTTCCCGTTTGACCAGTGCGGTCTCATGTTGTTGGTTGGTTGGTTCTTGGCGCTGACTTTGCCACCATATACTTTGTCTTGCCTTCACTGATATGCAGTCCAAGATCTCGCGCCATTCGCCGCCTGCTCGATCTGGATGAAGGCAGTTTGTACGCCTCATTCTTCCCATGATGTCAATATCGTTAGCATAGGCCAGTAGTTGGGTGGACTTAAAAAGGATCGTACCTCTTGCATTTACCTCAGCATTACGGATCACTTTCTCGAGGGCCAGGTTAAAGAGAACACATGATAGGGCATCCCCTTGTAGTAGACCGTTGTTGATGTCAAATGGTCTTGAGAGTGATTTTGCTGCTTTTATCTGGCCTCGCACTTTGGTCAGGGTCAGTCTAGTCACTCTTATCAGTCTCGTGGGAATACCGAATTCTCTCATGGCCGTGTATAGTTTTAGCCTGGCTATACTATCACGGGCGGCTTTAAAGTCGATGAATAGATGGTGCAACTGGTGTCCATATTCCAACAGTTTTTCCATCGCTTGCCGCAGAGAGAAAGTCTGATCTGTTTCTGATTTGCCTGGAGTGCAGCCTCTTTGGTATGAGCCAATGATGTTCTGAGCGTATGGGGCTTGGTGCAATTGGTCACATCCATATTTAACCAATTCGGCGGTAATTCCATCGGCTTCTGGCGAGACCTATAAGTTAGTATCTTGTTATCTTTCACAGGTTCATTCATTTAGAAACACGCAATGTTCTGTCCCGATGCTAAGGAATGTTGGGCCCCATTTGTTGTCGACCTTGACCAGCTCCTCCCTCCTCGCAAAGATGGAATGTGTGGAAAGAAACCAGTTATTCGAAAACTCTAAAATATTGTCAGTTGCTATGTATTACTCAGGCATTTTGCTCTGATACGATTCCAGAAAGGACAAGGGTACTGTACTGGCTCTACTATTCCATATATTTCTGAACAAAATCGACTAGGGGCCAGCCCAGAATTTTCACTACACAATAGTGAAGTGGTTGATAAAAAGTGTAAACTAAGAACTGGTAGAGATGGCATGAATACCTACGTTAAAACCTATTATACAGGCCTTATATTTCATTTTATAGCAACTCCAGTTTGTCCATTGTCCGTTGTCCGTAGATATGGAAATGAACTCGAAGATGGCTGACTGAACGGTAATCAGATCGAGGGGATTCTATCCAAAGAAAAAGCGAACATTGCGTCGAGATATTTGTACCCCTGGAATAGTCCGCCTTGGATTGCATTAGATAGTATAACTTCCTGAGTGGTTATATGTTACTTGTAGGACATCAATTATTATTATGGAATAACGGATATACATGCAATTGAGACTGGCAGCTTCATGATTGATTCGGCTGAGCGACTAGCTACAGACGCGCAAACAAGTTGGAAAACAAGTGGCTGGTTGCAGCGAGGTTGCCCAAAACGGCAAGTAGCTGTTGCTCGTACAGTGTAAGCCTCATAATCTCGTTGCCCCTGGGTTATAATTCCGATCATCGCTGTCGTAAACTTATCACATATAGAGCACTGATTGCGATTATAATTCAATTGAAGCGCAGTTTCAAATGTACGGTCAAAACAAGTCGGGAAACCGAAAGCTCGGCACTTCAAGTATGAAAGGTTTTGTTTGTTCCTTCTGTAAGTATTTGAGTATTTGAGTACAGAACTATCTCATCTATACATAGCCCGTTTTGTACATGCATTTTACATGTCAGAATACTAACTTTCGTGTGCTATTGACATTTTGTCGCAATTAATTTACACGCAAAGTCAACTTTGAGCTACTGTAACTTTGTTAGTAATAGTATGATTTTGATCAAAATGGGGATAACATACTTCATATTATAATCTATATTCCTACAACTTTCTATAATTCTGGGATAAGTTTAAGAAGGGTGAAACTCCTCAATTTCCCCAAAAATATAGTAATATATTATTATTCACTCAATTTCAGCAGATATGGAGAGTATTTTGGCCTGGACACCGTATGGAGGCAGCTTCATGATTTCTTTCAGATTTTTCGGTTTTTTTTTTACACCCCCTTTCGCATGTATGAGGACCCCTTTAATCTCAACCTAGAAAGATGTCACTAACTGCATGTCCGCCAAACCCTGCTGTGCCAACAGTGTCACAAGCGACCCAAGTGAGTCCCAACCGTACTGTCATCGAATCACGGCGAAATAAACGAGTATGCGAAAAAGAGAGGGATCCTCTAAATAATCAGCAGGTACCTAAGAGAAAAAAGGGAGACAGCGAATTCTGAAAACCAGCACTAATAGTTCAGAAGCAGGAAAGTATACTGAAAATGTAGGAAAGTCAGCCAGCGTTGCGAAACACAAGACGAACGAAAACGATGGATGGACTAAAGTTACCAGCAAAAAAGCGAAAGGAAAAACAAAACTGCGAATTCATCCAAATTGCGATTGTTATTTCCAGTAAAGGTAATCTGTCCTACGCGGAGATACTCAGAAAGGTCAAAGCTGATCCCCACCTAAAAGATCTGAGCGGAAATGTGAATGGAATTCGAAGAACCCAGTGCAGGCTACACTAATGACTTTCGCATTCAAGTGAAAAACTCACTTGGGGACAATGCCGCAGTGCGTGCCCAAAAACATGAGATCTACATACAGTGTAAGCATCTCGATGAAGTGACATCGAAAGTAGAAATTTGTACTGCTCTGAAGAAGCAATTCAAGTTGGTAGAACTTACCAAGGAGTCTGTTGTGGGTTTACGAAAAGCCTGTGGCTGAAATTGTTGGCGGTCGGAAAAGTTTGGATTGGAGGGGTTGTTTGCCGTTTAAGAGGACAAATTTCACTAAAGAGGTGCTTTATATGTCTCATGTTTGGGCACTTCGCAAAGGTATGCACCAGCAGCATTGATCGATCCAATCGATGCACAAGGTATGGGAAGAAAGGCCATATTGCCAGGGAGTGCAATAGGGACCGCAAGTGCCTATCGTGGGTAGTAAAAGAGGGTAGTAAATAAAGTAGTAAATATCCGCAATTTAGGAAGGTTCATCAACTTGTGCTCAAGGTATGGGACAACGAATCAATGCCTGACTATTGAAAAAGGAGGCATTATCTGTCTCATACATAAAAAGGGAGATATCACACAGTGCAGCAATTATAGAGGTATCACATTGCTGAGTACCATCTATAAGATATTCTCCACTATCTTGCTAGGCCGGATAAGTCCATACGCCCAGAACATCATTGGTCCATACAAAAGAGGCTTCACTCCAGGCAAATCAGTAACAGATCAGATTTTCTCTTTGCGGCAAGCGATGGAAAAACTGTTGGAATATGGACAACAGCTCCACCATCTATTCATCGACTTTAAAGCCGCCTATGATAGCATAGCCAGGGTAAAACTGTACACGGCCATGAGAGAATTCGGTATCCCGACGAAATTAATAAGACTGACTAGGCTGACCCTGACCCATGTTCGAGGTCAGATAAAAGCAACAGGATCACTCTCAAGACCATTCGACAACAACAACGGTCTACGACAGGGGATGTCCTATCATGTGTCCTCTTTAACCTGGCCCTCGAGAAAGTGATCCGTGATGCTGATGTAAATGCAAGAGGTACGATCCTCTTTAAGTCCACCCAACTACTGGCCTATGCTGACGATATCGACATCATGGGAAGAACCACCCGAGACGTACAAACTGCCTTCAGCCAGATCGAGTAAGCGCTGCGAGATCTTGGGCTGCACATCAATGAAGGCAAGACAAAATAAAGGGGGCAACGTCAGCACCAAAAACCAACCAACTAACAACATCAAACCGCACTGGTCAAACGGGAAAAATAAAGATAGGAGACTACAACTTTGAGACCGTTGATAATTTCTCCTATCTAGGGTCGGAAATCACAACCGATAACAGCTACGATGATGAAATCCGCGCACGGTTGTTATCAGCCAACAGAGCCTATTACAGCTTATAAAGAGTGTTTCGCTCGAAACGTCTCACCGTAGGGTCAAAGCTCTTACTGTACAAGACAATGATCTTGCCAGTTTTCATGTATTCCTCGGAAACTTGGGTTCTTAACAAGAAAAATTGCGAACTCTTGGCCGAATCCTCCGAGAAATTTTTGGCCCCTACATGAGGATGGACGATTCCGTAGCCTACACGATGACGCAATCTATGAGCGATACTATGACCGTCAGGTTGTGGATAAAATCCGGCTCAATAGGTTACGGTGGGCGGGTCACTTAATCCGTATGGATGAGGATGATCCCAGAAGTCTATAAAAGCAATATCTATGATAGAAAAAGAAGACAAAGCAGACCCTGCCTAAGATGGAGCGATGGCGTAGGTCAGGACGTCAGACAGCTTTTAGGGATATTGAAGTGGTGGACCTCGGCGCAAAACCGGGATGTCTGGGGTTCCTTATTAAGGCAGGCCTAGACCGAATACCGGTTGTTGCGCCGTTGATGATGATGATACAAAAGCTTTGGACGAGCGGGCCTGCATAGAGGTGCGGTTAAATCAACCTAGTCAGGCAGGCGCCTCTACGGTAAGAGCCGCCCTTGTCGCCCAATGCATCGCCGAGGAATGTGACGC
The DNA here is from genome assembly GCF_905115235.1 of Hermetia illucens. NCBI lineage: Eukaryota > Metazoa > Arthropoda > Insecta > Diptera > Stratiomyidae > Hermetia > Hermetia illucens. The sequence goes on along the minus strand of NC_051850.1, from coordinate 119,406,576 downwards.
GTCCATGCCTATGGGGTGCTCATTCCTCAGTAGAAGATCAACGGAATGGTGAACTGGCCAGCTTTCGATCCGCTTACCACCGGGCCAGAAGAGCGGCTCAGGGGGCGGTTGGTAGTGTCGATCAGGGGCAAAAAGAGCGCGACTATAAGGTAGCCCGCAAATCCCTCAAGCTCAACATGCAGCGAAGCAAGAGGAAATGCTTTAAAGAGCTCTGTTCGGAAGCGGTGGTAAACCCGTGGGGTTGTGCTTATAGGAATTCACGGAAAGGATAGTAGCAGCAAATATTACGTGGTATTAATCGTGGATGCGAAAAATGCATTCAATTCGGCCAATTGGAATCTAATACGAAAGTCTTTAGCGAAGGTTGGTATTCCCGCCTATCTCGCTGCTATCGTCGATAGTTATTTAACTGAAAGGAGGCTTTGGTATCACACCGATGGCGGACCCCGGGAGTAAGTTGTTTCCGTGGGTGTCCCGCAGGGCTCCGTATTTTGCCCACTATTGTGGAACATCATGTACAACGATGTACCTAATCTTCCCTTTCCGGAGGAAGCCACAGTGGTGGGCTACGCGGACGACATAGCGCTGGTTGTTGTCGCAAAGCATCTCGAAGATGCTGAGTTATACTCAAGTGAGGCAATCGGTGCTGTTAAAAGTTGGTTAAAGAGCTCTGGTCTAACACACAAAAACGGAAGTAGCCCTCATCACTAAGCGCCAGAAGAGAAATTACGCCTGTGTTAGAATCGGGAATCATATCATCACTTCTAAGCCGACCATCAAATACTTGGGGGTGGTGATAAACAGAAAGCTCAGCTATAAGCAACATGTGCGATATGTTTGCGACAAATCATCAACTGCAAGCATGGCCCTGGCAAGGATGATGCCGAACGTGGGAGGGCCACGGCATACCTCTAGGTTGCTTATAGCTAGGGTGGTGACCTCGATCATGCTCTGTGCAACCCCAGTTTGGAGGGAGGCATTGCGGATGTCAGGGAACGTTACCAAACTGAGTTCAGTCTGCAGGAGGACAGCCCTGAGGGTATGTTCGGCCTTCAGGATTGTCTCAGATGATGCAGCATTCATCATCTCTGGAATGATGCCGATTGACATCTTGGCAGATCAAATGGCGAACATATACAATGTGAAGCCAACCTCTTCCTCATCGCGGGCGAAGAAGACTGAAAGGGAGAGATCCATAAATAGATGGCAATAGCGGTGGGAACGCTCGGGAAAGGGTCGGTGGACTCCATCAAGGAGTGATTGGAGAGACGACACGGTGAGATTAATTACAATCTCACCCAGTTTCTCACGGGGTATGGACGATATCTCCAATACCTTCACGGGTTTAAATTGGAGACCTCACCCGGCTGTCCAAATTGCGATGGAGTCCCAGAGGGCCCAGAGTATGTATTTTTCCACTGTCCGAGATTTGTGGAAGAAAGGAGGAATCTAGAGGAGACTCTAGGAGAAGTGCCCCGTGATGTAATACCTTATGGTGGTTCCGCGGGCCAGGGAGGGAGTCGAGGGTGGTTTTAGTGGGTAAAAATCCCACACGCTGGTGTGTCCAGACCAGTGTCTTTTGAAGATTTCCACTTCCTCAAAAAAAAAGAGACAGACAGACAGACATTGAACCGATTTTAATAAGGTTTTGCTTTGCAAACAAAACCGTAAAAGTGTAATCCAGAATGTAAGCGTAGCATTCTAATTCTTGATCTAGGGAATAACGCTGCCCAAATAAAATTCTTATTCGGAACGGTAGAAAATACTAGAAATAACTTAGAAACAACTTTTTTTGAGAGTTTTATTAGGATGCGCCATCGAAATTATTTCCGCCATTAGTTAAAATAAGGCGGTGAGTCTATTGTAGCTATAATGAAAGCCAAGAAAGGATCTGTGTAGAATAATGCCGCAATGTAAATTCTAAGCCGATGCTTCCGTGGTATTATTGTAGCTCAAGAGCTGGATAAAGAGAAATCAACATGATTCCTTGCACGGAAATATATAAGGAAATGCCGGAAAAGCAACAACCTGAATAATTTCTAACTTTCATATTTTGCACCTGGAGCGTATTTTAGTACCACGTTTGTAGTACAACTTAAACTAGGGCACTAGTACTTTTATAATATGAAGGATTTAAATGCGTTTTATAACATCATTTTCTTTTGGAGCGGTGTATCTTTAGACCCTCATCAATATAGAAGCAACATTGCCTGATATGCTTTAGAATCTGTAGGGTAAGAAAAGTCCAATCGGTTGCCGAACGCTACGCTGCTTACCGAAAGATCATGTCGCACTTGGCACACTCGAGTTCTCGTGATCCTTTCACTTTATTCTTGGACACTTTCCACCCTCAAATTCTCAAAATCTATTCATTTTTGCCCTCAAACGTGTTCCATGTAGTTTATTCTATACGTGATGAATATAAATGCGACTTGTCAAAAGGTCTCCTTAACATTCAAATTTTACATGTTTTGTTTTATCAAAATTTGACAGATTGTACAGCCCGCCGATGCTATTGTCTTCCAGTAGGCCTTCTGACTGCTGTTCACCGACAACAATTCAACCATTTCCAGATAACATTTTCCATGCAACGAGTCCTACTAATTTCTATGTAGCCAGCTCTCCGTTTAATGAGGGAGGATGAAGTAGGCTTGCGCTGTGTTGCTACAGATCCACATCCTTTCGAATATCATCATACACTCCTGCCCTATGATAATATTGTTCAAAACTGATCTTATTATGTTACAGTATATTTGTCTGTCGAAGCTTAAAACTATGATTATTATCCATGTCAAAAAACATCCTCCCCTTGTGGGACTATATTTTGATGTGAACTCTGTTGCAGTTATTCGAAACTGTCAGCCAATGACTCCCTGGATGAAACTTTTTCACTTTGGGCAAAATTGCATAGCAACACTCCAGTAGCTCACATTGATATATATCATACAAGGTATCTGTTTTAGCTAACAATGAAGAAGTTCGTTGATTTTTTATCTTGTCTTACCTGAATTCCGAGAATCCATAAGAGTTTCACATGGGACAAATACAGGAAACGGGTAATAGAGTGTAGAGTAGGTGTAAAACTGCTTCTAATGAATTTCTCTCAATGCCTAGCCCTAATATTAAAAGTAGTTTATCATTAACAGCCAGATAATTTTCAATAACTGATTACAATTCTTGGGAATAATGGAGAAAGCTTTCGCCCTATTTTATGGTACCGTATTATCGCTTTATAGATAATCATCACAATAAATTAATCATCTTCAAAGAAAACTGCTATATATGCTAAGGCTATTTTCTCAACGGCTAACTTCCGGGTGTGTGTATTTACTTTACGACTCTATCTTATGTTCAGCTGATTGTCCCCAACCTACACTTAATTGCATTTTATGTATACGAAACATATTATCGATGTTTGTTCAATTCTGGCGGGCCTCATTTACGTTTCCTGGGAATGCAATAATAACATGATGAAGTGTAAATGCCAAGAAAACATTTGTGCATGCGAATCGTTCGGAAATGCAACACAAATAGTTTGCTTAGTTTGCTCAACTGAATCATCAGCATAAATAATGGTATTCTAATCGGTGCTAGATCTGGCTCGATTATAAATATAGCTTCCTAAGGCTGAAGTTGCTGATGGATATATTCCCGACCGTTTGGCTGGTAGGTAAGTGATAAGAACTATTAGATTTCTAAAGCTGGATACTAATCGCTCACTAGAAACAATATTCTTGAAACAGGCAGGAATAACCTTAGTAGCGAAGGATCTAAGTCCTTCCTCCGGTCTGCTCCACAGTTACTTGGAAAGTGCCTCTAGCTGTGTTACTTTTTCCTCTCCTACAGAATATAATTTTTCCGATTTTCTTAACATCTAACTCTTAGTTTTTCTACTTGAAGCCCCGAGTTTGTATTGACCAGCCAACCAAGAACGCTTAGCAAAAATGCAGTCGAAATATGAACAAGTTATTATTAACTTAAAGAAAATCCCAGTTACATGAATCGAACTGCCACAAAGCGCGCTCTTTTGACTTGGGAGCTGCTTTCTAGTATGACCTACATTGTAAGATTTCAATTCAGGTTAAGGAGTATGCTATGAACCAACGTAGATATCCGGTAATGCTTCCTACGAGCAATTAAATTTCCTAAAGGTGTCATTGTCATCGCGATGGGTGGTTACATTACTTTACTCTGACATGTGATGGAAGACATGGCGATAATGATAACCAGGGGAGGTTTGTCAATTTCTGCGGCTTCTTACTCCTCGTTATCCATGGCACGTATGAGCAATCTGGTTAAACACTTTACGATCAACAGTAGCTTTATGTGCTCTCTTCAGGATATGCGTATCAAGAGAAGCGCTGGCATCGGCCTCGAAAGGGATCATCATCCAAAGGGATACCTTCACTTGGTTTCTGCATTCGCTGGGTCATTGCACCAACCACAAGTTCTACATCTGCCGCTTATATGATCCAGCTGTCAATAGACAGTGGGGGAGCAAACCTCTTGATCGGACGGCAGATACCTTGAAAAGGCCACCTGAGAATCTTGATGAGCATTGGGCCAAACAAGCGATATGCTGTGATTTTTTCAATAAACCCCATTGTTACCCGGTGGTAAAAAGTGGGTAAAAAAGTAAAAATAAAGTTAAATATTCAATAAATTCTGAATTGGAAATGGAAAAGCATGAATTTAAAATGGAAAATTCTGAAGTTGACTTGGAAAAGTCTGAAATTAGTTTGAAAATTTTTGAAATTCTGAATCAGATTTGGAAAACCTATATCAGCAGCGCAGCTATCATTAGAGCAATATATGAACGTCTCCTCTTGCCTTCTTTGTCCGTTATAGGATATCCAAACAAATAAACAACCATCGTTTCGATTTTTTTTCGGATTCGTTTTTTTTGTCCATTGCCTCATTTTGCTCTGTCCAGGGACTAATCTAGATGCAGCCGGGAGGCTTTCAAATCACCATCCACCCTCTTAAGTCACCACTGCTTCGTCGAGGCTTTTGGTGTTTTTCCATCGACTTTGATGTGTAGACCAATCTTGGTAAGCGAATTCCCGTTATCGCTAATTTCGTGACCATCCCATCGAAGACGCCTCTTTCACAATTTTTCCATAATCGGTTCAATAGGGGTTGGATTTTGTTATCGCCAATTTTGATTCTCATTATTACTATTACTTTTAATCTTCTGTCAAGTAGCGTAGGTGCAGATATTACGCTCTGCGTACATGTTAATGGCAAGCACATATTTATGTATATATGGCCAGCGTTTAAAGAGTCATTGTTACTCTAGGAATAGTGATGCTGCGGACAATAGTCAATATCCGCATCGATTCTGTATCTATTTGTGGATAGACAATTTTAATTTTTTTTTATTGATATTACATCTTTTTGATTAAGTAAATGGGAAGGTATCCCAGGAACGTCTAGGACACAGGAGCCTCCTCCAAAAGGTAAATATCTCATGGGATGAGTAACGCTTTTGTAGGAATTTGGGAGCAACCATAATGATCGGATAGTAAAAAAAAGATCCATGTAAAGTCAACAGAATGTCATACATAACAAGCGGGCCATATTTACATAAATTCTAATAGTTTTCGATTTTTAGATTAGATCGTGCGAACCTTTTTTTGAAGGGGAATTCGCACCGTAGTGAGATCCGATACTTTTCTCGGGAGCGATCATGGAGAAAGGAGGACTCATGTCGTGTTTGCGATTATACATATATAAATAGCGCGATTAAATGTCGCCACTTTCGGGTACGCTGCTGCTAAGGCAGACGGGAGGCAGCGTCTGCTTCTGGGTGGATGAAACCCTAGGTAAACTCTTATAAAATCTTGAATATATGTCGATCAACTTGGATTATATTAACATTCTGTGGCGTTCTGAATAGAAAAGTTTGGTGCTTTTATCACTTCCACTTATGTTTTCATCTTAGCTTTGAAATTGCATATATGGTACGAGTTCTTTTCTCGTTGCCTCTAAAATAATATATTTACTAAAAAGGGGCCAGTAACGGTTTCGACCAGGGCAGTGGCAACTCATCAGACCGTGTCTCACCTCTACCCTGGGAGCAGCGTGATCGAAAATGGCAACAGGTGGAAAACGCTCCTCTATATAATTGTAAAAACACGACAAGTGTGCGAATTATATGCAAGTTTAAACCGCCAATAGTCCGAGCCCAAGCCAGGCCAAAATCAGATTTGTATTTACAATATGAATGTCAATCAAGTGGATGTGGACTTAGAACCCCTCATATGCTAAACAGAACTAGATTTGCTTATTCGATTTTATTGTCGTTTTCCCAAAAAACTAAAGAAAAAATGAAAGGTGGTCCTATTCTTGAACAAATTATTACTAGGTCTACTAGGCCCAGGTTTCCCTTTACTGCTCATTCTAGAGCAAGCACCCAAGTTGCAAAAATGATATGACTTGCGGTTTCGACGTGTTTACGATTATATAAAAAGGAGCGATTTCTATCTGCCGCCACTTTCTGTCACGCTGTTCCCAGGGCAGAAGTAATGCAGCGTTTGATGAATTGCCTCCGCCCTGAACGAAATTTCTTTAGTTTATCAAAACACCTCCTTCTCCACATATTTCCGTTGAATGTTGTTATTATGGAGAATTGCAGTATCAACAATATTCGCGGAGCGATGTCCGACGACCAGTTAGAACTTGCCGGTCCCAATACATGTTGTAATCAGAACTATAGAGTACTGCTTGTGGCTCATATCGGTAAACCTTACAGGTCGCCGCGATCTGACCATCTAGTATGCAACGTTTTGCCGAATCACTTTACATACACCGTTGTACTTGTGCCTCTATTGCACCGATGTCATGACAGTTCAGCTAGGAATGAGATAGTCCAACGTCTAACGCCGAACCACACATTCTGCTTTGGTCCTTCTTTACCCGCTTTTTTATTATGAGCTTTTTATTTCAAGTTCGGGTGGCAACGACGAGGTAATGGTACACATGAATCCCTCCATCTCAGGAGAAGCCTCTCCACCTAACCATCTATTCGACAAATGACTGGCTGAGACAATTCACGTGTTTACCGTGCGGACCCTCGAAGCCTTTCCCAAGTGTATTAAAATCATACTTGGAGAGTTCAACAGTCAAGTATGTACGGAACCCGTATTCCGGCGATACGTCAGTTCCCATAGCTTACATAGCGATACCAATGGTAATGGACTGTGGATTATTTAGTTAGCAGTATGGCACGAAATGGTTGTTGGAAGTACCTAGTTCGCAAGGAAAGCGGTCCGCAAACATACGTCGGCCTCTCTAGTCGGGACCACTTTCAACCAAATTGACCACGTGTTGATTGAACACCGCCACCTCTCAGCCTAGACGAATGTTACAACATATAGAGGGACCAATATAGACTCGGATCACTATGTCGTTGGCATAGTGTTCCGGGCTCGAAATACAACACCGCCTACAACCAGGTGAGAGTAAATGCTGAAGTTGTCCACAATACAGCTCTCTGTAATACCTATGAGGAGGCAATGGATGCCGTAATAACAGCAGCTAACAAATGTCCTGGAAATGAAACATCAACAAATGATTTTCACAATCACGCGAAGAACATTATCATATGTATTTACTACAAACATACATGGCACCAGCCGCCAAAAAAAATCGGAACGGCTGAGTCGACTATGAATGTAAGCTAGCAACGGAACGGAAGAATGCCGCATATCGAGTAATGTTGCATTCTCAAAGAACGCGAGCGCGTACAGAGACTTATCACGAGCTCCGTCGAGCAAAGAAACGACTTCACAGACGGAAGCCTCTGGAAACCAATAAGTCTATGAACTCGAGGAGTACAGGTAGCAACCGCACCAGGGGCGGACGTTTTACCAACAAGTCAGCAAGTTGAAGCCTTGTACACTTCGATGCACATCCTGCCGAGATAAAGTTAGGAATCTGATTTCAGACTGAATGGGCATATAGGAGCGATGGGTTGAGTATTTTGATGAACAGAACAACAACCAAAATATGGGCGAGTGGAGGCCCCGCTAACCGAACACGACGGAAAAATGCTGCCACCACCAAGCATTGAAGAAACTGTCCGTGTATCCCACAGGCTTAAGAACCACAAGTCGCCAGGATCCGATAAATTATAGTCGAATTGGTTAAATATGGACGCGATCAACTACACCAAGTGGTTCATCAACTTATGCTCAAAGTGTGGGAATCAATGCCTGACGACTGGCAACGGGGTATTATGTGTCCCATATATAAAAACTAGGATAACAGATGGGTACCATCTATAAGATATTCTCCTCTATCTTGCTAGGTCGACTTTAAAGTCGCCTATGATAGCGTAGCCAGGGCCACGCCATGAGAGAATTCAGTATCCCGAATTGGTAAGACTGACTAACCTGACCCTGACCAATATGCGAGGCCAGATAAAAGCAGTAGGAACGCTCTCGAGACCATTCAACATCAACAACGGTCTAAGACGAAGGGATGTCCTCTTTAATCTGGCCTTGGAGAATGTGATTAGTGATACAGATGTAAATGCAAGAGGCACCATTCTCTTCAAGTCCACCCAACTATTGGCCTACATTGACGATATTGACATTATGGAAGAACAACCCGAGATGTACAGTCTATCGTCATCCAGATCGAGCAGGCAGCGCGATCGAAGATGGTGCCAACGTAAGCGCCGAAAACCACAGAATGAATAACATCGAATCGCAGTGATTAAACGAGAAGAATAAAAAACCCGACAATAGCTGTGGCAATGAAATCGGCGCACGGTTGTTGACTGCCAACAGAGCCTCTTCCAGCTAACAAAAACTGTTTGCTCGAAATGTCTCACTATAGAGTCCAAGTTCTTACTGTACAATATTATGATCTTGCAAGTCCTGATTCCTTCGAGATCTGGGTTCTTAACAAGAAGAACTGTGAATCCTTGGCCGCGTTTGAGAGAAAAATCCTCCGAAGAATTTGTGGGCCCCTACGTAGTTTATATAACAACGAAATCTATGAGAAATACCGCGACCGTTTGGTTGTGGATAAAATCGGGTTCAACAGGTTCCGGTGGGCGGGTCACCTAATCCGTATAAATGAAGATGATCCAGCCCGGAATGTCTATAAAGGCAATATATATGGTAGAAAAAGAATACATGGCAGACACTGCCTGAGATGGAGCGAGGGCTTAAGTCGGTAGGCCAGATAGCTTTTAGGGATATCGAATTGGTGGACTTTGACGTAAAACCAGGGTGTCTGGAGTTCCTTACTAGGGCCGGCCTAGACCGGATACCGGTTGCTGCGCCGTTGGTAATGATAGTGATATTTGTACATTAAACTAGCCTTATTCAAAAGATAATGAACGGCGTCTTGCGGTAATGTAGACGAAGATGTTGGACTAGTGGCGTAACACGGCTTGATCACAACCGAAATGAGAATATCCGCGATCGTTATGGAGTTGCACCAATCGTGGAAAAATTCCGAGAGAGGCGTCTTCGATGGTATGGTCATGTAATTCGTGCTAACGAGAATTCATTCGCCAAGATTGGTCTGAACATCTAAGTCGATGGTAAACGATTAAAGGCCGTCCGAAACAACGGTAGCTTGATATGCTGTATGGGAATTTAAAAGCCTCGAGATTGCACTCAGATCAGGCATTCGATAGAGCTAAATGGCGAAACTGATCACGACAAGCCGACCCCGCTTGTGAACGGGACAAAGGCTGAAGAAAAAGAAGAAAACAAGTCGGAATACCGGAAGCTTGCGCATCGGGTATAAAGGTTTTGTGTTCATCTTATGTAAGAGACGCACATTTTTCTGTCCGTATATAGCTACAAATCCAACATAATCCTTCATATTTTTCCAAACTACGAGACATACGTACATATTAGAGCCATAGATATCACGCTCACCCTAAACAAACAAACTGCCTATTACCTACTGTACACATATATGCACGTATATAAATTGATCGTACCCATATTTCCGATTTACTTCTTATATCTATCTGAATTAGGCACTACCCGCAAAGTTCATTAGCACGCATATATTATATACCTACATACACACATGTCTGGTTCACAAATAACTAACAAGTCGGGAAACCGGAAGCTGGACGCTTCAGTTACGAAAGGTTTTGTGCATTTCTTAGTACGTAGCACGTAATATATGCATATACAATATTATGTGAGAATATCCACTTTCCGATGATATTGACATTTATAGCCTTGAATTTGCAAAGAAGCGACAACTTTGACGTATTATAACTTTGTTAGCAATAGTGCGATTTCCACCAAACTTGGTAACGTCATGCTCTATGTTACACCCTATATTTTTACGAAATTTCGTCGTCCTAGCATGAACTTAAGGGGGGTTTTGCAGCGATTTACTAAAAATTATAGTAATATACTATTATTAACTTTATTTGTGCAGATATTAGTGTGGAAGGTATTTCGGAGCCCAGGCACCATATAGTGGCAGCCTCTTGATTTTTTTCAGATTTTTCGGTTGGGTAGTTTCTGAGAATGGCCCCCGTAAAGGAATGGTCACTTTCAACCCCCCGCACTCCCCTCCTTTCCAACAAATGTCAAAACTAAGACCGTTTTCGAAAAGTACTAACCGATACCTTTAATTTGATGCCCCACATGACTATATTTGATGAAAAAAAAAATTACATCCCCCTTTTGCATGTATGGGGATCCCCCGCTTAAATTCGACGTAAGAGGATGTAACTCACTGTATGCGTGAGCGTTCACAGTTCCCACCTTTCTACCAAATTTGGTGTCAATCGCTATAACCGTTTCCGAGAAAAATGCGTGTGACGGACAGACAGACAGACAGACAGACAGACAGACGGACAGACAGACAGACAGACAGACAGACAGACAGACAGACGGTAAACCGATTTTAATAAGGTTTTGTGTTTACACAAAACCTTAAAAAACTAAAACAAAATAATTGTCTGCGACCGAATTCATAAGAATTTATTTCGTTGTGGTATTGACGAATTGATATGTGATGATGACGTCATGCGGGTTGTAGAGGGCACGAAATTCACAAAAAATTGTAAAGTTTCACCCCCTACAACTTTGTTAATAATAGTTGGATTTTCTTCAAACTTGACCAAACTGTGCATTATATTCTTCATTACAAGCATGCCAAATTTTATACTTCTGGGATGAAAATTAAATTTCTAGAATGTGGAAATATACTATTATTAACTTTATTTGTGCAGATATCGGAACCGGATATATTTTGAGGCCTAGATTTCGTAGAGATGCATTACTGTGATTTTTTTCAGATTTTTCGGTTGGATAGGTTCTGAGAACGAGACCTGTTACACTTTTTGTGGGTCATATTTTGTGCCCTCACTCCCCTATGTTTCATCTAATATCAAATATTGAACCAGATTCGAGAAGTACTAATTGAGACCTTTCATTTGATACCCTACTTGGCTACATTCTGTGAAAAAAAAATTTGCACCCTCCATTCACATGTACGGGGAGCCCCCCTTGAAACTTAACACAAGATGGCGCCATTTACTGCATGTAAAGGGATCACCAGATTACATACTCTCACCAATTTTCGTGACAATCGGTCTAGCCGTTTCCGAATAAATCGGGTGTGACAGACAGACAGACAGACAGACAGACAGACGGACAGACGGACAGACAGACACCGTCTCGGTTCTAATAAGGTTTTGTTTCACACAAAACCTTAAAAAAGAAGAAACTAGCCATATACAATATACGTTCTGTATATGGACATATGTATGCTTTTATAGATGAAGTATAATAAATCGGAAAAATGCGTACGATTAATTTATTTAGGTGCTTGTAGGTATTATGTACAGTATTCGGTAATAGGCAATGTTTGTTTGTCTTGGGTGAGTTTCATTTTCATTTTCAGATGATTTTTTAAAGCAAGTAAGTAAACTATTTTTTTTTGCCACCGCCCAGTAGAAATACTTTTAATGCATTCGTTTCCTGCTGGAAAACTCCAAACTTCCCGAAACATTCGATGTCACCGGAGTTCGTTTCAAGTTGGCAAGGTTCGTTCAGACACTGCATTTCACACCGCTTCTTCATCTCGCACTTTGATTTTTGCCAAGAAAACCGGCATTCGATCGGATCGGCGGCTTTTTGATAAAGCTTGGCAAATATGGGGACGCCGCATTATAGCTACGATTAGATTAAGGACACGTAAATTTTTGTAAAGTGGCACGTGAGGGATTGAAGTGTTCGCAAAACAACAGCGGTATAAACAATGCAGAAGGTTCATGCTTATCCACAAAATATTTTACATCTTACTGTCAATTCTAAAAAATAAAAATCTACACAGAGTAACAAAGTTCACAATATATGAAACTTTGAGAGGAGCGGTCTTGTGTTACTGTCACGACACATGAGCGATGATCCATTCCAAAGAGCAAAAAGTCAATGCTTTCGAACGTCGAGCCTCCAGTAGAATCCCAGGCCTAGCAAGGGGGACGAGAATGACGAATGAGATACAACAGAGAGTTGTAGCTATTATACGGGAAACCAGAACACGGCACCCATATTGGCGGGCCATGTAAAAGAACTCCTGATAAAGTAAGCGACTACCTGAAAAACTCAGAAACAGGTGAGTGGACAACGCAAATTAGATGCTGCTCGGTTTCCGAACTTGGACGACGCGGGCGCTCAATTGAGAAGACTGGAGACGGAAGCTCCGGTTAGCCAAGGTTCAACATCGCGCTGCAGGCGTCATAGAAAAGAAGAGAAGGGAAATGTGTGGACAGTGAAAAGTCCTGTCGCCAAGTATATTTAAAAAATGCTGGTAATCTCAGTAGGGCAGGTATTTAGCGGACTTAAGAACGTTGATTGAAACTCTGCAAAATACTTAAGCTTTCTTGTCTTTCCGATAACATCGAATGCCAAAACAATGTCATTTTGACCAAAATTTGGGGTAGGTATAATTTACACAAGAGCTGTACGTCGATTTGGGGGATTTTCCTCTGTACTTTGGGCATAATTATTTTATAGGTAATGCGCCACAGGTTCGCGTTCAACTCGGCCGGACGAACAACTCAATTCTCTGATTTGGTTTATCGATTGCTGCTGGAAACAAAACTATAATACTTCTGAGCAAGGTAAAGCCACCGGTTTCGGGTACCCTACTTTGTCTATACCTATCCCCCTCAACATCTTCTCCAAATGTATCTGTCTCTAGTGCTACTCACTAGATTATCTATCTCATCGCTGAAATACGTTGGGTTGGCCATCGATCCAACGCATTAAAACCTTAAGGTCTGTCCAATTTTAAGGTGTCTACCATATCTCCGTGTTGTATCTTATCTTTTTCGCTGAAAATACCGATTGTTCTTCAATTTGAATTAATAAATTAGAGCAAACATTTCGGCAATCCTGCTTAAAGGACACATTCAACGTAGTCTCTGCAAAACAGTCAGCTGTTTTCTAAACAAAAATTGGTAAAAGTGGTAGATGCAAGAAACTGCTTAAAAAAACATTTCAAATAACTTGAGAAAAGTCTTTGATGGAGGTAATTACTACACCTTCGAAATGGAAATGGGAATTCCTTTATAACCCCTGTACCAATTTCCATAGCTAAAATTATCAAACTGAACAAAACGGAAACACTTTCAGTCACTTTACTAAAAAGTTTTCAGTTCACCGCTAGTAATCAGGACTGTCATCATCATAATAGACAGAGTAATCAGGATCAATTGCTGGAACGGGTTCTTTTCCATTTCGCTCAAGTGCGTTCATCTTTTTGGGGTGAAAATTGTTCCGATTATGTAGACGATAATTCGTATATTTAGGCAGGCATAACGATTTTCCTTTCTTTTCGCTTGTGTGTCTGCAAGAGTCTGTGAATGAAAATTGAGAAAAAAGGAAGAATATGAAAATTGGCTGCCACTAGTGTAAGTGCTCGGTTGAAATGGTGCTGGAATTGCATAAAGAACGCGAGAACGTGCAGGAAAGTTAAGATATTTTTATGAAACACTGCAGATGTCGTGACCTACCCCCAAGCACCTCGGAAATCGTAACAGTTACTCGTCCTTATCGCAGGGAGATCATAGCGGAACATGCAATTCGACAATAAAGCGAAAGAATGAAGTAACAAAAGCTTAGCACTCGGTCGGAGTTGCGTTTTAATGGTGGCTATCAAGGGTGATTTCATCGGAAATCAGCTCCCTTTCTACGTTTGCTTGTTCGCTTACCTACTTCCTTGCGCTTGGATCCTTGTTAAAATGTTTTACGGTGTGCTCTGTCATAGGTTTGTCTGACCACAGACTGCTGCACGTGAAAGTAAATTTTCCTTCCTTTTACAGTGCATGTTATCTGACTGTTTGCAAGGAGTTTTTTGCAGGTGTGTTCGCTCGTGTTAACACCTGGATCATATAAGAGAAATCGTGCTCTTTTCGCAGAAATTTAATTTTACAATTCCTATTTTTCTTTTCTGCAAGTAAATCTCTCCAGCTCCATGTTGCGATTAGGAAAAAGCAATGGGCAGATAAATATGGTTCCTCTAAGGGTCTTTAAGATACTCCAGATGAAATTTCGATCAAAATATGAGCTTAAATGCCGTACCCTAATGACAAAATGTAGGTATGAGTTGGGAAAGCTTCAAACTTTGTAGTAACAGATTTGCTCCTATATTACAGCACACAGAGGAGATTGGCGCAAAACAGCTTCACCTTGATGTGTAATGTTGACACCCTCCATTGTACTTTGCCACGGTAAGAGTACTGTGCCCTGCTTGTGTTCATCGATCAGCTTCCACGTTTCTACAGTCAGCCAAAGTTTTTGAGGTCCTTTTGGGATATAACTGACAATTTTACGCGTACCAGTATTGTAAAGTGGCCATCAAAGTTGCTGCAAGACGTTTACTTACCTCATACAGGGTGTGGCAGCATAAATTCCTTTTTTAAAATGCGCGCCACTCAGTTAGTTGATGTCATAGCGGAGCGCTAGTGGTCTCGTTAAAGAGGGTATACTGTAAAGTTTTGTTCCGACACGGTTCAGTCGCCATCATGCGTTGGAATAGTGAGGAGCGTGCCTTTGCCGTTGAGGTTTACTTTTCAAGCGAATGTTCGGTTATTGCAACACAGCGTTCATTTCGGAATCGCTTTAATTTAGCCCCGTTGGCTCCCGTCCCAGACTGCAAATCAATTGTTACATGGGTTACTACATTCAGACAAACTGCAAGTGCGACAAAAGGAAGAACTGGAGTTCCTCGGCCCGTTAGATCACCTGAGAACATTGAAGCAGTGAGAGCGTCAATGTTGCGATCGCCACGGCGTTCTGCGCGCAAACACGCATCTGCCCTTGGACTATCCGATCGTTCTGTGTGAAGAATTCTTCATGATGATCTTCATTTTCATCCCTATAAGATGGCGATAGTGCAGGAACTTTCAGAACGTGACTTCAATTCTCGGATGAACGTGTGTGAGCTTCTTCTTGACGTCGTTCCCGAGGGTGCTATTGTTTTTTTTAGCGATGAAGCACATTTTCATTTGTGTGGGTCGGTTAACAAACAAAACATGCGCTACTGGGCTGACACCAACCCTCGAGAATTGCATTAAAAGCCTTTGCATTCACCCAAAGTCACAGTGTGGTGTGCAATTTCCTCAGCTGGAATTATTGGTCCCTGGTTTTTTGAGGAAAATGAGGTTACAGTGACAGTGAATTCGGACCGGTATGTAAACATGCTCCAGAATTTTTTTTCCCACGGCTAGAAAATTTGGATTTGGGGGACACTTGGTTCCAACAAGACGGTGCAACAAGAGCATCGATGGCTGTTTTGAGGGAACACTTTCCAGAGCGCCTTATCTCAATTAGAGGCGATTTGGAATGGCCGGCACGCTCTCCCGATCTGTCCCCTTGTGATTTTTTTCTAAGGGGTTTTTTGAAATCCCGTGTTTATGTGAACTGTCCAAGAAGCCTACAAGATTTGAAGACCAACATCCAAGAAGAAATTGCCAACATAACACCTGCTATGCTAACAAGAGTCATGACAAACGCCAGAAATCGGTTTACGCAATGTATGGAGAATTGGGGACGTCACCTAACAGATTTGATCTTCAGAACAATGTAAATAAAAACTTTAGACATGTGCCTACATTATAAAAAATAAATAAATATTTTCCGATGCATACAATAGTTTTTATTGAGTTTTGAAAAAAGGAAGTTATGCTACCGCACCCTGTATAAGAACTGTGGGTTGTTGGTGGGTAAATTAGAGACTTAATTTTAAAAGCATACCGCCCTAGTGAATGCCAACGGAAGTAGTAGACTCCACGCCTGTATCGAGTTGACCTTTGTGATGGCGATACAACAACGCTCAAATCCTAAGAAGTCAACAAGGAAATAAAAAATATCCTCCCTGCTTATTTTCTTGAGAACAAGGACGAAGTTCCAGCGAAATATTCATAGCACCTCTCCAGTATATGAAGAATAAAGCCACGGATTCAATAGTAGGCTGTGATGTTGACGCCTAATATATCTGTGGGGAAGTACTAGCATAAACATGATAAATCCAGAATATAAGAATGTCTAGTTTCCTACCATTCCAAATCGTCAACTTTTGCAATGAACCCACTCTCTCTAAAGTGGTGAGCTGAGAAGTCATTGATTACACGGTGGCAGGTGGCAAGGGAACCTTAGTGTCGTAGAGTGTAAAGATGTTCTTGCAAGGAGCCTAGAACTCGAGCTTCAATAATCCATGTTAAAGATCGCTTCCAGCAATAAAGTAAGTTCACAGAAAGGCAAGTATACAGAAAGCAATCAGTAAATAGCAAACCATCTGCTTGAAATGCTTACATAATCACGGTCCAAGGCGAACAGCCATTCCCTCAGGGATCGTCAACGATCCTTCACGGGTCGTTTACGATACGGGGAGTGGCGTCCCCGAGGTGCCCGAGCAAGTAGCTCTGACCCCCTAGCTGGCATAATATTGCGTCCTAGGTGAAAAGAAGAAGGCGAAGAGGATCAAAAGACAACAACACGTCGCGCCATCAGAAAAACCTCTGCCTAAAACTAAGGCGGACACGAAGGACGGAGTACCAAAAGAAAAGGTGGGGAGACAAAGGAGGATTAGACCGCCAGCTTTGCTTATTAAGCCGGCGGAAAGCAAGACTTTTGCGGAAGTCCTCAGCGAAATCCGTTACAAAATCAAACCCGAAGAAAACGGAGCGGAAGTGTCTTCCATACGTAAAACGAAGGGTGGTGGAGTATTAGTCGAACTAGGCCCGAAGACTATAAATAAAGTCACGTTTTGTGAAGCAGTCAAGGGGCTTCTGGGAGAAAAAGCTTTGGTTTCCAGCCTGGAAATCCGAGACCTTGACTGTCTCACGGAAAAGAACGAGGTAGAAGAGGCCATCAAACGCGAATGCCCGGAGGTAACCAATGTCCGGATTGGTATCACCTCCGCGAACTCCCGAGGCCAAAAACTCGCTGTGGTGGAAGTTGCCGAGCAATACGCGAGGAAGCTTCTAAACAGCGGGAAAATAAGAATTGGTTGGGTAGTGTGTAGAATACGAATTCGGGCCGTCCCAACCAAATGTTACAGATGTTTGGATTATGGGCACATATCTGCAAACTGTCGGGGACCTGACAGAAGGGCAACATGCCGTAAATACGGTCAGGCAGGCCATAAAGCGAACACCTGCAATGGAAAGGAAAGCTACGTCCTATGCAGGGACGCGGACGCGACTGATGAGAGCATTGCGCAAACTGTGGGATCCGGGCGGTGTCCAGTTTTCAGAGCAGAACTGGAAAGAGCTAGGATACGGTCAACATGATTCGCATCCTACAAATCAATATGCACCGGAGTGCAACCGCTCACGAGTTGCTAGCGCAGTTCGCTGCGGAGATCAAAGCTGATTTAGTACTCATCAGTGAGCAGTACCGAAACAAGGGCCCAGTTTCATGGTACCCAGACATATCAGGTACCGCTGCCATCTGGGTTCGGGACGGCAACCTCCTGGGGGTTCTTGCCCAAGGCCGAGGGGACGGCTTTGTCTGGATTCGGTGTTCAGGGATAACGTTTTTTAGTGTCTATCTTACGTCGAATGAGACGATGCCGGACATTCGTCGAAGGCTTGATGCTTTGGAGGACGCTATCTTATGCACGGATGGGCGGATCCTGGTCGGGGGTGACTTCAATGCTAGGGCACTTGAATGGGGCATGCCTCACATAGATTCCAGAGGGAAACGAATTCTGGAAATGGCGGCGAGAACAGGACTGGTAGTTCTAAACACCGGATCTACCCCAACGTTCCGGCGCCCAGACTGCGAAGGAAGCATTTCAGACGTAACATTCGCGTCGGAATCACTGGTGTCGCTGGTGGATGGATGGCGAGTTCTGGAAGACTTCTCCGCGAGTGAGGGTACTCCTGGGGGCGGTGGCGCGCAGCTGACACTGTCGTAAATTCAGTTATGAACCCACGAAGACATCGAGGCGCGGCAAACCTTCCATGTATTGGTGGACAGTGGAAATCGCAGAGCTCCGGAAGGAGCGTCACAGGCTCCGCCGCTTAACACAACGTCTAGGCGACCGGGGGCGGGGGGTCATGTACCATAATGATGAAGTACAAATCAGCCAAAAGAAGACTCCGCAGCGTAATAAACAAGAGCAAAGCTCGCTACTGGCAAGATCTAGTCGACGAGGTGAATGGGGATCCGTGGGGACTCGGTTACAAACTGGTGACCCGAAAAATCGGGGCTCTGTGGAAACCCTGTTCACTTAACGCCGAGCAGATGGACCGCATTGTAAGGGCACTCTTCCCTGCGCACCCCGTATGGGATGGTGACGTCGGCGCGGGGAGCGTAGAGGACTGTCCACTTTTCTCTATAAAAGAATGGGAACAGGCAGTCCTCTCTATGAAAAACAAGAAGGCGCCTGGACCCGATGGGATTCCAGCAGAGGTATGCAAACTGGTATTCCAACACCGACCAGAAAACTGCTCGGCGCATTCAACGCTTGCCTGAAAGAGGGCATTTTCCCGTGCCGAACTATCTCTTACGGATTTTGAGGGACTATCTGAGGAACCGCTCCCTGCTCTATGAAACACTAGAGAGTCAAAGGGGGATGGAGGTCACGTCGGGGGTAGCACAGGGATCCATCCTAGGGCTGGACCTCTGGAACGCTACCTATGACAGTCTGCTTAAACTCGACATGCCAGAAGAGTCGCGCCTGGTCGGCTACGCAGATGATGTCGCAGCGCTTTTTGCTGGACCCACTGTCGAACAGGCGCAAAGTAGACTCGGCATATTGATGCGACGGGTAAGCGGATGGATGACTGCTCATGGTTTCAACCTTGCACTGGAAAAAACCGAAGTAGTCATCCTGACTAAGAAGAGAATTCCGACTCTGCGTCCCATATCGTTCGGCGAGTCGATCATCGAGTCAAAATCAGCGGTAAAGTACCTCGGGTTGACTCTTGACTCAAAGATGAGCTTTTCTGAGCAAACCCAAGCAGCAGCGAACAAGGCTGCGGTTGGATTTTCGGCGTTAAGTAGGCTAATGGCAAACATTGGGGGTCCTACGTCTAGTAGGCGACGTCTCCTGATGAGCTCAACGCAGTCTGTCCTGCTCTATGGCGCAGAGGTATGGACTGGCGCTTTTAAAAAGGAGGTATATCGTAAACGCGTTGCGCAAGTACAGAGACGGGGAGCTTTACGGGTGGCGCCTGCGTACCGCACTGTCTCTGAACCGGCCGTGATGGTGATCGCGGGAGTTATCCCCGTTGTCCTTCTTGTTAGGGAGCGTCAGGCCATATACAAGCGGAAGGGAGATGAGCCAAGGGAGGTGGTTGCTCGCGAAGAACGGAAACACACTCTAGACGAGTGGCAGCTCTCTTGGCAAAATGAAACTAGAGGCAGATGGACTGCGCGGCTCATTGGCAACTTAGGTGCCTTGCTGAATCGGAAGCATGGTGAGACTGACTACTTCCTTACCCAATTTTTAAGTGGGAATGGAGGTTTCCAGTCTTACCTGCACAAGATTGGAAAGGCGCGTTCTCCGGATTGTGTGTTTTGCAATGGAGTTGTGGACGACGCCCACCACACTTTTTTTTCTTGTGGAAGGTGGGATGGGGTTCGTCAGCAGCTCTATTTAAACACAGGGGATCTCTCTCCAGACAACATTGTGGAAGAGATGCTGAGGACTGCTGACAGCTGGAACCGTGTTGCCCATTACGTTCGGGCCATTCTCGTTGCTAAGAAGATAGAACTCGACCGGTGGAGGAGCCGGATGGCAGGGGGTCCCTTGAACTGACAGTTCCCTTCCTCCTCTCCCCTCCCGTTGGTGAAAGGAATTCCCTGATTTGAAGGCTCCGCAAAGCGGGAGAGTTCCGGGACTAGCCCGAGGTAATGTGACAAACCATTCCAGGCTACCTCTTTGACGATGGGGAGGTGTTTAGTTGGTAGTCCGACGACGTACCGAATCGGGAGTCCAACACTGTGTTCGTAAATGCATTCACCTATCCTACCCCACAAAAAAAAAAAAGACGAACAGCCATATGCAGCCTTCCGCTCAGAGGCTGGTCATGTAAAATAGTATGACTTGAGTGAGTAAGACGAGTATGTAACTCGTTCTATATATACAAACCCTAGATCCTTTGGTCTAAATATATGTCCAATATATACTGCGCATGCTTGATACAAGCTTATATTCCAATTACATATATGGCATGACGTAAAGATGGTATTTATTCTCAAACCGGATTAACTTACTTACGCCTTAAGATCTGGGCGTAGGGAGGTATTCTCTCTTCCTTTTTATGGTTAAATATAGTATTTGTGAACGATCTACATTAAATAATCGACAGTTGGAGAAATAAAGCCTCTGAGCACTAGGAATATCTCGGGTTCGTTTATCTATCGCAGGAGGTTTGTTACTGGATGTGACACATCAACTGCAGCTGGATCATATCAGCCCTAAAAATCTGACACCTGGTTCGTCCATAGGTGAAGCACTCACATAGAAAATGTTCAGTGTTTCCACTTCCTTATTACAGGATGGATAGGTGTCATCTTGGAGAACACCTATTCTGAACATATACCCAGAGTGAATTATGGCGAATTAGAATGTGCGCGATACTCTTGCAAGTCTTCTGGTTCGTGTTAAACAGTTTGCGGAAAACGTCAATTCTTTCCCTCCCACTTTTGTCACCTGTTCTCCCGGATGGTGTACTTTCAAAAGAGTCAAGATGGACTCAACTCCGGAGTTCGCGAAGATTCTATCCGGTTTTCTAAAAGAGTCCAACTTGATCGACTCATCCTTATTAAGGACTCAGCGCAGCCTGGAAGTTTCCCTTTCACCTTCCAGTTCTTCACAGCATGCTCTAAAGGTTGTGAGTTCCACAAATTTAACCAGTCTTCATTCTTATTACTTTTACAAGCACGCGGTAGTCTCGTTTCTTAGGATCTTAACAATCATTCCCTTATTATTCTGGAAAAGGTGCGAGTGTAAATAGTTGATCTGCAGTAACTGCCGCCACACTTAGTGGTGTAAAAACGTCATTGCTTTCCACTGTCGTCGGTTGAGAGCCTCTCCAGGGGTACGGTTTCTGGACTGCATGGATCTGTCTCCACACAGCGGTGTTAAACCAGTTGCGCCTGCATTAACAACATCTATTTCTTCCGGTTTCCTGGTAAAGGTGGAAGGGAAGTTTCTGACAGGCAATCCTGTAGTCGTCTGTCCCTTTTCCGATTGGAGTTTCCTTCTGCCCAGTCTTCTTCTCCTATTTTTGCAAGAATTAGGCAAGGTTGTCACATACAGGCTGGCCGTTCTCAAGGGAATTGTAGCATTTTTTCTGGCTGACCGCGCAGTAGGCGCTGAGTGCAGATTTTCCACTGACGTGGGGAGCCGGGCTTCCATAGATTTCTCCGTGGGAGAAAATGAATCTAGTGAGGCCTGCAAAATCGCATAGGCACTTGCGCGGCATTCACATAGAAAATATTCAGCACAGGAGGGACACTAATCAACTTGGAGAATGCCTATTTGGAGTAAATGCCCAGCTAGTGAATTTTGGCCGGTCAATGCTACTTATACTCCAATTGCTGGTTATGGTCCCAGCAAGGTGGAATTGTACCCTCTTTTGTTTCAGCGTCCGAAATTTCTTTTCACTCTACACCACAGTGACCAGTACCCAGAGTAGTTCCACCGCATTGAATCGGAAAATAGACTTCAACTAGTTTCTACGTTCTGAAGGATTTTTGAATAATCAAAGGACTACCTCAATGTAGTTTAACCATCGCTACAGATTGTGATGCGCCTGCCCTTTAATCACCCGTCAATCACGCAGATTGCTGCTCTTAGGATGGTAAACACCTCAGCTGGATGTTGTCCCAAAGGGAAAGCTCATTCCTCATTTGTATCCGAAAGGTGGACTCCTGCTTCAGAACTTCGTTCTGTTTATGAGCCATTGGTGTTGAAGCCGGCAGTGTATCCTGCCACGCCATCTCTCGGTTCACCCTAGTTTTTGTCTTCGTTTCCAGATACGATGGATGTTCTTCTACTTAAGAGATGTATTTCTCATCTCCGAAAGGCAAAGACCATTGAGTTTCCTCCTATTTGTAAATAATGCTATTGTGGTTTTATTTGTATTTACTGGAAGTTCGCTCATATCGAAACAAACTGTCAATCAAAACAACGGTGCGTTGTATATTTCTACACATCGTTACGAGATCCTGACGAACATCTAACATAGCCACGTCAACCGCATAAACTTGGGCATGCATTAGCAAATTTTGCAGTTTCCATAGTGGTCAGTGCATCAACATAACATACTGCACAGAAGTCGCGGTTAGGTTACGATGGGTGGGTCATTTAATCCGCCCGAAAAGTCTATAGGGCAAATGTGGAAGAAAAAGAAAACGAGGCAGACCCTGCCTCGGATGGAACGATGGCGTAGGTCAGAACCCCAGACAGCTTTTGGAGATATCGAATTGGGGGACCTCAGCGCAAAACTAGGATGTCTGGAGTTCGTTATTAAGGCAGACCTAGACCGGATGCCGGTTGTTGCGCCTTTAATGATGATGAAGTATGTCGATGTGGATGTAAGGAATTACTCGGCCAAACTTTCTTTTTCGTTTTAAGTACACAGAAAGCTGAAAGGTTTAAGTGGAAAAGGATCTTTTCTATCGTTTCGGAATAAAGACTACTTTTGCTCGCTACCATGATATTCTCAAGGCCATCCTGCCCCTTACCACCCCTGTGTTTGTTATTGTGTTATTGTTATTGTATCAGGCAAAATTTTCTTCTCTTCTGCCGTGGGATTGGACTCCGGGAAATAAATTTTGAGAAGAATTGTCGGTATATGTCCGAATCTGAATTCTTCACCGAGAGAGAGGATATTCTCTTATCTGACTATAGCTTTGTGATGCCTGGATGCTTCTGAAGTTTATTTAATCTCTTAACAGAATTTCCTGAGACTGTTCCGCTTTATTTCCCTGATCCCGCTATGGTAACATAGATCGTCAGTTACATTCTATACTGCGGCTACTCTTCAGTATGTTTCGCCCGGTTAAAAAGTTTTCGGACCTCTGTTCTCATTGTGGCTTTTAGATGATGACGTGACGATCTTGGCCGGTTAGTTGACCTCATATGCGTCAATGACGTCTCTTTTGAGGTATTTTACCGCTGCTTATTGTTCCAGTTCGTTCTTTTTATCACCGCCCCTTCTCTAGGTAGACCATGTTATTGCCCAGGTGCCTTATAAAGTAGTCCTAATCTCCCGGGGGATTCCAGACTATCTTTCCCATTTGAGAGTTGCCTTCGATGATGCCGAGTCCGATCCTACATAAAGGCCCTTTCAGAGACTCTGCGATCCTTGGCCCCCCTGTTCATAAGAGTATTCATTAGGGTTATTGGCTGATCGTGGCACAAATTTCGGCGTGTTTCAAAGACTATATATTTCTATTGCTATATTGAAAAAAATACTAAAATTTTTGATTAGTGTCTTTCCTTTTTTAGATCTCATAATGGGCATTGACATGGTCGCCGAGGTGCAGTGGTAGTGCTGAACGACTGCTTCCACTGGGATCGGTGTATCGTCTCCTGGGAAGCAGTCCAATGCTACGCCTGCCACCTGAGTTTCCCTTTCCGCCTTACAATGAAACTTCGATAGCCATAACGTCTCAAGCCAGTAACTCTGGAAGACTATATATTTTAAATTGGGATTTACAAGAGGAATCTCAAATAATCTGCATACGTGCTCCTTGTAGACCACGAATCTGTCTCCGGTACACTCAGGGATCTTGAGCAAGTACTATTTCATTGTTGTCCGTGGAAATTACTCTTGCAATTACTGCAGTTGCTACGTACTGCATTACCGCTAAGACAGACAGTTTCTTATCCTCGACCTTGTGTTTGCGAGAATCGGCAAAAGTTCATAATTGCCGATTCTGCAATTGGGTACGAGAAGTCCGGAGATCAATCTTTCGTAGCAATAAAACTGCATTTGCTTATATCCATGAAGTACATAAAAACGTATATAAAAACAATGATCATTCGAAGAACATGGGGTGCTGGGCGTGGCGGTGCGTGCCGTGCGACTACACGCAGTAGAACAGTACGGGAGATTTCCTCACTACGCTGGCTCGCTTCGGGATAGTGCTTTTTTGGTGTTTGAAACTTTCGTTGGTGTCTTTCCATATCGTCACAGCGCTTTTGCATGGTCGAGATTTACTTGTGCTATCTTGATGCTGGCATTAATGTTTACAGCTCTTCTCCATTGTCAGAATGCCGTTCACCTCCTCCGGCATGGCATGTTCCTGTGTCTTTCTATCAACCTTGATTCCCTGAAAACGCAGGTATAGGTCGTGCAGCTTCTTTTCTTTCAAAAGCAACTGATCCATTTCGATGCTCGATCCTACCGTTTTGGCCTTGATGGTCTCCTTCGAGGATTTTAGTAGGCTTTCTACCAGTGGCTAACAAGATGCTCCGTCTTTACCATTGTGGCTTTGGGAAGGTAGAATGTCCCCATGTGAGCCCTTGGTATAACATCGCCAACACACGTCGACAATACTGCTCTTTTCGAGACTGGCAAATAGGACCTGTTGTCCCTCCATTACGCAGTCTACCAGAATAAGACCTAGTCAAAAGTGCTTGTCAAAGTCTTCAATGATTTCTTGGTCTTCGCGAATAAGCATTTGCTCCGGAAATGATTCTGACTGTATGGCCTCTTGACTCCTACGTTCGCCCCTGTTCTAGCCGGAATTTCCTCCTTCTTAGATTCTCGTTTCAGTTTGTTGGCAGCATTCCCTTTCTGTGGGCTGGTTTCGTCTAATTCGGTTCCCCTGTTGATGCTTTAAGTCTCTGCTGGGCCTATTTCTTCAGATAATGCAGATACCATTTACACCTTCCACAAGGACCTTAGTTGCGGTCTTCGCAGCAGGTTTATGTTGAGCTTGACTCCATTGCTTGACTTTCCAACTTTTTCTTTCTCGCGTATGATCACCTGCTTATTAGTATTACTGAGTTGTACCTCAGCTTGATGGATTACTTTGTGTGTGGTATGGTCCCGCATATTTGTTATTTTTTTTATTAAGTTGCTTGTTCAGTTGGTTTCCACGATTATGAGGGTTTGGAAATTTGCCATACCATAGGCCCCGTAGAACAATAAAGCCAAATTTAGTATTTAAGGTGACCAGTTAACAGTGGGGCTTCGTTCGAATGCAGTCAGCTATCCTATCCAGGATAGGGTCTAATACCCTGGATTGAAAGAGAGAAGTTACTGGATGTTAAAGCCCGATATGAAATTAGGCAGATGAATGGAAAGAACACTGAGAAGTTATTCAAGTCATAACTTTTGTTCCTTCAAAGATACATTTCTAGCCATGTTTATTATGATTCACTCCGGGGTCTCCAAGAGTTTTCACCAACAGGCTTTAATCAAAAACCCCATACTGTAAATATGAGATCATAGGCTAAACGAAAATATAATTGTATCACAATGCTGGTCGCTTTTTTGTAGCCAACATTTTCGCATGATTTCCATTTGCAGTTTAAAAAATGATTTGTTCACGACAGCCTGGCATGCGATTTCGTTCCTTTTTAATTACATTAACGAACAATATTTCACTGATTACACTATTTAAATACCACGTGTAGGCATTCTTGTTGAATGTACGAGGATAGGCAGGAGTCGACTGATTGCGTGCCCATAGTTAGCGAAATCCAGTAATTAAGAATGGGGCATATAATGTGAGGTATTTAGAGTCCTAATGGCGGACATTTATAGAAAACCCTATTTTTAAAATTCAGTTACAGCAATTTCTAAAAGGAGTATTTTGCATTCTACAAGGTTAAATGTGTGAAAATAGAGCACGCAAGCTGAGATATGTATATTTCTAAATGTTTGCTCTTTTCTTATGCAAATTAGGAATGAATGCAAATATGAAGTTGGATGTGCATAAACAAATGGATCAATGGCGACGGGAAATGGGGCACTTGAAGTATGAGGAGTTTGCCAGCCCTCTTAAGCATGCACATCGAGGGAGGAAAGGACTTCTGGAAGCTTAGAATGAATTATTGAGCAATCGCAACTTGGAGTGTACTCGGAGGCGGACGATTATGCACCAACGGAACTGAACTATTAATAGATCGATTAGATGATTTAAATTTGATACGAATAGTGGTCTACACGAACAAGTCTCTTTGGCAGTCTAATGCAAGAAATACCCATGAAGTGCACGTAAATGGTTAATAGCGTATATTGCAGGAAATTCTCATACTGCTATGCAATAGTAACAGTGATAATCCTACATACATAAATAAACTTACCTGAAACAAAACGAAAAATTACCAGGACCCAAATATAGTTATATATGTATATAGACATGTATGTCAATGTTAAGAGATTGAATTAAGATTGTTGGTAGAAGCTAATTAATAAAGACTGATTCGTTTCATCGGCTTGACTTTGAAAACATCGTAGATGATTTCAATTAATCATTTTGAGAATAAAGACTCAACACGGCCTCAGATTGAATCTTTATGACCAATCCCCATGAAACAGGCACAATCACTGTTAGCCGCAATGACCTGTCCAGAACTGAGCGATTTAAATATCTCGGGTCAATGCCATCAGTCACGTTATGAAATTGCTTCACGCACTAGCGCAATCTGGATGAAGTGGCGTTACACAACTGGTAGTCCTTGTGATCGACGTATAAGCGAACGTATGAAATCTAAAATTTACCGCGATGTCGTCCTTACTATCGCCTTCTACGGTTCTGAGTGTTGGCCGACTACAAAGGACAATAAACGGCGTCTTTTGATAACGGAGACAAAGATGTTGCGTTGAACTAGTAGCGTGACACGTTTTGATCACATCCGAAATGAGGATATCCGCAACCAATATGGAGTTGCATCGATCGTGAAAAAATTGCGAAAGAGGCTTCTTCGATGGTATGGTCTCGTAATTCGCGCTAACGATAATTCACTCGCCGATATTGGTCTGAACATCGAAGTCGATTGTAAGGCCGGCCGAAAAAGCAGTGGCCTAAGACGCTGGATGGGGATTTGAAACCCTCGCGATTGCATCCAGATCAGGCATTTGATAAAACCAAATGGCTAAACTGATGACGACGCGCCGACGCCACTTGTGAACCGCTCAAAGGAAGAAGAAAAAGAAGATTTTAAGAATAAAGGCTACTTTACACGATGCTAATTACTTACACATGAATTTGTATTCCAGTAGAGAACTGACTGCCAGTGCACACGCCGGTAGATTGAATGCAATTCTGTCTACTGGAGCGAGTTGGTTCTTCCACCAATACTTTTCCCCTACCATATGGTAGGATATCGGTTACACGATTCTAGTCATACATACATACGAGCGTTTGGTTTGGTGCTATTGAAGGCGTTGGCCTCTAGTTTGTTAAAACGTCCAAGTGGGGTGAAGACATTATTTTGGCGTGAAGACGCCAGTATCATTGGAGAACACTCGCTTTCAGTGCTCGCCCCAATGACTCGTACAAGTTAGCAATAGATCAAGATAAGCTTTCAAATCCACTAGGAACAGAGGGTATCACCATGATTTCTCTTGGCTGGGTAGTTTCTAACAGCGGTCGCTTGAATTTAAATGATCTTCTCTTCACCTCCGCATTCTCCCCATTTCAAATGAGTGTTAAAACTAATATCTAGCAACGATTACTAGTCGAGAACCTTCATTTGATTCCCCACTTAGCTATATTCACGAAACAAAATTTTACGCCACCCTTTGGCATATATGGGGGAATATAGTGAACAACATTTTTGTAAGTTCATAGTTTCAATTACCAAATTTCATGTTAATAGGTATGACCGTTTTCAAGGCAAATGCGGAGACAAGCGGAGTCAGTCAGACACACAGACAGGTAGACCTGTGAGTAATTGAAAGATTTCCCGTTAGGCGTGGTTTGACGTGACAGATTGAGGCATACGCATCTCTGGTGCGTGCACCAAATGGATGTGAGAAAGATACCCAGAACGCAAAACCACCAACGGTGGTGGACAATTTGGACATGGTGACATCAAGATAAAGTGCAGGGATGGCCAAGATATGCCAAAAATTAAAGAATATGTAAAAGCAGTAATCACGCCGGGACTCGTAGAGAACAGAGCCCGATGCAGAGGAATTGCTCTTCAGCCAGCTTGGGATGAAAATAGTTGAGCTACCCCAGTTTATCAAGGACAAGCACAATGAGCATCACATACATGGAAGTCCTCTATAACAGATTACAAGAGGAAGAAACAAATTCTAAGGGGAAACCGAAACCTGCTCTCCCAAAAGTGTGACTAACCACCTAACCACCTAAACAACCTGCCATCGAACTACGATCAAAAGGAGAGTACGGGGTAATCAGTAGCCGAATAAAAGAGAAATGGCGACTAGCGTAGTGAATCGAAACGAAAGCAATGAATTGGTCAAGGTTACCAACAAACAAGTCGGAATACCGGAAACTCGGCGCTTCAGGTATAAAAATTTTGTTTTTTTATTATGTTAAGGACATTTGTATGCAAGTCTTAGAATGCAATAAATTAACGTGAAATACAAAACTTTAACCTCCTATGGCCTTCTTAGTAACAGTTAGATCGCTTTCAAACCCCTTCAGAATTATTTTACATTATTAGATATATTGACACCAAATTTTGTAATTCTAGAAGGAACGTAAGGGGGTTCTTGGGTAAATTTCAATTATTCATTTTATTTGGTAAGGTATCGGAATGAGTTATATTTTCAGGCACAGATTGTGAATTTTTTCAGATTTTTCGGATAGGTTCTGAGAACGAGACATATTCTACTTCCCTGCTCCCCTATGTTTTACCCAGAACCAGATATAAGGTCAGTTTGAAGTACTAATCGGGTACCTCTCATTTGATACTCCACATGACCATATTCTGTGAAAAAAAATGAACACCTCCC
Organism: Hermetia illucens; assembly: GCF_905115235.1. Classification (NCBI taxonomy): domain Eukaryota; kingdom Metazoa; phylum Arthropoda; class Insecta; order Diptera; family Stratiomyidae; genus Hermetia; species Hermetia illucens. Next base: position 119,377,166 of record NC_051850.1, on the reverse strand, counting down.
TTTCGCATATATGGTCAAGCCCCCTCTCAACTCAACACAAAGCGGTGCCACCTTGCTATATGTAAAGGTTTTCACAGGTCATGCCCTCTCACTAATTTTCGTAAGAATTGGTTCAGCCGCTTCCGAGTAACCGACCGGGTGTGACAGGCAAGCGGACATTGAATCGAATTTGTATCATGATTTGGCGTCGGATGCCAGTCGAATCAGCTGTGAATGAGTACCTGAGTCAAATCAGGGTAATAATCTCGGGCGAGCGTAATGCTGATCGTATTGCCTGCTACAAGCTATCCTGCAATGTACCATTACAGTTTTGAATGAAGTACTTTAACACACTTCAAAACTCTGACCCAATATGGATCGTTGCGCCAACGACTATTATTATTATTATCATCCCTTTCAAGCCAGTCATAATACTTGGGAGTGTTAATAGACGCGAAAGTCAGCTACACGGTATATTTCCCGGTTGTTTACAGCGCTCAGCATCCTTCATGCAGTGGTGGGATGGACTGATGTTGGAATAAACTATAATCATTAGCACCTATTCAAGTTTAAGCTGATGAATTGGGTCTCAGATGACCCAGAATGTGCAATGCTACACTGCCCAAGATTTGTGGAGAGGGAACAGGCTCGCGTGTGAGGGGGATTCAGATGTGATCAACTCCATGATCGGATTCATCCAGGGCAAACTGCAAAAGACAGAGGAGACTAATAAATATGGTGTTGAGAAGAAAATAGAGCTGTAATGTAATACCGTATGGCGGTTCCAGGGTGCGGGGAGAGTCAGAAGTGATTTTAATCCGTAAAAGCACTTACACTGGTATGTCCAGGTCAGTGCCTTTTGAAGATTTCCATCTCCTCAAAAAAGAGGATAGATGGACAACTGTCGACATCTAACTAGATGTCGGTCTAATGAACCGATTTTAATAAAGTCTTTAAACAAGCGAGTAGAGAGAGTTGTTTTAAAGCTATATTATGGTTACACATCAAACAATGTAACATTAAACATGATTTTTCAAGTTTGGGACCTACTCACATACATATCTGCTATATTTTTAAATGGAGAATGGAGTTATATTTCGGCCTGAAAAATGCGCAAAATGACCATTTAATTCTTGCAAAATTGTCCACTACCACGAACTTGCACAGTATTACACCAATTTTAGAAATTGGAGGAGCTTCATCACACTCCTATTTGTTGTGGGGATAGTTTCTAAATCTCACAAAGAACGAAAGTTCATCTGAATCTGAAGGCTCCTCTAGTTTTTCAAGCTGTTTATGGCTCGTTGAACTTCCTCTTCGGCAATATCCGCACAATTCATGCCAGGCGTAGTGGCATGGCGGGTGCCTTCGGTGGTAATCCACTCAGCATTCTGGACGGGTAACCCCCAAAGTCCACCTTAATATTCTTTTGTTTCTGTCACCGGAAACTGTACTATCTGGACGATCTGTTAGGATTCGTTGAGTGATCTGAAAAAACTCCACTGATTCAACGCGGACTTTGCATTTTGAACACGTAGTCACTCCGACTTTCGCCATATCGTCGTAACCGACTGCATACGGCAGAAAATTTCTACTTTAGTGTGTTCAGAATTTCAACTACGGATATTTCAATGGGGATGACATAGCTTCCGTAAACCCTTTGCACTTTGAATCAGTCTAGTAATGTCCTGCCTTTCCGAGTCTCGCTGACGTTGCAGACCAATTTTCCATGGTGGATTTCCTCGGTCACTCAAACTAATAACGCGAAAATGAATCTGCTGACCATGCAATCTGACAGCCGCAACTGCACTACAAAACACAAGTGATTGTATTTGCATCAGCGATATATCAGCACACAATCGAGATGCAACCTTTATTATTGATTTGATGGGAATACCCGGTCTATGCAAAGGATCCATTTCCGAGAATTCTATATACGCTTTTTGGGATTCATCCCGAACGTCAGAGAAGACCTCAGTCGGACGGTAAATGAGAGTGCTTTGGCGAGTAGTGAAACTGTTGCCTGCAGTGCCGCGTGGTGTTGTTGGTCAACAGTTTACACGGTGACCTCAAATTGAACACGTTCTCTGATGGTGGTAGCGATTGTGTCGCTGGGAATTCTAAAGGGGTACTGGTCTGCGATTCTCTGCACAGTCACGTGCACGAATTGCGGGAATCGAGACGAGGCGAATCTCGGGTGAAACAAGAGGTGGTAAGATGTTGTACCTGCTCCCGCCGTTATTTCGTAGTAGGCGCGGATGATGAAGAGGTTCATTTCCTCATTCCACTTAATCCGCTTCCTACGTCAACCTGCTAAAGTGTCGCCACAGAAACAGCCGCAGCAGGCGAAGCAATGATCTTGGTCATCGTGGCGCCTAGACGTCGAACCGCCCAAGGACTAGCGGTTTCGACATCGTGCTGTCCATTAAGGGAGTCCGACCCAGCCACCAATTCAGACGACTCCTGGCGGTTATCTGTAGCAGATCTCAAATTCCATTTTTCGATTTGCATTTTAAACCAAACTGTCAGGTGTGGTGATATTTTCCTCAGTGAGTAATCTGCTAGATTGCAAAGTTGCTGCGCTTTCTTGACCCACTCCCCACCTCACCGCATTCAGATCACCCATTATGATTAAAATGTGAATTTTAGCAGGCTTGATAGCATCGAGTTGCTCAAAGTGAGCCTTCGTCTCATCGGCATCGGAAGGCTTCGTTGGTGCGTAACACTGCATTATTGAGATTCTGTGGTTCCTAGAATAAGAGGACCAACTTAGCGGATGTTGTTAGCACGAATTCCACATCAGATACACGCGCCAAACTTGTCAGAATACAATAGCATGGGGCAAGAAGGATAGGAAGGCTCCCCACAGTCCTACCAACTTGTTCCGCTTGACTTCTCTATCGATGGAATTTGTGCTGACGTTGAAGCAAGCGAGCATTTTGGGGCGTCTCAATATCGTCGTGTAAAAATTTTCGGACATTCCAAAATCCAATCGTAAACCGAACCAAGAGATCCGAAGCATAACAACTTCGACAATTCCTTTTGCAGTCGCCTTTCTATAATATATAAGCAGGGAATATTTTGAGTACATGGGGCAATGATTTCTCGTTTTAAGAGTTTCGATCATTAGTTGTGTGTTACAAGATTATAGTGACTCTTCCTTCCACCTCTGTCAAACGGGCTTGAGACCGGCTATAGTGGCGTTAATTACGTCATATTGCCTATAGACCACTCGCTAGAGAGTCGAGCCTCCGAGAGTTTTTAATTTAAATCATTATTTTCATGAAAGTGAACTAAGTGCTAGTTTAACGTCAAAAGAAGTTATTGAGCGAGAATCTCTTTTCAGAATTTTCTTTTATTTACTTCTTCCATATCCATATGTCCCACATTGGGCGGCAATAGTATTAAACTTGCGTTGCAATATAAAAGTGCGTTGGTACTTCTCTAGCCAGCAAGCATGGGACAGGGACTGTTTTTTGGTTTGCTGTCTTGTGCCATCATGGAGGATTAAACTCCGCCAAAGACGATTCGAAGCCCGTTTCAGAAAAGAGGAGGGACGAGTCACGATAATCTGAATGGCTATGTGACAGGCTCGCGTAGTAGTTGAGGGCTTCTCTGGACTTTGACATCTGTAACGAGGGTCCTGAAAACGATCGCTTTCCATGACTTGTGCATAAGTTTTAGTGTCACACGTTAGATGTTGAGATGCTGGAGAGCACTTGTCACCCTTGTGCACTTTGCACTGTGCACTGTGCTCTGGAAAGCCTGGTATAAGCAAACGTGAATGTGATGGTGGATCAAAGTTTATGAGAACCGCGAGGGACTTCCTAAAAATGATATTGAGATCGTGGTGAAGGTGGACTCTGCGAACATCATGCTCGAATATGGTATAGGGGCTTGGCCCTGGCGATCCTAGCGAGAATGGTAACAGGTTTAAAAGTGTCTGCAGTTTATAGCGCCTCGCAGTAGATGGAGCTGTCTTTTGTATGCGTGTAACGTGGAAAACACTGGCTGCCTTCGCTTACGTGTTGTGGGCGCGGTTTCTCGCAGAGTTGGAGAGCTGCGACTCCCCAAATTTCACATCAACTATCACCTACATTAGCTTGCTGTTCTTAGTGTAATCTCATATCGGGGAACGCTTGCGATTTGAACCCGACTCAGATGCAGTGGTTTTGAAATCTATAAAAAATAATTTAAGGGGTGGAAGCAAAAAGGTCTTGATCTGTCCTGCAGATGATGCATGTTTTCGGCGTCCTCGAAAACTTCTTCCTCAAAGGGAGTGCAGTCTCTCTGCTTCACACCCCAAGTTCTTAAGAGCCTGCCAGATAGGAAACTAAGCCTACGCTATGGACATGGGATAATATAATGGGGCCTAATGTATGATCTGAGCTTTATGAACTTGTAATGAAAGTAATGAAGTATAAGATGATCATACTACCATCCTGTGTGGCCGAAGACGACGTAGAGGGAAGAGCTATCTCAAAAACCCAAAAAGGTGGCAAAATTCATCGTGAAGCATGGGCTGATCACGGGAACATCTCCGATTTATCGAAACGACCCATAGTTAGCACTTGATCGTTCTGCTTACGGCATGTATTGGGACCGACAAGTTCTAACTGATCGGCACATTCCACACAACAAGCCTGACGTGCGGTGACAAGATGTTATTGATGTTGCTGTCCCTCATAATAGCAACAATGAACGGAAATACGTGGAGAAGAATATGAACTAGGAGCCATTGGCTCGAGAAATAAAACAATTTGGCGCCTCGAGTGGGTGGTTGTAGTTCTCATAATATTGCCAGCTACAGGTATTGTACCTAAATCCCTCACGGCTTACCTTGATGTCCTGGGACTTTCGTACAGTCTGGTTCAAATCATGCAGAAATACGCCATTTGTGCTCGATGTGGGGAGTTCTCAACGGATTCTCCGATTGACCTTCCACCGGCCACTACCACCAGCGCCTTTTTATAATTTAAGCAGGTAGAATCGTCCGAGCCTATATGCTTTCCACTAAATATCCGGCATCTGTCGAGATTATGACAACTCGGAAAAAATAATGGAATAAAAATAAGAAAAAACAAGTCGGGAAACCGGAAGCTAGACGCATCAGGTATAAAAGGTTTTGTGTATTTCGTTCATATAGAGATGTGAGTGCGCATTTGTCCCATTAGTATGTAGCACGTAATATATGCATATACTCATTTTCAAGTGATATTGACATTCAAACTCTTGAATTTGTACTGAAGCGACAGCTTTGACCTATTATAACTTTGTTAGTAATAGTTCAATTTTGAGAAAATTTGGTAAGATCATGCTCTTTGATGTAGCCTACACTATTGCAAAATTTTGTGATTCTAGGGTGAACTTAAGGGGAGGTTTTCCTGCCAATTACTAAAAATTATAGTAATATACTATTATTTACTACATTTGAACAGTTATCGGTATGGGGGGTATTTCGGAGCCTAGGCACCATATAGTGGCAGCCCCCTGATTTTTTTCAGATTTTTCGGTTGGGTAGTTTCTGAGAATGGGTTCGTTAAAGAAATGATCACTTTGAACTCCCCGCACTCCCCACCTTTCTAACAAATGTCAAAACTAAGACCGGCTTCGAAAAGTACTAACCTTTAATTTGATACCCCACATGACTATATTTGATGAAAAAAAAATTTACACCCTCCTTTTGCATGTATGGGGACCCCCCCTTAAATTCAACGTAAAAGGATGTATCTCACTATATGCATGAGCATTCACAGTTTCCATCTTTCTACCAAATTTTGTGTCAATCGCTACAACCGTCTCCGAGAAAAATGCGTGTGACGGCCAGACAGACAGACAGACGGACAGATAGACAGACAGTTACAATGTAAGGATCTCGATGAAGTTACATTGAAAGGAGAAATTTGCACTGCTCTGAAGGAGCAATTCAAGTTAAAAGAACTTACAGAGGAGTCTGTTGTCGGTCTACGGAAAGCTTATGGTGGCACTCAAACGGCCACCATACGAGTGCCAGCGGAGGCAACGCAGATGTTGTTAGCTGCCGGAAGGGTTCGGATTGGATGGGTTGTCTGCCGTTTAAGGGAGCAAACTTCACAAAAGAGGTGCTTTAAATGCCTCATGTTTGGGCACTTCGCGAAAGCATGCACCAGCAGCATTGATCGGTCCGATCGATGCAGAAGGTGTGGGGAGAAAGGCCATATTGCCAGAGAGTGCAATAGGGACCCCAAATGCCTATTGTGCGAAGCAAAAGAGGGAAAGGATAACCGGCACATTGCCGGAAATGGCAAATGTCCGGAATTTAGGAAGGCGCTCACTGCAATGAGAAAATGAGGTTTATTCAAATAAACCTCAATCATTGCAGGGTCGCTCAAGATTTACTTGAGCAGACCACGTTCGAATCTAACATGGAAGTTGCCATCATAAGCGAAACGTATAGAAACCGTCACGGTGGCGTATGGGTCAAAGATTCGACTGGTGGAGCGGCGATATGGGCTTGTGGTCGACAGGCCATACAATGTACTGCAAGTCGGGCAGCCAGTGGCTTTGTGTGGGCGAAAATAAGTGGTGTATATGTATACAGCTGCTACGCCCCACCAAGTTTGCCACTGCCTGAATTCGAGCAAATGTTTGATAATCTTGTTCTCGACGCAAGGGGACGAAGTCCAAAGGTGATTGCTGGTGATTTCAAAGCTTGGGCCCTAGAATGAAGCAGCAGAGAATCAAATGCTAAGGGGCGCAGTCTATTAGAGGCTTTTGCGCAGATGGACATGGTTTCGGCTAACGAAGGTGCCGTAAACACCTTTCAGAAAGGGGGGCAGGCTCGGTTGTAGACCTGACCTTTATCAGCCCTTCCCTGGCACGTGGTTTGTCCTGGTGCGTCAGTGAACGCTACACCCACAGCGATCACCAGGCAATCTTCTTTGAGACATGTGTCGAGCCACAGGGCAAAGAGCTATCATACCCGAAAGCGAAAAAGATTTCAGGCTGGTCTGCAAAATCTTTGGATGAGCAGACCTTCATACAGGTGTGGTAGATCAACCTGATAAAGCAGGCGCCTCTACGGAAAGAGCCGTCCATCTGGCTCAATGCATCGCCAAAGCACGTGACGCGTCCATGCCTAGGAGGTGCTCATTCCCCAGTAGAAGACCAAACTACTCGTGGAATGATGAACTGACCGGTCTTCGATCAGCCTGCCACCGAGCCAGAAGAGCGGCTCAGAGGGCGGTAGGTAGAATCGATCAGGGGCAGAAAGAGTGCGCCTATAAGGCAGCCCGCAAAACCCTCAAGCTCGCCATCCAGCGAAGCAAGGTGAAATGCTTTAAGGAGCTCTGCTTAGAAGCGGACATAAACCCGTGGGGGAGTGCTTATAGAATAGTGATGGGACGATTCAGAGGCCGCTCCTCTCCGCAGATCACGTGTCCCACCCTCTTGCTGAAAATCATCCAGGGGTTATTCCCCCGGTAAAAGGAGAGCACCGACATATTCCAACCACCTCTGAATGTGACGGTAATTCCTCCAGTCACCAGAGACGAACTGCTGGAGATCTGCGGCAGAATAGGAGACAATAAAGCGCCGGGTCTGGACGGAGTACCGAATAAGGCCCTTAAGCTTGCCGTGAAATCCAGGCCGGACATGTTCGCTGAGTTGTTCGAAGCGTGCATGTCCGAAGGAATATTTCCGGCGGCTTGGAAGCGACAGAAGTTGGTACTTCTGCCTAAGCCTGGTAAACCTCCAGGTGAACCATCGTCATACCGACCCATATGTCTTTTGGACACGGTGGGGAAGATGTTGGAGCGGGTAATCTATAATAGATTACCCCCGGTTGTTGAGAGCCAAGGCGGCCTTTCAGATCGGCAGTATGGGTTCCGAAAAGCCAGATCAACCATTGAGGCCATCAAATTGGTTACTGGCTTCGCCGAAGATGCAATTCACGGAAAGGGTAGTACCAGCAAATATTGCGTGCTAATAACCCTGGACGTGAAAAATGCATTCAATTCGGCTAATTGGAATCTAATACGCAAATCCCTAGTGAAGGTTGGTATTCCCGCCTATCTTGCTGCTATCGTCAATAGTTACTTAACTGAAAGGAGGCTCTGGTATGACACTGAAGACGGACCCCAGGAGTATGTTGTTTCCGCGGGTGTCCCGCAGGGCTCCGTATTGGGCCCACTACTGTGGAACATCATGCACAACGATGTACTTAATCTTCCCCTTCCGGAGGAAGCCACAGTGGTGGGTTACGCTGACGACATAACACTGGTTGTTGTCGCAAAGCATCTCGAAGATGCTGAATTATACTCAAGTGAAGCAATCAGTGCTGGCAAATGCTGGTTGGAGAGCTCTGGTTTGACGCTTGCGGAGGAAAAAACAGAAGCGGTCCTCATCACGAAGCGCCGGAAGAGAAATTACGCCTGTGTTAGCATCGGGAATTATATCATCACTTCCAAGCCGACCATCAAATACTTGGGGGTGGTGATAGACAGAAAGCTCAGCTATAAGCAACACGTACAGTATGTTTGTGATAAATCATCCACTGTTAGTATGGCCCTGGCGAGGATGATGCCGAACGTGGGAGCGCTACGGCATACCTTTAGGTTGCTTATAGCCAGGGTGGTGACCTCAATCATGCTCTATGCGACTCCAGTTTGGAGCGAGGCGTTGCGGATGTCAGTTAACACTAGCAAACTGAATTGAGTCTACAGGAGGACGGCTCTGAGGGTATGCTCTGCCTTCAGGACTGTCTCAGATGATGCAGCATTCGTCATCTCTGGAATGATGCCGATTGACATCTTGGCAGATGAGATGGCGAATATATACCATGCGAAGCCAATCTCTCCCTTATCGCAGACGAAGAACGCTGAGAGGGAGAGATCCATAAATAGATGGCAAGAGCGGTGGGAATGCCTGGGAAAGGGTCGGTGGACTCACAGGCTCATTCCTGCCATCAAGCAGTGGTTGGAGAGACGACACGGTAAGATTAATTGTAATCTCACCCAGTTTCCCACGCGCATGGAGGATATCTCCAATACTTTCACAGGTTTAAATTGGAGACCTCACCCGACTGTCAAAATTGTGATGGAGTCCCAGAGGACCCAGAACATGAATTCTTCCACTGTCCGAGATTTGCGGAAGAAAGGAGGAATCTAGAGAAGACTCTAGGAGAGGTGCTGGTACCAGAAAATCTGGTGCCGAAAATGTTAGCACATCAAGAGAATTGGGATGCGGTCAACTCCATGGCCGCATCTATTCAAAATAAATTGCGAAAGGCAGAGGAAAGGAGAAAAACGTGGTCACATGCGCCGCGTATAGAAGAAATGTGACTAAGCTAGAGTGATCTGACTCCGCGCCGTGATGTAATACCTTAGGGTGGTTCCACGGGGCAGGGAGAGAGTCGGGGTTTTGTTTTAATGAATAAAAATCCCACACGCTGGTGTGTCCAGACCAGTGTCTTTTGAAGATTTCCACTTCCTCAAAAAAAAAAAAAGACGAGAGACAGACAGACAGACAGTAAACCGATTTTAGTAAGATTTTGTGTTTAGGAGGAAAAACTTACACTTTTTTCGTAACCTTTGGGAGTTGTTGGTTTCATGAAATGTAGATCTTGTTTTGGATTTAAAATTATTTTTATCTCAACAATAAAAACAAAATGTAGGGAGATATAAAGAAGCATACATATTGTCAAAATATACTGAATTAACTTATTTGGGTGATGTACTTTAGTTGTGAGTACCTGAACATTATGGATTCAGTGTCGATTCATTTCATCCCATGTAATTTGGGTCGCATTTTCAAGGTGCTATGCATGTCGAATGGGTTTAGTCAGATTATCTAGTCAGGAGTTTCTTACAAAAGGTCGATTAATCGAATCTTGTGGATTTGTAACTTGAGGAGTAGCAACATAGCCAGTTCTGTTGTTGCTGCTACTGTTATCATCGAAGAAGGATAGTTCTCCATGCGAGTGATTACTGTATTGATCACAAAAAGCAATTCGAGGATAGGTGATAAATTCTTAACAAAAGAAACACACCTTCTAGTCTTTGCCATGAATAATTTTACACTCTTCCTGACTCACAGATACTCGAAATAACGGCTGTGATCCTTGCTAATGACATGTTTTTCGAATTTTACCATGTCCAATACACAATTTCACTTTCACCGTCTCAAGGTGGTACCTCGTAGGTAAAAAATAAAGTTTTCCTCCGGCTTGTTTTATTTCCTGAGTCTTCCCAGCGCCTCACACATTCCGACCAGAAATTCTCGAAAGCAACAAATGCGATATTCTTCGTACGCCGCACACTAAAACTCAACCGCAAATCATTCTAGTGAAACTATTTTATCTATTTTCCATAACACCGGAATACAATTTGACTTATCACAAGAGCAGCGAGAAACATAAGAAATTTTCCGTAGTTACCTTTTTCCGGACCGGCTCTTTCTTTCTTTTCAGAAGACTCTTCAGATAATTTCTCGATCTCCTTTTCTTTTCAAATCACCTTAACATCCCCCTGCAAAAGTGCAAGACCAACTCTCCCCTTTAGTTTACTTCGCCTTCTTCGACGGCGGATTCCTATTTTCCTGCCCGAAATCGCTTTCACTGCTTCCACAGATAAATTGTTCCCGGAAAAATTGAGATGGAAACGTTTGTGCAAATTACTTTTAAAAATAAAAATCACCAACCTCAAAACAACGTGAATCAGGCAATACGAATTAACTCCTCCGCCAGCGGTTCCTCTTCGTCCTTCTCTCGGAAGCATTCCTCACTTTCCACCGCCTCGCTCACAAAGTTTACAATCTCCCGCCGTTAATTAGCTATCCACCTCGAATCGCTTATGTTGCCAGCAATATGCACATGCGTGTACGGATGCTGCAAATCATTCTCCTCTGTCACGATCAATTCGCCTGAATGCTTTCAATAATGGGCAATCTGCGGCGAAAGTAATGGTAATTGCACATTATAGAATGCATTATTTGAACAAATTAATCCAGAAAAAGGCGAATGAAATTCCGCTCCCCCCGCGAAGCCGCGGCCACTACAAATTACATTTCTCCTTTTTCCGTTACATATCCAAACCTGTTAGCAAGCGAATCTTTAAGTCTTTCTGATACACTTCCACCTTCATTATTGTGCACTAGTTTGAATGGAGCTTAATTGCAGATGAGAAGAAGTCATAAGAAATTGGCGATTATACTGGTATGTTGATCTGAATAGAATTAATCAGACCTTTCTGTTTGACTTATATTGGACTATATAGGAGTAGCTAAGAAGGAAAAAACTTTACTTCCTCTTTCGTTGGTCTGCATATGAACTCCGTTTCAAGAAATGGGAAGGAAACACACATATGATTATACAAAGCGGTCATATAATTTTTAAAGGTCGATTACACTGTTAACAGTGAGAACGGATGCGTTTATCGTTTAATCCTGTTTTCTCTACAAATTTGAATTTGCCTTCATCATAAATATTTCATTCAATAATTGTAAATTTTTATGGATATCAGCACCAACTGGTGAAAAGTATGCATGTATTATCATTCCCATTACAAAGGAACCTCCTCAAACAAAAAAATACCGAAAAACTCATCCGTAAAATCGTTATTCAGAGATTAATCATAATCTGCGCAAAAACGTCTCCATTGCCTCTCCATTCTTAGGAAATTATGGCGTACGATTTACAACTCAATATTTATCAGAATATTTCTGGGCATTATGTTCTGTGAATCTTATCAAATTTTCATGATGGCTATCTTCTTGGGAAATATTTTAATTATTCAGAAATGAAATTTGAAATGCTCATGCGAGCATAAACTGATACTTTGGGAGGGAAGAAGTATCGACCCGTCTGTTAGGGGCTGCACCGCTGACCTATTCCTTTTTATGTCGGGAAAGGAACTCCGCGAAAGAATTTCCATTTTATCAGGTCGTAAAACTTTATTGGGACTGACTATATTATGGTCGCATATCTGAGTAGATTCGCCTAGGTAAAGATACGTATCTATTGTGGATACATTTGAAATGCATAGACATATACACGTATGTCTGTATATCCACAGATATGTAGGATTAAAGTGGGTAAAGGTTGGTTTAAAATTTTCCAATATAATAGCCTACATTAGTTTTGGATTGAAATAAAATAATTTAGTCAAAATATACAAGACAATCGTCGGAAGGATTTGTTATTTTGTGAAGGAGACCCATCTTCTCCTACCTTTTCGAAATATGGCGGTACATTAGCAAATCAATATGCAGTTTGATTTATTTTACATAGGGACCTTAACAGAAAATCAGGGACTGCCGAGAAAATTATATTATTAGAAATTATGGGCTCGGGGGTTATCCTCTTTCCCTCCTCCTCTCGCCAGACCTGCTTCTTAAGGGAATCATTTTGGACGTGAAAATTATTCAGGATTTCGTCCTTATGACTGCGTTTGGAGAATACTGACAAAAGCGTCTTCACATAGGGTTTCTCTTCTAGTTCCAGTGTCAAGGCGCTGCCGAGTGATACTATGTTCAAGTTCCCACTTGAGCTCAGTGTTAAGTTTTATGATAAAAAGCGCTGCTTAATGTCAACAATTTATGGGATATTACCCCGCAGACGGACTTGCAGAGTAAAACGTATGGAACAATTAAATTCCATCGACGTCGTCTCATTCACCGCTGCCATTATATCAATGCGAAGCCATTTGCACGAAAATAACTTCGTCTGAGTTAGCTATGCATGAAGAATACTTTTTAACAGTAACCGCACGTCGAACGAGTCTATTTACCGCCTACCGCTAGCCCTAGTAAAAACAAGCAGGATGCTTGGAGTTCTGGCTCATCAAGCTTTAAATACAGAAGAATATGTCTACGAATTGGTTATGGTAAAACTTTGCAAAAGACTTTTTAGTGCTCATCGAGCAGGAGCAAAAAATTCCAATAGGAAAACTAGTCAACATCATCACAGAACCATCCAGGATAACCAAAAATTCCCAGCGCTCGACCCGAGGCAGGGTCTGGCTGGTCTTCATTTTCTATCATAATAATAATGATCGTTGGCGCAACAATCCACGTTGGATCAGGGCCTTGAAGTGTGTTAAAGCACTTCATTCAAGACCATAACGGTATACTAGGAGGCAATGTGGTCAGCATTGCATTCATAAACATTCCCTTTATAGATTTTCCGAGCTGGATCATCCTCATTCGTATGGACCGCCGGCCGCAACCTATTGAACTGAATTTTATCCATAATCATGGTATTGCTTATAAATTTCGTAGTAATGTAGGCTACGGAATCTTCCATCTTCATGTAGAGGTCGCAAAACTCTTCGGAGGATTCTTCTCTCGGACGCAGCCAAAAGTTCACAATTTTTCCTGTTAAGAACGCAAGTCTCCTTGGAATACATGAGAACTGGCAAGATGATTGTCTTGTACAGTAAGTGCTTTGACCCTATGGTGAGATGTTTCGAGCGGAACAGCTTTTGTAACCTGAAATAGACTCTGTTGGCAGCCAACAACCGTGCATCCTCCTAGCTGTTATCGGTTATGATTTTCGACCGTGAATAGGAGAAATTACCAACGCTTTCAAAGTTGCAGTCTCTTGTCTATATTGTTTGTATTTGACCAATGTGGTTTGATGTTGTAGTTTCTTTGATTTTTGGTGCTGATGTTGACAGCGTAGGCCAGTAGTTGGGTAGACTAGAAGAGGATGGCGCCTCTTGCATATACCTCAGCATCACGGATCACTTTTTCAGGGCCAAGTTAAAGAGGACGTATGATGGGTCATTGTGTTAGACTGTTGTTGATTTCGAGCGGTCACGAGAGTGATCCTCCTGCTTTTATCTGTTCTCACACATTGGTCAGGGTCAGCGTAGTCACTCTTATCAATTTCGTTGGCATACCGACTTTTCTCGTGGCCGTGTACAATTTTACCCTGGCCATGCTGTCGTAGGTGGCTTTAAAGTCGATGAAGAGATGGTGCAACTGATGTTCATATTCCAACAATTTTTCCATCGCTTGCCGCAGAGAGAAAATCTGATTTGTTGCTGATTTGCCTGGAGTGAAGCCTCTTCGGTATGGGCCAATGATATTTTGGGCGAATCGGGCTATCCGGCCTAGCAAGATTGAGGAGAATATATTATAGATGGTACTCAGCAACGTGATACCTCTATAATTGCTGCACTATGTACTCCCTTTTTATGTATGGGATAGATAAGGCCTCGTTGCCAGTCGTCTGGTATTGATTCCCTGTCCCACACATTAAGCATAAGTTGATGAACCACTTGGTGATCGTCTTCATATCGTCATCAATCGGCTGTATTTCCATTGGCTCCTGGCGACTTATGTTTTTTTAGCCAATGAATTGCCCGAACTCCCATGCTTGGTGGTGGCAGTATTTGTTCGTCGTCTTCAGTTGGCGGGGCCTTGGATTCGCTGATATTTTGGTTGTTGAGCAGTTTATCAAAATATTCAACCCTTTGCTTCAATATACCTATTCTCTCGAAAATTAGATTTCTTTTTTTCCTCAGTAAACTGAACATCGAGGTGTATAAGGTTTTGATTCTGCTAATTTGTTGGTCAAACTTGCATGCCGGTGTTCCCTGTACTTTTTGAGTTGCCAGAGTTGTTGTTTCCCCCAGGTTTCCTTTTTCTATCTGTGAAGTCGCTTATGCACTCGTGGTAGTTCGTGATAGGTCTCTGCGTATGCCCAGGTTCTTTGAGAGTGCAGCACTTCTAAGAGGTTAGATATTGTCTTCTATTTGTAGTTAAGTCTAAAATTGGTAGACCAGTAGCTTACTCCAAACTACAATTTTATTTTATTATGTATATATATTTTGTACTGATGAAGGCAGTAAGTTGCTCCCGAAATATATATATACATAATAAAGTAAAATTGTAGTTTGGAGTAAGCTACTGGTCTATCAATTTTAGTGCAGCATTGCCCGGAATGCGGTATTCTTCTGTTCTGCTGGTAGCTTACATTTATCGTCGAACAAGCCGTTCCGACTTTTTTGCGACAAGTAATTGTGAAGATGATTTGTTCGTGATTCATCTAAAGGGCATGTATTAGTTGCGGTCATAGCGGCATCCATTTTACTCTCCTTATATTCATGACGGAGGACTCTTCAATCTGATTGTGAGAGGGGATACGAGGTGGTATTGTTATTCGAGCTCGAACTACCATGCCAACGAGATAGTGGTCCGGGTCTATATTGACGAGAGGTTGAATACGGTCCTGTCTGGAAATGTCACGTATGTTTGTGGACCGTTTTTCACGTAAACCAGATACTTTTAACAACCACTTCGTGCGTTACTGTTAGATAGTCCGCAGTAAGACGTCAATGGTAGTTTTTTGTAAGCTATGGGAACCAACGTAAGGCTTCTATGCCGGTTCTGGCCCAAGGTGGTTGTTAAAAGCTCCAATTATTAATCTGATATTATACCTGGGACAGGTGTGAACGTTAATGAGGTTTATAGTTCCAAATTTGCATCGACGACAGCAGGTGTCACTTTTTGGCTGACTAAGAAACCTACTCCGAACACATGGCTTATTGGGTGGCCACTATCATACATGGTGTAGCAGCTCTTCGCGAGGAAACCGGTCCTTGTTCAGCACACCCTTGCAATGCTATTACATTGGGATAGGATATCGGCTAACTCTTGGCAGTTCCTTTTCTGAACGTTCTATGAGAAAATGCGCGAATCGTTAGTCAGTTTTCGTTGCCTCTTTCGTCGTTGTGGTGCCAATCCAGGTTGAAGGATGTTTCACTTTCATGCGTCGTCGTAATTTCGTAAAGATTAGCGTAGACAGATTGGCGGAAGGTTTTTTAAGAGGGATCATCTAAGTATTTCCAGTTATAAAAACACCCTATTTCGGTAAAATTGACAAATTGATTGAATTTAAAAGAAATTATTGTGAAACATATCGACGTATCTTGATGATGATAAAGTGGCGTCCATAAAGTAGCCCTGTGAGCTTCGTTTAAGTGACAATGAGCAACTAATCACATAGACCATATCGCGATTAGCAATAAATTTAAAAATTGTCTTCTGAATGTTGGTAATAAAATACCGGAAGTTGGACACTTGGGGTATGTAGGTTTTGTGTTCATCTTATGTGACAAACTTCTTATGGATGTTTTCCCATTCGTATATATTTAAAACTGCTTTCAACCCTACCATTCATATGAGTTCACTTCATATGACGATGATGTTATACACGTCTCAGAATACGATAAATTCAGGTGAAATCCAAAACTTTAACCTTTTATAACTTCGTTAATAATAGTTGGATTTACTTCAAGCATTTCAAATTGAGTATTATATTATTATTTATTATGGTACTTATTTGTACTTCCAGGATGGGGTTTCTGAGAAAATTTCTAAAATATGGTAATGTTAACTTTATTTTTGCAGATATAGGAATGGGAAGTACCTTGAGGCCAAGATTTCGTGCAGCAGCATAATCATAATTTTTGTCAGATTTTTCATTTGGATAGGTTCGAACGGAGGCACTTGTGCGCATTTGGATGTGTGCGTGTATGGGCGTGTTTATGTGCAGGTCGGGTAGGTGGGACAAAAACACCTGCCCGGGGACAAAAATGGCAATTGGAAGGATACCCAGAACAAGGAACCAATATGGAGGAAGAATGGAAAGCAAAATTTACCTCACTTCAGTACCGTCGTTGATATCCCTGCTGTGCTTCGGTAATTTAACTTGGCCTCCGTTGCATCCGATACTATAAGAAGCCTGGAGAAAGAGGCATTTAAAAGGAGCATATTACTCCCGAAAACGCCTGTTCCGAAAACACGGAAAGATGCTTCACAGACTGACCATTCATCAGCTCTGCTGGGGTGACTACACCTGGTTGGGAGATGTCGCAGAAGCTAATGCTTGATCCATTAAGGAGAACGACCCTGCGATCTTCCCTGAACCCAACGGTGGTGAAGGAAGTAAATTGAAGAAGCTGATAAATACGTAAATGCACAGTGGGAGAGTCATACAGAGGAATAGTGCCAAAATACGGACGAAAATGATAGAGTGGTCCGAATTCATAAAGGATAAACACAATGTGCACCAGGTCATCAAAAATATGCCCAGAGCCATTCGCGTACTGTACAATAGTGCCAAGAACAAAAGAAATGCCTTGAAAAAAGCAAGCGTCACTGAGACAACACACATGATACCCCCTCCAAAACGAAAGGGTAGTAAGCTTGAAAAAAAGGGGAGCCGAACGATTCTGAAAATTTCCTCGGCAAGGTAGGGAGGAGAAGAGGCACAAGTACGGGCCAAAAAGCAGGAGATTACGATACATAGACGACATCATGACCAAAAAGGATATCCGCGAGGCCTTGAAAAAACAGTTCTGACCACTCTGTTTGCAAAATTCCGCAAACAGAGGTCTGAGGAAGGCTTATGAAGACACACCAACGCAACTATAAGCTTACCAGCTGAAACAGCGTTCAAACTGCTGGCGTCTGGTAAAGTAAAAATAGGTTTGAACGTTTGCCGAATCAGCGAGCAGGTGTCCCTGAAGTGTGGCTTTAAATGCCATAGCGGCGAAAAGGACCGGTGAATGTGACAGGTCAAAAAGATGAAGAAAGAAAATTCATGCGACCATCTGTAATGATATTAGTGGAGATAGGAGATCAGGCCGATCATCCTGAGTGGCCGATAACGACCTAGAAGGCAGAGCTATCCCAAAAAAACTAAACAAATTGGCAAAATTGACCGTGAAGGTCTGCCCACAAAGATTGAAGCTCTATCAAAGTGCTCGGTCGACACGTTCTTGCACGCCTCTGTGCTAGCCAGGCTCGGGAATGTGGGGGGTCCTTTGAGCGCTTTGATCCCTCACGCTTCATTACTTAAAACAACGTGCCTTTTCCGATGCGTGGATCCGCACCGGATTTTTAGATTCAATTTTACAAGGAATTTCGCGACGGTCTATCGATGGACAAACAGAACGCGAGCTAAATTGGAAAATAGAAAAAAAAAAAACCGGCTCGACCGCGCGCGTGGAGCCGTAAGTCTCCGGACCCGAGTGCCGCGATCAAGGAGGGGAAGATCCACGACGGATCACCATCTCGATTGCCGTCTCTTCCGCCTCAGATCTTGTACGAGGCGCGGCCTCTGAGGTTCCCACCCTTCCTCGACATCCTCCGGCCAGTGATTCGTTTAGAGGATCTCCCTTCAATAGGAATTCTGCGGGAGTAAGGAGGAACTAAGGGGAGGAAGTCCTCAAACCACCATCACTCTATTCACATTTCATTGTTTATCAAATTCTATAATATTAATCATAACAACAAAAATGAAAATAAAAATAAACAATTGGTCAAATTCAAAGAAGAAAATAATAAAAAAAATGAAAAATAAATAAAAACAAAAAGAAAATAAAAAAAAGAAAATCAAAACAATGATTCACCCAGGTCGTCACGCCGAGCTCGGTTGGCGGCTGGTGTACCTATTTTTTGTTTTTAAATTCAAAATATTAATAATTACAAGATATATAGTCCTTAGAAAAAAACTAACGTTAATTCACTTTCTATCTATAATTTCGTACTTCACTTTTTATGTGTTTGTGTTGGCTTATACACAGCGCAGAAATTCCGACACTTTACTTCTGCCGCTAAATATTAACTTCATTCATTTGATATTTCGATTATCTGTCTTTGTTTTTCTACTTTTTGCTTTAAATCACTGTGCATTTATTATTTGTTAACGATTGAACGATTTGTCAACGATTTGAACTTATTCACTGAATCTTCGTTTAAAAATCACTTGCGTTAGGGATTAGCACGAAATGGTGTTAGCTTTCTTGATTGAATTCCTTTCTTTCGCTCGCGAAAATCTTCACACCTTCGGATTAATGATCCTCTTCTCTTCTCCAAGACTTTAAAAAATTCACTTTTGTTCCTCTTCCTCCTCTCCAAGACTTTCCAAATTCAATTTTTCCTCTTCCTCCTCTCCAAGACTTTCCAAATTCAATTTTTCCTCTTCCTCGATTCCGCTCCTCTTCCTTTTTCCTCCGTCCTCACTCAGCACCAAAAACCAAAATCCCTTGCCGCCAAAACTCTTCCCCCCAGCAACATCCTCGCTGTCTTTGTTCGTGCACCGCTTCTATTCCCGCTACATAGCCTTTCTCACTCGGCAATGTTGCGGCAACATGCGCATGCGCCTGCAGATACGGCAAATCATTCGCCTCCTGTCAAGGTCAATTCGCTCGAATGCATTGAATAATGTGCAATCTGCGGCGAACATTAAGGCAATTGCACACTATTAAATGCATTGTTTAAGCAAATTAATTAAGAAAGAGCCGAATGAAATTCCGCTCCCGTCGCGCAGCCGCGGTGACTACACATCCTAGCGACAATCGAAGCGAAAAGGCTCATGAAAAAATGCGGTACAGTGGTGAATTGTATTATCATCATCATCATCAACGGCGCAACAACCGGTATCCGGTCTAGGCCTACCTTAATAAGGAACTCCAGACATCCCGGTTTTGCGCCGAGGTCCACCAATTCGATATCCTTAAAAGCTGTCTGGCGTCCTGACCTACGCCATCGCTCCATCTTAGGCAGGGTCTGCCTCGTCTTCTTCTTCTACCATAGATATTACCCTTATAGACTTTCCGGGTGGGATCATCGTCATCCATACGGATTAAGTGACCCGCCCACCGTAACCTATTGAGCCGGATTTTATACACAACCAGACGGTCATGGCATCGCTCATAAATTTCGTCATTGTGTAGGCTACGGAATCGTGCATTCTCATGTAGGGGGCCATAAATTCTTCGGAGGATTCTTCTCTCGAACGCGGCCAAGAATTCGCAATTTTCCTTGCTAAGAACCCAAGTTTCCGAGGAATACATGAGGACTGGCAAGATCATAGTCTTGTACAGTAAGAGCTTTGACCCTATGGTGAGACGTTTCGAGCGGAACAGTCTTTATAAGCTGAAATATTGAGATTGTATGAGATCAGCAAGGTTCCTCCAGAAGAAGAAGCAAAGATATTAAAAACGGGCTCATGGAGGAACTACTGTACCGCATCTCCTTATACAGGCGAACGTTGAGAGCAGCGGAAGAAACGCGGAAGGTGAACACAGTCGCACTTCTCGCTGAGTACACTGCAAGCGCAACCACAGGATGAAACCCGAAGAAAAGGGAGCAGAAGTTTCTTCCATGCGGAAAAGAAAGGGTGGCGGAGTCTGGCTGAATTAGGAATGAGAACCACTAGCAAGAGGTTATTGGTGGAAAGGTTCTCGTTTCTAGTCTAGAGCCTATGTGTTCTTTAAAAATCCGAGATCTTTAATGCCTCACAGAAAACTTGGAAGTGGAGGAGGCCTTAAAGCGTGAATATCCAGAGGTAAGCAATGCCTGGATAGGTATACTTCTGTGAATGCTGCCGTGGAAGTCCCCGTGCGATATGCGAGGAAACTCCTTAGCAGCGGGAAAATCAAAATTGGCTGGATAGTATGCAGGGTACAAATGCGGATAACCCCCATCAAGTGCTACAGGTGTTTGGACTATGGACTCACTGTTCGATATTGAATAAGACAGCATTACAATTATATGATATGTACTTTCTATAGTGAAAGTCTCTCAAGTACTCTCTCATATTCATGAAACATTAATCAATGCTTTGTTTCGTCTTTTATATTATATTTACCGAAAATGCTGTCATGTAGAATTAAAAAATTGGTAGGACCTTTTCCTTCTTCTTTGGATAGGAAGCCCTTGTAAGGCTGAAATACTCTTTCCTAGGCCCAATTGCTTTATCAGATTTTCTCCACACAGCTTCCTTAGAAATCGAAATGAATTTCCGTTAACTCAAAGTTGAGAACTTAAGTAATCATTCAGATGAATCAAATTCTTGCTAATTGATTTTCGAAATCTTTTACAAAGTTTCAATTATAAGATAAATTGAAATGCCAGAAAAATCATGAAACCATTCAAGTGCTAGGTTTCGTATTAAATATCGGCAAGTGTATCGGCTTATGAAAAATTTGATCAAAAGAAGTAGCTTGTAGCTTAAATATAGAATATAATGTGCCCTGGAAGGTAATTAATGACAACGGTATCTGTTCATTCTTAGGTTTAATTTTATTTATTATGCATTGGACGCTAAGCAATTCGCCGTGGATCATAAAATCGATCCTTGATCCATAGTATTTTCTAGGGTGGATTAATATGATTTTAAATAGTGGTCAACTGATAGTAAGGGTCACAGGGCAATACCGTGAACTGGTACGCGGCTAGCACAATTCCGGTGAAACGCCTTCTGTATTATAACATCGACAGCTCTACTATCAAATCCTACCTACACTTCCACGCGGCGACCATTGGGTGTTGGGGTTGGGTTCAATTAAAATAGCAGACGGGGTAGAAAGAATAATGAGCGAAGTGCTGCGCTTTCTCAAAAATATCAACGTGTCCAGAAACCCAGGATACAGCCTTAAATTGGATGGATCAAACACCAACGACTTCACAAATATAAAATGGATTAGTCTTTTGGATCTTGGGATGTGCGATTTCTTTTTCGAACAGGTGCCTGCGGGAACTTTTCCAGGAAGTATTCCGTAACAACATTAGCATTCTCGCGCTCCAAGAAACGAAGTGGCTCGGAAGCAAAGCAATTGATCACGGAATTTACAAAATATTTAGCAGCGAAGAAGCCGAGAATTAGGTGTCGCCTTTGCCACAAACACCACATTTAGGCAGTTGGTAACTGACTTCAAACCGATTAATGGAGAAATCTGCTTAATCCACTTTAAGATGAAGTTTCTCAATGTGTGGTATATCAATTGTTGTGCACCAACGGAGGACAAACATGAGGTTATTAAAGATGAATTCTACACCCGACTGGACAGAATTTTTGACGGGTCACCCTACAATGACATCAAAGTATTACTGGGAGACTTCAACGTTAAAATTGGCAACTAACTGTTGCATAGAAGCATAACAGGGGGATAGAGCTTCAATAATGAAATAAGCGATAATGACCAAAAACTCATCGATTTCGCCAGCAACAAAAATTTAATCGTAAACTTCCCCAAGAACATAAATAGATAAAATGATGTGATGTGTTTAAATTAAAACCACATGAAACTCCCGGAATCGGAGCTCTAAAAGAGGGTGGAACACAGCTCATCAGTCAAATCTACAAACCAATTAGCGGAATCTGGACAACCGAACAAATCTCATTGCCGTGTACGTGCTACAAGGTGCTGACGAATAAAATCGAACGACGACCGAAAGAGTATACAGACAACATCATCGAGGAATACGAAGGTGGCTTCAAAACCGGACAATCGGCAACAGACCAGATATTCGCAGTTAAGCATGTGCTTGAAATATGCTGGGAATATGACATCGATGTTCTTTGACTTCTGTCAGGCGTACAATGGTGTAAATCCTAATGTTCTGCACATAATAATAATCGAGCTAAAAATCCCATCTAAGTTAATCCGCCTAGTGAAAGCCATAATGATTAACATCGAGGGCTAGGTAAAAATCCAAAATAAACTGACACAGCTTTCCTATAGTGTCAGGACTCAAATAAGGGGATGGTCATGACCCCACCCTCTTCAATTTGGTGTTCGAATACGTCATCAGCAAGGTGGTCTCAGTTGATACCAGTGGTACGATACTGGTAAAATCCGCGCAACTAGTGGCGTATGCAGACGATGTAGATATTCTTGCCCGATAGATGTTTCGTGCGAAGGAAGTGTTCGAGCAGTTTGGGTCAGCAGCGAGTGAAGTGGAGCTCAGGGTCAATGAATCCAAAACGAAATACATGACCCAAACACGAAAGGCGGTGGTTAGTATGCATAACATTGCAATGGGCGAGCATAATTTCGAACAAGTGGAACAATTCGTCTACCTAGGAGTCCTACTGCTCATGAAGCATTTTATGCGGTCCTCATCAAGCTGAGATCGAAAAAAGTATGCAGATGCAATAAACTACGCATCTACGAGATATTAATTCCTCCCGTGCTGCTGTATAGATGCGAGACGAGGACATTAACACAAATGAGAAAAGTCCTCTGAGAAGATTCCTGGCGAATCAGATACAAAGTATGTATTGCATGAATTATTTGACGGCCGACCAGCATCGACACTAGTCAAATTCCAGAAATTGCAATGAGCTGGCTACATCGAACGAATGAACGAGGGAAGGATTCCGAAACGTGTGGTGAAAGGCAGAGCTGATGGTAGCCGAAAAGGGAAGCCAAGGAAACGATAGACACAGACTGGAGATCAATTCTAAGTTTTTTAACTGGAGGATGCGGTCTTTGGATCGAGGTAATTGGAGGCGATACATCCGGGAGGCTAAGGCTCCATTTGGGTGCGATCCAAGAAGAAGATTCGCGGTTCAGGTCGGTGGACCACAACAACGTGAAATTGTAGATGCAGTTTTAGCTAATTACTTTAGTACTAAAACGTGAGTTACATCTTTCATAAACCGCGCTTCCTGCAGACTCTGCAAGAACGATCACATTTGCCTCCAATCCTAATTCTTCCCTTCTCAATGTTTCACGCCAATTGTCTGACATAAAATCAATTCCCTTCCTGCAATATTATTGCTAGTAGATTTGCTGGTGATAAGACATAAATTAAATTTGACTGGCGTCAGACAAAGTTGAAGGGATAATTGGTATCAGCATCGAAGTTAAAACCCTCCTCCGTAGACTTCTGGTGACCCATAAGAGGAAATTTGTCAAATTGAAAATAGTAGCTCTTGAATTTAAGGGGTTAAAATTCAACGTCAACTGATTCAAAAATAAAATGCATACATATTTTCCATATATGGAGGAGTTAATTTCGTTTCTAGGAAAGACCGTTGCAGAACAGTTATTCTGTGGATTAAATGCACCGACAATGTTGTACAGTTTGCAGAGAATGGCGACGTCGATTTTATTTTCAACCACCATCTCGGCGAGCACGACTTGAGCTGCTATGCATTTACAGCACAGTTCGCACCTGTCATATACCCTTATACAGTTTTTGCCATAAATCCAAATTCTAAACACCTGAAGGATTTTTTTCAGAGAAAGCTGCTGTCATAGTTGGCAGACGACCCAACCTGGCAGTGATAGCTGTTTCCCCCGCTTCAAGGGTTAGATTTATTGACGTCTTCCTTGGCCATAGAATATCTGACTCCTATACTGACTGTATTCCTAGCTAGGACCGTAGGGCTTCACAAATTTCCTCATTTGTAGTAATTTTACTCAAGTCATTATACTTAATAACTATCCGATTTCTATTTAATTGTATCTCTCTTAAGTGTGCAGGTCTTTACACTTGTTTTCCCCTGGTTTGAATTCCAGCACTACGTCACCATTCTGGATTCGCCTTATGCGGTTTCTACCTTCACCTAGACTTGCCAACAATGTGTCTGTTTTGATCTTGCATAGAATGGTAGCATATGTAAGTTCACTTTTTAAGGTTTTGTGTATTTGATTATTATAAGCACATAGGGTCGGCCTGTATCTACTTGGAAAGACGAAGAGGAGTCAATCCCAGAAGGACCTTCAGTGATGCTGCTGAGCATGTGCTCATTGCCTCAGTGGCAGAGTTTTGGATACACCCCCATGTCCGTTCTGCTATCGAAATGAAAATAATCAAAACCGTAGCTTTCCGGCATCCTAACATGGTTCCTAACATGCGTCTTCTAAAGTAGTTGTTGGTTTCATGCAATTCTTTTATACTTTACTATGTTTCCAGTCTAGTTTCTATGCCACGCGGTCTAATCGCTTTCAAATCATTAAGCCTGCGTTTCCTAGTGTGTGTTACTATGGTGGCTTTGGCTGTTTTGATGCACTTCTCGGCCCTCCTGCACCGATTAACAACAATGTTCAATCCCAATTAGATTCTGGCATATAGGGAGTCCAAATATATATTCCTACAGACAAGAATTCATCAACTACTGCACTCATATTACCAGCCTGGCCTAAGCCATCGGTCCATCTCAGGCAGGGTCTGCCACGTCTTCTTCCTCTGCCATAGACATTTCCATTATAGACTTTCCGGGCCAAATTGCCTCGTTGCCAGTCATCACGTATTGATTCAGTGTCCCACACTTTGTTCGTAATGAATCTCTTGGTGGGATTGGTCGCCTCCATATTTAACCACTTGCCGGTGGTGGTGCGATGGCCATACGGTCGTAAATCTGATTTCTCTTAATGTCTCAGGCAGGATGAGCATTGTGGTGTGTATAGCTGTTGTTGGTAAAACGTCTGCACTTGGTGATGTTGTTGCCCCCTGTACTTCTTGGGGTCATATTCTTCAGTGCCACTGTTGCATTACCTGGAATGCAGCATTCTTCCATTTCGTTGATAGTTTATATTTTTTACGTCTGGGGCTAAATTTGTTTGCGGTTGTACTATTAATTTTGATAAGTCTTCGGTGTTTTATTTCCAGAATTTCTGTTTGCAGCGGCATCTATTTTATGGTTACGTGTTACGAAAGACTTTGTTATAGACTGGTTCCGTGTTCACTCTTACCTGCCTGACGTCGCCTCCATTCGTCTCCGTGTTCAGCTTTTCGTTAAAAAAGAACTCCTAATGGTTACCATATGGAAGTGAAGGTTGATTTTGACAGATTTTATCCTAGATCGTGAGTACCAATCCACGGTCCGCCTTGGTGCATGGTTGCATGGCAAAGTTGCCTGGACTACTTGATCAGTGGCTATTGGTCCGCATTAATGCTTGAAGTTTTTCTCAAATGACGAACTATATGTCGTACTCCTCCGATATGACATTCGTCTGTGATTTGCATTTGAGAGTTAAGCCATCCAGGCCTCAATTGTTCAACCTGCCATCCTTAATAGACAGCAGGTGCATTCCCTTAGTCGATCCTCCCCTTTCGGCTCCATAGCCTCTACGATTCCCTTAAGGATTGAGAAGGTACGCTTTCACCGTAGGTGCCAATGGTATATAACCCCCAGCAGGTGTCAATATTTCTGCTTCCTTCCAGTGTGGTAATTTATGATTGTGGTCCTGAGTTAATCTACCTTATCTTCCGTTCAGCATTGCACCAGTATAAAACCTGGTCGAAAGCGTATGTAGGTAACCATGAGCTCTATACTTCATCCCCCACATCTTCATGACGATAGGTTCTTCAATGATGTACTGCTCTTCACGGGTAAGTATTTGGTCCAGAAATGATTACGGCAGGGTAACTCATCGTATGCTCTCTATTGCACTAGTAACACTAGCGGCGGGCCTCCTGGCGCTTACCTTTGCCCCTTAACTACCCGGATTTTCTATCCCCTTGGAATCAGATTCGAGTCCTCTTCTGCGGTTGTTGAAAGCATAGGTCTGTCTTGAGCCTACCTAAGGGCTTGCTTTAGTTCCAGACCTTTTAGAAAGTCGTACTTTTGCTGGTCCCTGCCTTCTGATCAAGGACCTCAGTTGGTTGTGGGTAACATAGTTTCGCGTTGGGTTTATGGGGGCCCTCTATGCAAAATTTGTTTTTTACCAAGTTTAATTGTGAGATATATCAAATGAAAGTCCTCGATTGGTACTTTCCTAAACCGATATTAGTTCTGACATTGGTTGCAAAGGGGAAGAATGCGGGGGTCCGAAAAGAGTCAGTTACTTCAAGGGCCCGTTCTCAGAAACTACCCAGCTCAAATATATGAAAAAACAAGTCGGAATACCGGAAGCTCGTGCTTCAGGTATAAAGGTTTTGTGTTCATCTTATCTAAGAAATTTCAACGCATATTTTTCTACCCGTATACAGCTACAAAACTACGAGACATACGTACATATTACAGCCGTAGATGTTACACTCACCCTAAACAAACAAACTGCCTATTTTCGAATACTGTACACATATAGGCACGTATATAAATTGATCGTACCCATATTTCCGATTTACGTCTTACATATATCTATTTGAATTAGGCACTACCCGCAAAGTTCATTAGCACGCATATATTATATACCTACATACACACATGTCTGGTTGACAAATAACTAAAAAACTAACAAAATAATCCTTTTCCACCCAATTGATACGAACTTATTTCGTTGTGGTATTGACGAATTGATGTGATGATGACGTAATGCAGGTTGTAGAGTGCACGAAATTCACAAAAAATTGTAAAGTTTTACCCCCTATAACTTTGTTAATAATAATTGGAGTTTCTTCAAACTTGACCAACTTGTGCATTATGTTCTTCATTATACGCATGCCAAATTTTGTGCTTCTGCGATGAATATAAGGGGGGTGCCGGGTAAATTTCTAAAATGTGGAAATATACTATTATTAACTTTATTTGTGCAGATATCGGAACCGGATATATTTTGAGGCCTAGATTTCGTAGAGATGCACCACTGGGATTTTTTTCAGATTTTTCGGTAAGATAGGTTCTGAGAACGAGACCTGTTACACTTTTTGATGGTCATATTTTGTGCCCTCACTCCCCTATGTTTCACCCAATATCAAATATTGAACCAGTTTCGAAAAGTACTAATTGAGACCTTTCATTTGATACCCCACATGGCTACATTTTATGAAAAAAAATTGTGCACCCTCCTTTCACATGTATGGGGAGCCCCCCCTTAAACTTAACACAAAATAGCGTGAGATCACATATTCCTACTAATTTTCGTGACAATCGGTTCAGCCGTTTCCGAATAAATCGGCTGTGACAGACAGACAGACAGACAGACAGATGGACAGACAGACAGACAGACCTGTGAGGAGTTGCCAGATCTCCCATCAGGCGCGACCCCAGGTGGCGGATAGGGGCATACCTATTGATGTGTAAATATGTGTTCATGCACTTTTCTTTTCTGACTGTGTATGGGCTAGTGTTTGCTCATCTCTGGTGCGTGGACCAAAATGGCTATGGGAAGGATATCCAGAACATAAAACCACCATGGAAGACGAGAGAAGGAGTAAACTTACGGTGCAGGGGCTCGGAACCCCAGTACCGGCGGCTTTTGGGAGTGAGCAAGCGGGCTCCCGGTCGTCGTTATACCTCGACCGCAGTGCCTTGGTGGTGGACAACTTGGCCACCTTGGCATATAATGTTACAAGTGATTTGGATCTGGAGAAGGAGGTGCTCAAGCAAAGTACGACCTTACCGAGAACACCAGTAGCAAGAACAACCAAGGATGAACTGAAGATGGATCGTTGGACGACAAAAACTGTAACAACACCCACAGCATATGTTCTAGATGCGCGACAGCAAGAGGAGCTCCAGGAACAAGATAAGGATCCATTCAAAAGAAGCTCATCAACTTTGAGATCTCCACCAATGCTAAAGGCGATGAAGGAAAAAGTACAGGCAAGATCAATAACTGGCAAAAGTGAAACAGCATATAAAAGGAGTAACCCTGTCGGGGCTTATAAGGAGCGGAGTCCCGATCCGGAGGAATCATCCTTCACCCAGCTTGGGGCAAAGATAGTTGAACTGTCCGAGTTTATCGAGGACAAGCACAACGTGCACCAAGCCATAAAGAATATGGTGAGGGCCATTAGAGTCCTCTATAATAGATCACAGATGGAGGAGAAGAATAATAACAACACGCCGAACCCCGCTGTGCCAACAGTATCACAAGCGACCCAAGTGACGCCTAACCGTACTACCTTCGAATCCCAGTGAAATAAGCGAGTACGTGAAAAAGAGGGGGATCCTTTAAATAATCAGCAGGCGCCTAAGAGAAAAAAAGGCGGACAGGACATCCTGAAAACCAACACCAACAGTTCAGAAGGAGGAAAACATACAGCGAATCTAGGAAACTCGACCAGCGTTGCGAAGCCCAAGACGAACAAAAACGATGGATGGACTAAAGTAACCAACAAAAAAGCGAAACGAAAAGCAAAAGTGCGAACTCGTCCAGATGCGATTGTTATCTCCAGTAAGGGCAATCTGTCCTACGCGGAGATACTCAAAAAGGTCAAAGCTGATCCCGACCTAGAAGATCTGAGCGGAGATGTGAACAGAATCCGAAGAACCCAGAAAGGGGATCTCATGTTCGAGCTGAAAAGATCCAGCGGTGGCAAAACTGATGACTTTCGCACTCAAGTGAAAAACTCACTTGGGGAGAATGCCGCTGTGCGTGCCCAAAAACATGAGATCTATATACAATGTGAGGATCTCGATGAAGTTACATCGAAAGGAGAAATTTGTACTGCTCTGAAGGAGCAATTCAAGTTGAAAGAACTTACAGAGGAGTCTACGGTCTACGGTCTACGGAAAGCCTATGGTGTGTGGGGAGAAAGGCCATATTGCCAGAGAGTGCAATAGGAACCCCAAATGCTTATTGTGCGTAGCCAAAGAGGGACAGGATAACCGGCACATTGCCGGAAGTGCCAAATGTCCGGAATTTAGGAAGGCGCTCACTGCAATGAGAAAATGAGGTTTATTCAAATAAACCTCAATCATTGCAGGGTCGCTCAGGATTTACTTGAGCAGACCACGTTCGAATCTAAGATGGAGGTTGCCATCATAAGTGAACCGTACAGAAACCGCCACGGTGGCGTATGGGTCACAGATTCGACTGGTGGAGCGGCGATATGGGCTTGTGGTCGACAAGCCATACAATGTACTGCAAGTCAGGCAGCCAGTGGCTTTGTGTGGGCGAAAATAAGTGGTGTATATGTATACAGCTGCTACGCCCCACCAAGTTTGACACTGTCTGAATTCGAGCAAATGCTTGATAATCTTGTTCTCGACGCAAGGGGACGAAGTCCAAAGGTGATTGCTGGTGATTTCAATGCTTGGGCCCTAGAGTGGGGTAGCAGAGAATCAAATGCTAAGGGGCGCAGTCTATTAGAGGCTTTTGCGCAGCTGGACATGGTTTTGGCTAACGAAGGTGCCGTAAACACCTTTCAGAAAGGGGGGTCAGGGTCGGTTGTAGACCTGACCTTTATCAGCCCTTCCCTGGCGCGTGGTGTGTCCTGGTGCGTCAGCGAACGCTACACCCACAGCGATCACCAGGCAATCTTCTTTGAGATATGTGTCGAGCCACAGGGCAAAGAGCTATCATGTCCGAAACTGAAAAAGGTTTCAGGCTGGTCTGCAAAATCTTTGGATGAGCAGAGCTTCTTAGAGGTGTGGTTAGATCAACCTGATATAGCGGGCGCGTCTACGGAAAGAGCCGTCCATCTGGCTCAATGCATCGCCAAAGCATGTGACGCGTCCATGCCTAGGAGGTGCTCATTCCCCAGTAGAAGACCAAACTACTGGTGGAATGATGAACTGACCGGTCTTCGATCAGCCTGCCATCGAGCCAGAAGAGCGGCTCAGAGGGCGGTAGGTAGAGTCGATCAGGGGCAGAAAGAGTGCGCCTATAAGGCAGAACGCAAAAACCTCAAGCTCGCCATCCAGCGAAGCAAGACAAAATGCTTTAAGGAGCTCTGCTCAGAAGCGGACATCAACCCGTGGGGGAGTGCTTATAGAATAGTGATGGGACGATTCAGAGGCCGCTCCTCTCCGCAGATCACGTGTCCCACCCTCTTGCTGAAAATCATCCAGGGGTTATTCCCCCAGCAAGAGGAGAGCACCGACATATTCCAACCACCTCTGAATGGGACGGCAATTCCTCCAGTTACCAGAGACGAGCTGCTGGAGATCTGCAGCAGAATAGGAGACAATAAAGCGCCGGGCCTGGACGGAGTACCGAATAAAGCCCTTAAGCTTGCCGTGAAATCCAGGCCGGACATGTTCGCTGAGCTGTTTGAAGCGTGCATGTCCGAAGGAATCTTTCCGGCGGCTTGGAAGCGACAGAAGTTGGTACTTCTGCCTAAGCCTGGTAAACCTCCAGGTGAACCATCATCATACCGACCCATATGTCTTTTGGACACGGTGGGGAAAATGTTAGAGCGGGTAATCTATAATAGATTACTCCCGGTTGTTGAGGGCCAAGGCGGCCTTTCAGATCGGCAGTATGGGTTCCGAAAAGCCAGATCAACCATTGATGCCATCAAATTGGTTACTGGCTTGGCCGAAGATGCAATTCACGGAAAGGGTAGTACCAGCAAATATTGCGTGGTAGTAACCCTGGACGTGAAAAGTGCATTCAATTCGGCCAATTGGAATCTAATACGCAAATCCCTAGCGAAGATTGGTATTCCCGCCTATCTCGCTGCTATCGTCGATAGTTACTTAACTGAAAGGAGGCTCTGGTATGACACTGATGACGGACCGCAGGAGTACGTTGTTTCCGCCGGTGTCCCACAGGGCTCCGTACTGGGCCCACTACTGTGGAACATCATGTACAACGATGTACTTAATCTTCCCCTTCCGGAGGAAGCCACGACATAGCACTGGTTGTTGTCGCAAAGCATCGTGAAGATGCTGAGTTATACTCAAGGGAGGCAATCGGTGCTGTCAAATTCTGGTTGGAGAGTTCTGGTTTGACGCTTGCGAAGGAAAAAACAGAAGCAGTCCTCATCACGAAGCGCCGGAAGAGAAATTACGCCTGTGTTAGAATCGGGAATCATATCATCACTTCCAAGCTGACCATCAAATACTTGGGGGTGGTGATAGACAGGAAGCTCAGCTATAAGCAGCACTTACAGTATGTTTGTGATAAATCATCCACTGCTAGTATGGCCCTGGCGAGGATGATGCCGAACGTGGGAGGGCCACGGCATACCTCTAGGTTGCTTATAGCCAGGGTGGTGACCTCGATCATGCTCTATGCGACCCCAGTTTGGAGGGAGACGTTGTGGATGTCAGGGAACCCTACCAAACTGAGTTTAGTCTACAGGAGGACAGCCCTGAGGGTATGCTCAGCCTTCAGGACTGTCTCAGATGATGCAGCATTCATCATCTCTGGAATGATACCGAGTGACATCTTGGCAGATGAGATGGCGAATATATACAATGCAAAGCCAACCTCTTCCTCATCGCGGACGAAGAACGCTGAGAGGGAGAGATCCATAAATAGATGGCAAGAGCGGTGGGAACGCTCGGGAAAGGGCCGGTGGACGCACAGGCTCATTCCTGCCATCAAGGAGTGGTTGGAGAGACGACACGGTGAGATTAATTATAATCTCAGCCAGTTTCTCACGGGACACGGAGGATATCTCCAATACCTTCACAGGTTTAAATTGGAGACCTCATCCGATTGTCCAAATTGCAATGGAGTCCCAGAGGACCCAGAGCATGTATTCTTCCACTGTCCGAGATTTGTGGAAGAAAGGAGGAATCTAGAGGAGACTTTAGGAGAGGTGCTGGTACCAGAAAATCTGGTACCGAAAATGCTAGCACATCAAGAGAATTGGGATGCGGTCAACTCCATGATCGCATCTATTCAAGATAAATTGCGAAAGGCAGAGGAAAGGAGAAAAGCGCGTTTCACACAAAACCTTAAAAAGATTGGTTCACGCAAATGGCATTTAAGGCTCAAAATACTCTTCATACCGGAATCTCTTTAAATAATGTTAATAGTATGTGGTAATATTCATTACAAGTATATTTATTGAAAATTGTCTAGGAGCCTTTATTCTAGAATCATCAAACTTTTCAATAATGAAGGTTAACCATAGACTATAGTATTATAGGACTATGTGGGGAAATAGTATAATTTTTCTAAGTAAGGGTAACAATTGCAAAAAAAATGAGGAGTGATAAGCTTAGGTAGTTTACTTTGGAGCACGGGGGTCTAGTCTACCATCCTGAGTTAGTTCCATCAATTCCACCGTTTTAGTAAACAATCAAACAAGGTAATGACAATTTTTGTAAGGGATTATGCATCACAAGGTAAAATCGCCTTTGCAGGGGATGAAAATAAGCATGTTCATTCGAGAGCCCTTCAAGTGTACCAGAAAACAATGAGAAAACCCTAAACACTGTCACAAACAGATAAAATTGAATGTCAGTTCACCTTCATCCCAAGTTTTGCCAAGAAAATTGTTTAATCCACTACCCATGTAATACCTGTGAAATGGCTTTCAATAAATTCAAAGAGGAAAGAAAAGTCCCTGCAATCACATGCTACATACATACAGTCTCCATTAGACACATTTCCAGCAAGAAATGAGATTATTGTACCAACATGAATGTGAACGTAAAAATACTATATTGAGGCGCTTCAGCAGCAACTTTAATTCACGTCACGTTCGAAACTCTTACCTTTGTGAAGACACCATTCATACTGCCAAAAATTTCTAAACGAAAATCTTTCCGGATATCTTTTCTACGTGGCTCTTGGAATGTATCCCAAAATCGTTCCGGGCTATGTGTACTCATTCATTACGTCGGTACACATACGCATTTGCACGTGAGAGTCCTGTTCTTCTGGGATAATACTAAAAAATTGAAGCAGAGTATTGTTTATGTAGGTCATTTGGAATTGTGCCATATTGGGTTACTAGGATAAACTTTCTCACTTTCACGGGGATCAAGTGAAATGGGGTGGAATTATGACAGTGAGCAAGCGTGAAATCGCACTGAAGTGATGTGTGTCCGGGACATGAGAAAGCCATCACTTATTACTGCTTGTTGACAAGGATGTGCTTGTTATCTCTGCATAATTTCCGTATAATACAGGTATGACGTGCAGTCCATGAACTAGAAGGTGAGTACCGCTTCTAAGTAGGGAGAAATGGTGTAAGAGGCACGGGTTTAATACACTCGTATTGAAGAGTTGCTATATAATATAGTGTGGCGAACTTTACAATAGTTCTGAAATTAGCTCTGAGATCAGTGCTCAAATATTAGCATTCGTTAAAAATCCAAAAGGCGTCGCACGCAGGCATTTTAATTTTCTTCTTCTGCTTTTTTCAGCCTTTGTCCCGTTCAGAAGCGAGGTTAGTTCGCCTTGATCGGTTTCGTCATTTGGCTCAGTAAAAGGCCTGATTTGGAAGCAGTCGCGAAGTCTCCAAATTTCTATCCAGCATACTAAGCCATCGTTATTTCGGCCGGCATTTTCCGATCGGCTTCGATGTTCAGACCAATCTTGGAAAGTTAGTTCTTGTCAGCGCAAATTACATGCTCATATCATCGCAAAAGCCTCTCTAACAATTTTTCGACGATCGGTGCAACCACATTTTGGAGGTGTCCATGGCGTGTTACGCCACTGGTTCAACCCAACGTCGCCGTATCCGTTACTGGGAGGCGCCATTCATTGTCTTTTATTGTCGGCCAGCACTCAGAATCATGAACGGCAACAGGGCAGACGACACTGTAGTGAATTTTGGATTTGGGACGTTCGTTAGTGTGTCAATCACAAAGGGCGATAATTATGGAACGCGATTTCATGCAGGTTGCCCTAATGCGTGAAGCAATTTCATAACGCAGTTTGCCATTGGCTGGTAGCATTGAACCTAGATATTTAAATCGCTCAGTTCTGGGCATTGTCACTGATAGTATCTGTTTCACTGGAATCAATCAACAGAAATTTTGTTTTATTTAGATTCAGTTTGAAAGCTTCTAAATTCGAATATATTCATTAATAACCCGAAAATAAGGCCAAAAGGCTACCCTTTGTATTTAAGTGAAAAGTATAATGTGGTTTGAAGCACACGCAGGAAGACACGACTCCGAAATCTTAAATTGGGTTCCTGCTGCTGATACAAAACTGAAATTCAACTTTCATAAACTGAATTGACTAAAATTACTAAACTATTAACTGAGAGAAGACAGTCGACAAATGTAACTAGGAAAAATCTAAAGTGAATAACAATGGAGGAAATTTTCTTTACACTACCGTATAGCGACACGGAAATAACATTCGGCGGAACAGCCGCATCTTGATGTTAGTGTTGAGATAATTGTATGTCAAAATTTAGGATAAAACAGCGAAGCTGGATTTAACTCTCTCGATATGTCGAGCCGCCATCGTTAGGAGCAACGCTTCCTAGATATATAAACTGTTTCACGCCTCAATATTTTGCTAATTAAGTCAAATAAGAAAA
This sequence comes from Hermetia illucens, assembly GCF_905115235.1. Lineage (NCBI taxonomy): Eukaryota > Metazoa > Arthropoda > Insecta > Diptera > Stratiomyidae > Hermetia > Hermetia illucens. The sequence goes on along the minus strand of NC_051850.1, from coordinate 119,342,333 downwards.
GCGCGATGACCTCGGAAACTGAATGCCTTAGTTTTACATGTATATATCTTTAGTTCGACTTTACTCGCGTCGTAAGGGGCGTCATCAAAAACGGGAGAAAAAGTATCGGCAACAAAATTGAATCTTAAAGCGCTTCGTTTTAGTCTTCAAATTGCTTCAGGATTTTACCTAGATGCGGCAAGTGCGTAACCCTCTGATAATCGCAGCTGGACACTATCCTCGTCTGTGCGTGGAAATTTTACCCACTAAACCAGGTCCTAAAGGGTGACGAGGAGGTAGTCGGGGTAGCAGTCCTCCCAGCTGATTCAACACTAAGGGCACAACGAAGACCTCCGAATCGTAACATCGGGAAACGCTTTATTCACATTGACTTCCGACTACGATGCCATAGGCGAATGTTCCAAAACCATGTGCATCAAACCGAGCGGCTCCGACGGAAGATTACCTGGTACCATGGGAAACGGGGTAGCTTTCCGAGGTACATATCTCAGGAGAATTTCTGGGAAATATGTTCCCGACACGGTTCTTTGCAGTTGGCAAGTGGAAGTGATGTGGGACAGGAAATTAATGCCGCACGACTGGCAACGAGACACTATCCGTCCCATACATAAAAACGGAGATATCACGTAGTGCAGCAATTATAGAGGTATCAAGTTGCTAAGTACCATCTACAAGATATTCTCGGCTATCTTTGTAGACCGGATAGCCCCATACGGCTAAAACATCATTGGCCCATACCAAAGAGGTTTCACTGCAGGAAAATCAGCAACAGATCAGATTTCTCTACGGCAAGCGATGGAAAAAACTGTTGGAATATAGACATCAGTTGTACCATCTTTTCATCGACTTTAAAGCCGCCTACGACAGCATAGCCAGGGTAAAATGTACATGGTCATGAGAAGATTCGATATCCCGACGATATTGATAAAACTGAGTAGGTCAACCCTGACCAATGTGCGTGGCCACATAAAAGCAGCAGAATCACTCTCGAGACCATTCGACATCAACACCGGTCTATGACAAGGAGATGCCTTATCATGCGTCCTCTTTAACTTGGCCATGGAGAAAGTGATCCGTGATGCGGAGGTAAATGCAAGAGGCACGATCCTCTTTAAGTCCATGCAGCTACTGGCCCATACTGACGATATCGAAATTATGGGAAGAACGACCCGAGACGTATCAACTGCCTTCATCCAGATCGAATAGGCGGCGCGAGATCTTGGGCTGCACATTAATGAAGGTCAGGCAAAGTATATGGTGGCAACGTCAGCACCAAAAACTAACCAACCAACAACGCATATCCACATCGCGGGCGGAGCTCTTTGTGAGCTCAAGCTTGCGCTGTAGAACTTGTACGGCATCCTTATTTGCGGTAGAAGCTTTAGGTAGGCCTTGCGTCCACCAGTATGAATAGTTAACTCAGTATAAACCGCCACCCGGCAGGAACTCACGTAAAACTACCAGCACTTAACCCAATAAAACCAGCTCTGATTCACCCCTTGCCCTATAGGACGTGTGGAGTGCTCCATAGGTAGGGTCCGTAATGGAATAATATATCACCTGGTTCCCCCGGGACTCAACCGTAGTTTTGGCGATCGAGTGAGATGTCCAAATTAAACCAGTAAAAGTACTGGCGATACTCTCCATAAGAAACTGAATGAGATTATAGCTAATGTCACCACGCCTGCTCTGCAATCAGTCCTTAATGGTATGCCCATCCTTTCCCCAACCTCCCCGAGGCTCTTGCCATTTAGTTACAGATCTTACCCATTCGATGTTCTTCGTCTGTGATAGAGGAAAGACAGGCTTCACATTATGTATGTATGTCCTTCATTTTATCTGTCTGGATGTCAATTCGCATCATTCCCGAGGGATGAATGCTTCATCATCTGAGTCAGTCTTCAAGGGAGAATACACCGTTGGAGCTGTCCTCCTGTACTCAGTTTATAAGCATTAATTGAGATGCTTTCCCCAAAGTGGGGTTGCGTAGAGCACGATCGAGCTCATTACTATAGTCACCCTACAAGTCTAAGAGGACTATCCTCCAATCGATTTTTTCTCGTATTTGATGCCGGCGTAATTTTTTTTATGGCGCTTGGTAATTAGAACCTCTCCCGTTTTTTCCGCAAGTATCTGACAGGATATCTGCGTGGTTAGAGCACAAGGCTGTCGTAAGGAAAGTCGCGGTTCGAATCCCACTGGTGGCAGTGAGATTCGTATCGTGATTTGACGTCGGGTGCCAGTCGACTCAGCTCTGAATGAGTACCTGATTCAAATCAGGGTAATAATTTCGGGCGAGCGCAATTCTGACCACATTGCCTCCTACAGTGTACAGTAGTGTACCCTTACGGTCTTGAGTGAAGTGCTCTAACACACTCCAAGGCCCTGATCCAATATGGATTGTTGCGCCAACGATTATTATTATTATGATCAAACTGGAGCTCTTTAGCCAAGGCTTAACCGAAATCTTTGCTTCACACAATTATAACTCAGGATCTTCGAAATACTTTGCGACTACAGCCAGTGCTAAATCGTTGGCGTAACTCACTGCCGTAGCTAATCTTTCCGTGAATTGGATCTTTGGCTAAGCTAGCCAGCAGTTTAATGGTTGATCGGTCTTTACGGAACCCACACTGTCGATCTGAAAGGCCTCATTGACTCCCAATAATTGGAAGCAACCTATTTTATATTACTCGCTCTCTCTCCCGTGATCAGAAGACATATCCGTTTTGTAGGAGCTTAGTTCACTTGCAAGTTTACCACACCTAGACACCAACGTCTGTCGCTTCCAATGTACCAATATGTATACTCTCGGCCATTCACACTTCCAATAACTCAGCCAACATGTCCGGTCTGAATTTCACGGCTTATAAAACAAAACCTAATTAAAATCGATTCAATGTCTTTCTTTCTGTATGTCTGTCACGCGCACTTTTCTCAGAAACATCTACACCGTTGGACACAACATTTGGCGAGAATGTGAGAACTGTCTGCCGACACTTGAAGTCACATCCTTCTTTGTTGAGTTTAAGGGAGGGGCCTCCAAACATCCAAAAAGGAGTGTAAATTTTTTTCACCAAATATAGCCATGTTAGGTATCAAATGAAAGGTCTCAAATAGTACTTTGCGAAGCCAGTCTTAGTTTTTCTGGAAAGAGGAAGGATTGCGGGGGGTCGAAATTGATAATTTCTTCCCCATTCTCAGAAACTACCCAACTGAAACGGTGTCCAGGCCTCAAAATACTCTCCATATTAAAATATCTACTCAAATTAGATTAATAATAGTATAATATTATGGTTCTGGAAAATTGACCAGAACCCCCTAAAGTGTATCCTTGAGTTATAAAAATTTGCAGTAATATAGGCTATAGTAAGCATGATATCCTCAAGTTTGACCAAAATCGTACTATTACTAATACTTACAGAAGCTCAAAGTTGCATTTTCTGTGTAAATTTGCTGCAACTCAAAATACTAAATCTCAATATTGCACTGAAGTGAGTGTACAGTTAAGCCTTTGAGTGTTTAACGTAGGTACCTGCCGTGGAGGCTTAATCCTTAGGACATGAGTTGATTTTGTGACCACAATCAGAGCCCCGCTGAGACAAGCAACAACGGTACCAGTCTATACCAATTGCATGGCTAAGTATTCATACTGGTGGATGCAAGATTTACCTAAATCTCTACCGAACTAAGGAGTACGGCACCCGTGCTGAAACGCAACACCACGCCGAGGCCCGAAGGTCTCTTCTCGCTTGAGCACAACCACAACCACCATGAAACTCCCACTAGGGGGGCAAACTGCAAACAACCGAGCTCACATACAACGGAAGTTCACCCTAAGTATGAGAGTCCAGGGGCTATCCCGGTTCCCATTGTACCAGAATACCCCTGGTAAGGTACGAGCTATGTACAAATATAGTTTTGAACCTACATATACTTACATAATAAACAAACAAAACTCTTCATACCTGAAGCGCCGAGCTTCCGTTTTCCGCATGCCGGAATCCTATCAAATAAAACCTCTCCCCGCAGGACCATTGTTGTGCTATTGCTTCGCGAAACTGTTCAGTAGTTAACTGTCCGCTCTACACAAATTGCAGAAGCATGCCTCCGATCCATTTCTGCTTGTTTTAGTCACTGGTGCTTTAGTTTCACCATCGCAACTACCACACTGTATGTTGTTACTAAATTGTCCACCGTTTATTTAGCTCAGTTTTTTCTTAAGCTTTCAAATCCTGGGTAGGTGTTCTGTTCTGCATCTTCGGCTGCACCTTCTCATGTATCACAATCGGACCATTCATTCAAACTGAACGTAAATAGGTACCTCTCAAGTCATTCTTCCGTGGCTTCGCACAGTCCACAAACTTATGTTTAGGATAAGACTGTGTATCATCCGACCGGCCATTCTTCGCGTGGTATTATGCTGCTTGCCACGCAGCCAATGGCCTCGTTTGTTCCCTTCATTTGCTAGCCTCCTTCCTCCTTCTCATACAAAATATCCACCTGGGTTATCTTCATTTGGTAGGTGCAGCACTTTGGCGTTTAACTGATATGCAGCTTGAAGCTGTCTGCGATTTCCTACGATGTTTATGGCTGATGCCTACACTGGAGCCGCGTATAGAAAATTCGCGTTGAAAGTAATCTTCGGCGGTGTTTCAGGTCACCTACACTCTGAAGCATCCTTGCTAATTACAAGCTGATGGTCACTTATTTCTGCCCATTAAGTTTTACGTCGAAAGCGATGGCTGTGAGTGAATAATGTATATGAACTGATACAAATCTGAAGAGTCCGAAATTTCCAGGCCAAAAGTTGATCATTCAGCTATCCTCGCTCGAATGGCCACCCCTAGGTTATCTGCCTATTCAACAACAACGACCAGCATAGGAATTGGCAACCGTAGAATGTCCCCATACATGGTGTTCTACAGCAGACGACCGAGAAAGGACCTTTGCGGAACACATGGAAAGTAGTTGCCACGGTCGAGAGCAGTCTAAGATTATACTCGATATATAGTTGGGCGTTTGTGCCGCGATATGTGCTACGATGATACAGTTTCATCTGGAAGAGTTGAACTAGTTCTTGATGTCACAAGTCACCAGCACGCAGTATTTCCCACAGAAATCTTTTGCACATAATAGGAAGGGACCTTTTACCTTTCATTGCTGACGTAACCGACTTAAAAGCACCACCCTATGGGTCAGACTCTTCCTTATTTCCAAGTCGCTATGACCAATACTATTCACTTCCCGTGATGGCCCACTGCAACTTTTTGCTCGGATATTTATATATACTTTTGCGTGCTTCTTCCGCATTGATTTCACCTTCTTGCCTTCAGATATCCCATCCATTTCACTATTTCACAAGTGGTTAGGGTTGCGCTTCTATATCTTCCACATTCGTTCTAGTAAACTAAGATTTACATCAGAAATGTATTCTCATTAAGTGATATTCATTGGCAATCTGTTTTTCGTCTTTTTAGGGTAGACTTTATTGTCCTGGGTCGCTTTTAAGGTTATAATAATTATTAATGGTAATATACCGGTTGCTGGTGACAATGTGTAGGTTCTTTGCTAACGGACCAGTAGAAACGCATAACCAGCGAGTCAGTGACGAGGGTAAGGTTCACGACGGAGTCAAGTTTTCCACGCCAAAACGTGTATATGTTTCCAATATTGGCCAGGGTGATATTTTGGCAAGAAAAGACTTCGAGTAGAATTCTTCCCTTCACATTTGTATCCCGTCTCCCTTTCACTGTCCAGGCGTTGAAACTCATCATCATCATCATCAACGGCGCAACAACCGGTATCCGGTCTAGGCCTGCCTTAATAAGGAACTCCAGACATCCCGGTTTTGCGCCGAAGTCGACCAATTTGATATCCCTAAAAGCTGTCTGGCAACCTGACCTACGCCATCGCTCCATTTTAGGCAGGGTCTACCTCGTCTTCTTTTTCTACCATAGATATTGCCCTTATAGACTTTCCGGACTGGATCATCCTTATCCATACGGATTAAGTGACCCGCCCACCGTAACCTATTGAGCCGGATTTTATCCACAACCGGACGGTCATGGCATTGCTCATAGATTTCGTTGTTATGTAGACGGAATCGTTCATTCTCATGTAGGGGGCCAAAAATTCTTCGGAGGATTTTTCTCTCGAACGCGGCCAAGAGTTCGCAATTCTTCTTGCTAAGAATCCAAGTCTCCGAGGAATACATGAGGACTGGCGGAACAGTTTTTCTAAGCTGAAATATACCCTGTTGGTTGACAAAAACCGTGCGCGGATTTCATCATCGTAGCTGTCATCGGCTGTGATTTTCGACCCTAGATAGAAGAAATTATCAACGGTCTCAAAGTTGTATTCTCCTATCCTTATTCTTCCGGTTTGACCAGTGGGGTTCGATGTTGAAACTGCCAGTAATAATTTTGTGGTTGTGCATCTTTTCCACCTACGTTCATTTCCCAAACGCGGTGATGGTCATTTTGTATTATTTACAGACAATAGCAATATCGATTTCGTTTTCATATACTTTTTGGGCTAGCAGGTCCTAAATGGCTTGACAATGGTTCTAATTCAGCTGGAAGACTCCCATGTATGCAGTGTATTTAAAACGATTGGATACCTGATACTTACTGGTTTATGTTTACAATGGCGATCTTTCATCCCAGTCTATTTGTCTGTCTATCTGTATCTGTCTAAACGCCTGTCTGCCAATCCGCTTTTCAAGTGCACTCCAAACATGGTGGCACATATTGCCACGAAATTTGGTTGAATGGTTTTAATTGAAAAGTAAGACGCATGCAGTGAATGACATCGGTCTATATTTAACAAAAGGGGAGTCCCCATACATGCGAAAGAGTAAAGTACATTTTCTTCATCGAATATAGCCATTCAGGGTATCAAATGAAAAGTTTCGATTACTACTTTCTGAACCAATTTAGACGCCAGTTGCAGAAGAGAAGAGTGAGGAAGTCAGAAATCTGTCAAAAATGAAGGGGCCATTCTCAGAAATAACTCAACAAAACATCTGGATAAAAATTACGGTGATGTCCTTATATGGCGTCCAAGCCTTAAAATACTTACTTTGATATCTGCTAAAAAACCTCTCCTAACGGACACCTCTATTTACCGGAACCGTCATAATACCGAACAATATAAAGACTTTTAGCGTCACATAAATCCTTAACTGGCCAGTGGCCTGAATTTGAGCATATTGGGCTGGAATTTTTCCCCACGATACGAAAAAACGTGCTGTAAATATTTTTCACCTAAAATTGGAAGCCCGAGGAGGAGAGGTTTTGAATAGCTTCGGATAATTGAACAATGCCATATGAGTGTTTTCTACTGTTTTATCATATCTTGAATGTTTGACAAACACCTAATTTTTTTCCGCTGGCTTGCAGATTTTTTCAAAATATTGATGCATATTTTGACATCCTTATTCGCCTCCACGAATATTATACTAACCACGGCGTCTACTACGTAACAGCCCGTATTATATTCACTGGAGATTCCAGATTTTTCGGCTCTAGTTTTTTGTTTGGCTTTCTTTTTCACATTTTTACTTTCCTGTCGCTGAAGAATACATTAAATTTAGACTCGCCGAAAAAGAGGATATCACACCAAACTATTTCATCCCCAAAAATGTAGTCCTGAGCAAACTCAAATCGCTTAGCTTGATTCACTTTATTAACTCAGATTTTATTCTGTGCAATACATAAACTTAAAGCGTGGAACAGACGCTTGTAATAGTGCTCAATTGTCCGAAGCTACCCAAAACCTCTTTACAGTCCTCGGACTGCAATATCATTGAGAACCTGCGATTATATCCACGATAGGTTTCGAGGGGTCCTGGGGTCCGTCATCGGTGTCATACCAAAGCCTCCGTTCTTGCAAATAGCTGTTGAAAATAGCTGCAAGATAAGCGAGAATACCAATCTTCGAACAACTCAGCGCACATGTCCGGTCTGGATTTCATGGCAAGCTTAAGGGTCCTATTCGGAACGCCATCCAGACCCGGAGCTTTGTTATCTCACTGGTGACTGGCGGTATTGCCATGTCGTTCAGAGGTCGCTGGAAGCTGCCCTCATGATGGTCCTCTGCCCGGTGACTTCACTCATAGTCCAAAGAAGATTGCCTGGTGATCACTGTGGGTGTAGTCGTTGCTGACCCTCCAGGACATACCACGTGCCAGTGCAGGGCTGACAAAAGTTAGGTCTACGATTGAGGAGACACCCCTTTCTGAAAGGTGTTTACATATCCTTCGTAGGCGAGAATAGTATCCAACTGTGCGAAAACGTCTAATAGACGGTGACCCCTTGCATTTGCCTCTCTGCTACCCCACTCACGGGCCCAAGCATTGAAGTCACCAGCAATCACCCTTGGACTTCAACCCCTTGCGTCGAGAACAAGACTGTCAAGCATTTCCTCGAATTCGGGCAGTGTCAGGCTTGGTGGGGCGCAACAGCTGTACACATATACCCCGTTTATTTTAGCTCCCACAAAGCCCCTGTATGTCTGACCCCCAGTATATTGTGTGGCTCGTCGACTACATACCTATATCGCCGCTCCACCAGTCGAATCTGTAACCTATACGCCACCGTGACGGTTTCTATAGGGTTCGCTAATGATGGCAAATTCTACCTCGGATTCGTAGCAAATCTTAAGCGATCCGACAATGATTGAGGTTTATTTAAATAAACCTCATTTTTTCATTGAAGCTAGCGCCTTTCTAAATTGCGGGCATTTACCACTGCCGGTAATATGTCGGTAATCCCGTCCCTCACTTCCTTCGCATAATAAGCATTTGGGGTCCCTATTGCACGCTTTGGCAATATAGCCTTTCTCCCCACACCTTCTGCATCGATCGGACCGATCAACGCCGCTGGTGCATGCGTTCTCGAAATGGCCACACGCGAGGCACTTGAAGCACCTCTGCTCTCTCAGACGCCAAACAACCCATCTGATTTGAACCTTTCCGGCTGCCAATAACTTCTGTGCTGCGTCCACTGGTAACCGCAATGTGGCCGTTTTAGTACTGCCATAGGCTTTTCGCAAACTCACAATGGACTCTTCGGCAAGTTCCTCCAACTTGAACTGTTCCATCAGGGCAGTGAAAATTTCTCCTTTGGATGCCACTTCATCGAGATCCTTGTACTGTATATAGACCTCATGTTTTTGGGTCCGTAGTGTGATATTCTCCCCGAGTGAGTTCTTAACTTGAGTTCGGAAGCCATCAGTTTTCCCCAAGCTGGTTTTTGGATTTTGTCGAATCGATTGTCGGAGCTCGCATTTGAGGGATCTGCTTTATCTCTTCGGTGCTTTTGTTTCCGCTTTTTCGGAACTATTTGTATCCCCTTTTTCCACTTAGGAGCCTGCTGATTTCCCAGAGGATACACATATCTTTCCCGCACTCTCTTGTTTGGTGGCACGCTGATTGTAATACGATTAGGTGTCACTTGGGTCGCCTGTGACACCGTTGGGGCAACAGGCTTCGACTTGTTATTGGAATTTCGTTCGTCCTGCTGCGTTTGTTGTTTGTTTTTTTGTTCTAGAGCACTCTTATAGCTCTATTCATATTTTTTTGGCTTGGTGTACGTTGTGCTTGTCTTTGTTGAACTGAGGCAGCTCCACTATTTTTGCACCTGTGTGAAGGGTAATTCCTCTGATTCAGGGCTCTGCTCTTCATGAGTCCTAACCGGATTATTACTTTTAAATAGTCACATTTAGCATTCGTTGACCTTGCCCCCGTTTTATCTTTTTTTATGTTTGGTACTGGAGGAGATCTCAAAGTTGACGAACTTTTTCTGAATGGGTGCTTTTCCTGGTGCTGGAGTACCTCCTGCTGCTGCTCCTCCTGAATATATGCGGTCGGTGTTGTTGCTGTTTTTGTCGTCCAGCGATCTGCTTTCAATTTATCTTTCTTCGATTTTGTTACTGGTGTTCTTGGTAGAGTGGTACTTCGCTTGAACACTTCCTTTGCCAAATCTAAAACACTTTTAGCATTAGATGGCCAAGTTGTCCACCACCGAGGCACTGCGGTCGAGGTATATCGACGACCGGGAGCCCCCTAGCTCACTCCCAAAAGCCGGCGGTACTGGGGTTCCGAGCCCCTGCACCTTAGGCTTTCTGCTTCTTACGTCTTCCATAGTGGTTTTATGTTCTGGGTATCCTTCCCGTAGCAATTTTGGTCCGCCCACCAGAGATAAGCAAACACTAGCCCATGCACAGTCAGAAAAGAAAAGTGCATGAACACATATTTACACGGCAATGGATATGCCCCAATCCGCCAGACATTCAGTGAGTGATATCCTTTTACGTTGAGATTAAGGGGGGGTTAAGTTAATTCCAGAGTTATAAAAGTTGGTAGTGGTATAAAATATTAATATGAAGCATATTAGCCCCAAGTTTCATCAAAATCATGCTATTAGTAACAAAGTTACAGTAGCTCAAAGTTGACTTTACCGTGTAAATTTACTGCAATTAAATACCAATATCACACTAAAGTGGGTAGTTAGACATGTTAAATGCATGTACATAACGGGCTACCTACAAATGGGATAGTTCTACACTCAAATATACTCACAGAAGAAGCAAACAAAACCTTTCATACCTGAAGCGTCCAGCTTCCGGTTTCCTGACTTGTTATTATTTAAAATTGCTGACACTTTGTCTAGCATTTACTCCATCCATTTGAAAAAGTTACCTTGCTTGACGATATCCCTAACAAGCAAATTGTTAATTCTAAGAAAATGCGTCAAGTTATAGGTTGCATTCTCCATTACTACGAAGGGGTCAAACATACATAAAACTTAGGATAATATGAATTCAGTCAAATATCTTGGCTTTTATCATACATAGCAATCTGAAGAAAAATCACTCCTTCGAATCGTTTGTGTTTTCTCATGCATACGAAGCATTTAATTCCTTAAAATTTAGCCCAGATTAAACACCCGAAAAATGTTCAAGAACAAACAGATTATTGAAAGAGACGGAATGTTTGTGTGTCCTTGGTTATTTCTTAAGATGATACGATAGAAATAATGCGAGAAGAATAACGGCCCACTCATAATGTGTATAATGCCGTAGGTTTTAAAAAAGCTGAACACGCTGCTGTATCACATGATTCACTAAGAGCATGTTTCCACCATCTGAACAGGACTCCTTATTCACAAACATGTATACGTATTGAACCTCGTTCAATGGGCTACAGTATTAACTCCACTTGAACCTATCTTTCAAAAAATCTCTCCACAATATCCCCTGCACTTTTCAAAGGGTCCTTTCCCATTAAAAAGAACAAAATGTCCGTAGGGCGAACAAAGTAATACAAGGGCACTTCAGTCAATTGTTGGAGACAAGGTAGAGAAGTCTGAAGCTTTGGGCTTCATCATCGTAAGGATGTTTTCAACGGATGACAAACTTGTCTGGGATGGCAGTACAAATTATCCTTGCGGAAAGACAATGTTTAATTGATGCATGTTTGTAGAATCGGGAAAAGGTATGCAGACGTCTGTGCTAGCATGCGGATAGGTGGATTACGGACGAAACTAATTTTAAAGGCAAGACAGGACAGAGTGGAGAACGCTTCAGTGGTTGTTGGAATAATACGTTTGACTTTTCACCTCTGTTGAAATCCTCTCGTGTTGCGGCAGAAGATGTGAGAAGTGGATGAAAGGTGATACCTAGCGTAGATTGAGTGGTTATATCAGAACTTGGGATGAAAGGGGTTGATGCTTATTCAAATGAATTCGTAGCACTCACTGAGTTACAATTGATGTTTACTTTTCATTTGGAATAAAACTTCCACTAGTCCATTATAAAAGTTCATTAACTCGAACCCCTTTCTATGTGGCTGAAGTTAGGAAAACCCTTTTAATGTCGGAGAAAAGGATGACCAACATAAACAGCGAAGTTTTCGGATAGCAGAAGTGATAATTTTTTGGTCACTGGCATCGATTGGTCTCTTGAATAAGTAAATGGAATTTCCTCTGTATATATATGCGAAGTGTGTGTCCAACAACAGAGAATGGTTAACTGGAAAAAGAGATAGGCCGAGTTTATGCTTTAAAGGATAGTTCTATATGAAAACGGGCAATGTTTTGGAAATTAGGTCATCTTTACCGTGGAATTCTAAACCTTTCGGCAAATCAGGCGCAATAAATTAAAGAAAGTATGATAATATGAGTACTACATTTCTCGTGGAAGAATAATATAACCGTACTAAACATGTTCGCTATCCCTTCACTGGCTTATGCTCCGTGGATGAAGACCAATCAGGAAAACGTCCAAGGCAGATTGCGCGCTGGCTTCACTTACTTGGAAGGATCAATGGATGGAAGTCGAACGCGATATCCAATTAAACATATGAACGATTTGCATTCTAGAACAAATGACCGTGTGTTGAGGAGCTCTTTGGTGAGATGAAAGGATTTATGTGTGCTATTCAGGATGATGTGGTCACCACCCGGGCTTACAAAAAGCTCATGATAAAAGAGCGGGTAGATGACGACCAACGGGGAATGTGCTATTGGGTATTAAAGGTGTTGGATCAGTTCATTTTCGACTGCCCTGCGATTGTACCGGTATAACATGTGGACAGGCTTAACGCTCTATGTAAGGTGATTCATTAGAACCCTGTATACAAGCACGGCTGACGATGGGAACATGTCCGATTTATCAAAATGAACTACAATCAGTACTTAATAGTTCTGCTTGCAGCATGCATTGGGACCGGGAAGTGTTAACTGATCGTCATATTCCGGTGCCCTGAGGTGGCAGGGACGAACACGGAGCAGCAACCTTGTCAGCTGAAACAAAACCAAGTGGTGAGGTGGCACCGGGAAACGCTGCACTCACTTGGCTTGCTAGCCGTGATGCAGTATGTGAATGATGAAAGGCTTATGAGAGCTGATCAGACCCGAGTCTGCGTGGAGGCTCATCTGAAGTGTCTTTGGCCACGAAACACGGGGTATACTGTGAATTGGAATCTGAAATTACTTGTCTCAAGACAATTCCTGGTTCATGTACTTACAGACCGATTATTACTGATTGGCCTCCAAGTGGGACTTTTGTGGGGTTGTGGGTATGCTTAAGCGGAAAAAGAGGGCTACGGTGGAAGAGCTCCGTTTCAACTTAGGTGTTGTATTCCTTAGTTCGGTGGAGATGCATCCTCCAGTATAAAAGTTGGGCCATTGTGATTGTGGTCATAAAATCAATTCGTGTCTTACATTATTCATGTTGTACAAGCCGCATATTTCGAAGGGACCATGTTTCGACGCTACACGTTTCAACTCTTGTTCAGCAACTTTTTTTTTGAACAGCTTTTCTATATACACATGCATATGGGCGTAGAAAGGTGACGATATGCAGTAAAAAGTCATGAACTGACAAAAAAACTTGAGGTAGAGGAAACAATTGGTGTCCGGATGGCTCAAGTGTTTAGGGCGTTGGGCTGGCGTAGGATCCTCAAAATGCTCAATTTTCCGATGCGAGCGAGAATTCCAAAGATATAAGTTGGACATTCTGGGTCTAATCGAAATAAGATTGTGGGACTATGGAGAGTACTCCTCTCCCTCATACGGCAATGTGCTTTTGTATTCAGGGAGGCCAAGTGGTGGCAAGTTAGCACAATGGTGCAGTGCTATGCACGAACGGAGGCTTTCGTCATAGTGAAGAAAAATGCTTTCTACGAGCAATTATACGCAGTTTATGATCTGAATATGGGACATGTGATGTTGAAGCGTAGTCTTGGTGATTATAATGATTATAGTGGGAGGTTTTTGGATTTTTTGACTTTCCGCCGGTGATAAATTGTTCGAGCGCAGAGCTTGACATAAGATCATTCGGGTTTCGGGGATTTTGGTCAGTCGATTGACCGGCACCACATGAGCAACCAGATTGAGCACTTTGTGATCATCAGTACATGTTGCTGTTTGGACGGCAAGAACCCTGAGTGGCTCGCCTAATAATATCGATCAGCATTGGGCTGCCATAAAAAATGCTGTTTTCTCGGGTGCTACACAGGTCATCGACCATGTTCTGAAGGGGTATCATGAGTTCTGGCAGACTGCGGAATCATGGAAACAGATAGATGAACGGAAAGAGTTGAAAATTGTATTGACCGCTGCGAGTAATGGCGGGTGTGACGCACTCAAACCCCGACACCCAACGAAATTCAAAGAAGATTAGCGTAGTGTCCGCGACAGAAGGGGATTTGTTATTGCTCTGATCAAGGAAGGGGAAGATGCCTCAGAACGCAATGATTTCTAAAGTGTATGCCGCATCACGAAAAAACTTGCATGTAGTTTTAAATCTTTCGATGGTCCTGATAAGGACGTCAAATCAATTAATCAAATGATTCAATGCAAGAAAAGAGGACAGGGATGGCAGGAAATACCGTGCCGCAAATGAAGGCGAGACGAAGTATATGGTGCCAAGTCAGCACCAAAAATAACAACATTCGACAGCTTTGGGCAAGTTAAGATGATGAAACAAGTCGGGAAACCGGAAGTCTTCAACTTTCAAAGAAGCAGCAACATTGACGTATTATAACTTCGTCAGCAATAGTCCGATTTCCACCAAACTTGGTAAGATCATGCTCTATATTATAGCCTATATCACTGTATTTGTTATCGTGACTGGATGTCGGATACCAGTCGACTCATCAGTGAATGAGTACCTGAGTCAAATTAGGGCGAGCGCCATGCTGACCACATCCCTCCTACAGTGTACGTTGAATGAAGCGTTCTAAAGGACAAGCCCTAATCCAATATGGATTGCTGCGTTAACGATTATTATTATTATCATAAATAAATAGACAAACTCATCATCTTAGTTTTGCTTCGCATAACGATAAACATGGAAGTCTGTTTCAAAGATGTTCATTTCATATTGCTAGGATGAAGTTAAGGGGAGTTTCCAGCCAATTACTAAAACTTATACTAATCTACTATTATTAACTTTATTTGAAGAGATATCGGTATGAAAGGTATTTCAGAGTCTAGGCACCATATAATGGCAGCCTTCTGAGTTTTCTCAGATTTTTCGGTTGGGTAGTTTCTGAGAATGGCCCCCTTAAATAAATGACCACTTTCAACCCCCCGCACTCCTCACCTTTCTAGCAAATATCAAAACTTCGAGAAGTACTAACCGAGACCTTTAATTTAGTACCCTACATGACAATATTTGATGAATCCAATCGCTATAAATGCTAAAAATGCGTGTGACGCACAGACGGACAGACAGTTAGACGGACAGACCTGTGCGGAGTTACCAGATCTCCCATCATGTTGGCCCCTTCGTGCGCCTAAGGGAATGCTCGGCGGATGCGTAGGAATATGTACATATACCCATTTGGAGCTGTGCGTGTATGGGCATGCTTATGCGCAGCCCAGGTAGGAGGGAAGTAAACACCCGTGGATAAAAATTGGCTATGGGAAAGACACCCAGAAATGAAACCAAACATGGAGGAACAGAAGGGGAATAAAGTGACGATGCAGGGCTTCGGAAACCCAGTACCGGCAGCTTTTGGGAGTGGGCAAGAAGGCTCCCGGCCGTCGATATCCTTTGACTGCAGTGCCTCGGTGGTGGATTACTTGGCCACCGTTGCATTGAATCCTACAAGTAGTCTGGAGAAAGAAGCATTTAAAGGGAGCATATCACTCCCGAGAACTCCTGTTCAACATGCACGAAAAGATGCCCCACAAACTGGTCAAGTGACACCCTCTCAAAATGCACAGGGCAGTAAGCTTGAAAAGAGGAGTACAGAGGGCGGGAACAATTCTTTCGGATCCTCACAGGACGCGAAAAGGTAAAAAGGCCTCTCACCGGCAAAAGGGAAGTCAATCAAAGGAGACTGCAGCACCAAGGCAAAGCCCCAAAAAGGAACCAACGAAGCATAGACCAAGGTTGGCGGAAAGAAAAACGCGACACAGAATAGAAGATTACGGCCGGAATTAATTATCATCTCCAAAAAAGGTGATATGGCTTACGGCGATATCCTCAGAAAGGTCAAATCCGTTCCTGAACTGATGGGCCTTGGAGAAACCGTTAGCCGAATCAGACGCTCCCAAAAAGGCGATTTGATGTTGCAGCTGAAAAAGTCTCCGGGCAAAACGGTAGAAAATTTCCTCGGCAAGCTGGAGAAGTCCTTAGGAGAAGAAGCACACGGGCCAGAAGGCAGGAGATTGTTATTCAATGTAAAGACATTGATGAAATCACTACCAAGGAGGATATCCGCATCGCCTTAAGAAAGCAGTTCGGTCCACTTGGCTTGCAAGATTCCGCAAACAGGGAACTAAGGAAGGCATACGGAGGCACGCAAACGGCAATCATAAGCTTCCCAGCTGAAGCAGCGTTCAAAATGCTGGCGGCTGGTAAAGTAAAAATAGATTGGGTCGTTTGCCGACTCAGGGAGCAGGTGTCCCTCAAGCGCTGCTTTACAAGCTTGATATTTGGCCACATAGCGGCGAATGCCCGGTCAAAAAGTTGCAGAAAATGTATAAGGGGGGAAGGTCATATGTTCAGGGAGTGCAAGGCTGAGCCTGAATATATGCTTTGGAAGGAGAAAAAGGTCGGAGACTGCCGGCACGTTTCAGGCAGCAGCAGATGCCCAGTATTTAGGAGAGCCTTGAATGCGGTACAGAAATAAGGTTGATACAAATCAACCTCAAGCACTGCCCAGCGCAAGACCTTCTCTCGCAGACCATCTATGAGAAGGGAATTGAAGCTAATCATAATCAGCGAGTCTTATCACAATACTAAGAGCGGTGCCTGGACTGCAGATGTAATTGGCAAGGCGGCAATATGGCGTGTGGAAATTAAAAAGTGCTGGAGTTTCGAGAAGTTGGATTTGTTAGGACAAAAAAAGCTGGTATCTATGTATATAGTTGTTATGCTCCACCAAGCGTGACGATAGCAGAATTCGAAGGAATGCTAGGTATGCTAGTCTCGGATGCAAGAAGTCGAAACCCCAAGATCATAGCAGGTGATTTCAACGCGTGGTCCGTGGATTGGGGCAGTCGAAATACGCGGGGCTAGACTTGGTACTTGCCAACACGGGAAATGTTTCCACTTTTCGTGGGACAGGTTCGGACTCAATAGTCGATCTGACATGTGCGAGTACCACATGTGAGAAAACGACATGGTTTGTCAGTGAGCATTATACTCACATTATACACACAGGTCATGCGTCGACGTGCGTTCCCGCACGTTTGAAGTGGATGCGTCCATAGAGATGCTATTGGGAGGCTGAAATCCCGGTGGTGGGGCTATAGAAAAGATAGAGCAAATGATGGGACACATAACTAGAGCAAGCGACGCTGCTGTGCGAAGCAACGAGTTCCCGCTCAAACTATTGGTGGAGTGAACAAATCGCGGTGTGACGGGATGCATGTTTTAACCCAGGACACCCACCATCATACCGACCGATTTGCCTCATCGACACGGCAGGAAGATGCTCGAAAGGATCATCTACAATAGACTGCTCCCTATCGTAGAATATAAGGATAGACTATCGGAGCGACAATTTGGATCTCGTCAAGCCCACTCAACACTTTGGTACGGCACGGATGAAGGATCCAAGCATTACACCCTCACCGCTGGAGTACCACAGGGCTCAGTGTTGGATCCTCTCCTGTGGAACGTCATGTACAATGAGGTCCTTGTCCTTTTCGTGGCAAAGGAGGCCACGTTAGTTGATTTCGCAGATGATCTAGCAGTGGTTGTCGTCGCGAAACAACCTGAAGGCGTTGAAATGGAATCTAACGAAACCATTAGCAGCGTAGCTAGAGATGGTTCAGCTTGACCTTGCGGAACAAACGACGGAGGCGGTCTTGATTACCAATCGTAGGAAAAGGAATACGGTTAATATTCGTATTGGTGGCCACGTCATCACTTCAAAACTGAAAACTCACAATGCAACTGGCACAAACAGTCCCAAGAGATCCGTAAATATTTCACCATTCACATCTTTCTTTTTATTTTTGGATAAAAGTTTTAAAAAAAAAACCAATGTGTACTTTAAAAAGGTTTATTTTCGTATTATCCATTCAGTACGCGATATAGAAATTGCTAAAATGTTATTTGGTCAGAAAACTGAAACTGATTAAACAGGTAAATGAATCCTTGCTAGCGCAGGAGTAACATGAAATTCGAAGGATTAAATTTGTCATTTCATTCCGTTGGTTATTTCCGGAATCAAATAAAAGGACATATTATTTCCACAGTGAACTTTTTCCTTATTTAAGTTGAAGTTCAAATTTCTGGAAAATTTGCCCAGCATGGGGATTTCTTATATCTGAGTCAAAGTAATAAAAATGAAGCAACAAATACATACTATTCCACTACCAATATTAAACAAACATGGGGATCCTCAAAGGACAAATATATGCATGCGCATTTAATAAACATGTTTGTTTTGAAAAGTTCAAAATATCCCAAATTTTTTTGTATTAAATATTGCTCGCATGGACACATGCTGGCACTCGTTCAAAACAATGGAATGTCCTTCAAACATTTTCTATGAATGAAGCTTCGAGTTTTTTCTTGGAAATCACAAATTAATGTTTCGCCTCTGCCATATTAAAGGGGAGATGACGGCGCAAATACCACAATAGACTTTAAGTCGTTTCAACTTCTTTCGGATGCAACATTTGAGTCAGTGAGCTCCGCATGGGATGGACTTGCTCATTTTGTACGCCATGTATCGCTTATAGTCAAGCCGAATTGACTTTTGACGCGATATTATAAATCATTAAGTCTGTAAACACAATGAGGTGTAAGTAAGTAAGTAAGTAAGTGCTTTTTTTGATGACGTATAAAACACTGAAGTGCTAAGGATCCGACCTATTTCCTGGACTGGAAGCTTAAAGGACACCCCGATGAGTGAATTTAAAAAATGTTTTGAATAATGGAAGAATGGTTGGGAGAAGTGCGTTGTAGTCAACTGGTGAAGGTGATCGAAATTTGGTTTAAAAATATTGAGAAATAAAGAAGTTATGACGAAATTCCTGTTTTTTTTGGGTCCCCCCTCGTACTTAGGTACGGTGAACCTGATCCTGCAAAAACTCCAATGCTTAAAAACACTCGACTATGCTTTTGTAACTGCCCATGCTCAACTACAATGATCATTTGGTCCACTCTCAACCTCTGTGTTAATTACAATGTTCGTAATAAGAAGGAAAAAACAGAAAGGGCGGTGCTTCGTGATTAGCAAGATGCAGCTTTTCGTGCAGGAAAATATCGTCTTTGTTTATCTAGTATGAAGTGCAACGTGTTGCCATGCTTGACTCATGACCTCCTGGATACTTACTTTACTTAACTTTATCGAGCATTTGACATCAACAACGGTATAAGACAAGGGGATGCCCTATCATGCCTCCTCTTTAACCTGGCCCTCAAGAAAGTGATCCGTGATGCTGAGGTAAATGCAAGAGATAAGATCCTCTTTAAGTCTACTGGCCTATGCTGACAATATCGACATCATGGGAAGTACCACCCGAGACGTACAAACCGCCTTCATTCAGATAGAGCAGGCGGCGCGAGATTCTGGGCTGCACATGGTATGGTGGCAACGTCAGCACCGAAAACCAACAAACCAGCAACATCAAACCGCACTGGCCAAACGGGAAAAATAAAAATAGGAGACTACAACTTTGAGACCGTTGATAATTTCTCCTATCTAGGGTCGAAAACTACAATGGATAACAGTGAAAATGATGAAATCCGCGCACGGTTATTGGCAGCCAACAGAGCCTATTTCAGCTTATAAAGACTGTTCCGCTCGTCTCATCATAGGTTCAAAGCTCTAACTGTACAAGACTATGATCTTGCCAGTCCTCATGTATTCCTCGGAAACTTGGGTTCTTAGCAAGAACTCTTGGCTGCTTTCGAGAGAAGAATCATCCGAAGAATTTTTGGACCCCTACATGAGGATGGACGATTCCGTAACCTACACAATGACGAAATCTATGAGCGATACCATGACCGTCCGGTTGTGGATAAAATCCGGCTCAATAGGTTACGGTGGGCGGGTCACTTAATCCGTATGGATGAGGATCATCCCACCCGGAAAGTCTATAAGGGCAATATCTATGGTAGAAAAATAAGACGAGGCAGACCTCCTTGAGATGGAACGATGGCGTAGACCAGGACGTCAGGCAGCTTTTAGGGATATCGAACTGGTCGATCTCGGCGTAAAACCGGGATGTCTGGAGTTCCTTATTAAGGCACGCCTAGATGGATACTGGTTGTTGCGCCGTTGATGATGATGATACCATAACTATCGGGCTTTGCATCTGACAGGATGTAATTTTAACTCCTGGGTTCTTAATAATAATAATCGTTGGCGCAACAATCGAATTAGCCTTGAAGTGTGTTCGAGCACTTCATTCAAGACCGTAATTTTATACTACAGAATTATAATACTCTATAGGAGGCAATGTGGTCAGCATTGCGCTCGCCCGACATTATTACCCTGATTTGACTCAGGTACTCATTCACAGCTGAGTATCCGACTTGACTTGAACCGCGACCTTTTGTACGACAGCCTTGTGTTCTAGCCACCCCGCTGGCGGAACACCCTGTTTTCTTCCTGATGCAATATAGAATTGTGGTATCTGCGGTTTCGCGACATGAAGATCACGTTCCACTATTGCCTTTCGACGAGCTGGCAAGAGATGTATTTGCTTGTATGCCTCCTGTATATCTCCGTTTCCTGCTACCAAGTACCTTTTAATATTTACAGTATTCCCTTTCAATTTCCGAAATTTGATCGTGGTTCAATATGAAAACAAATCACCATACGAAAAGCTGCACGCTACAGATATGAAAGGTTTCGTGTTTTTTTCATGCATTCAATGAACGTTTACCTAGGCCTAGGTTTTATATAGCCACTTGGCGACTATTTTCAGATTTTTTGGTTGAAGGCCTATTACACTTTGTGGTGCCTACATTTTGGGTCGTAGGTTTCTTACCTCTCATCTGGTATAAACAGTACTAATTGAGTCATTACATTAGGTACGCGACGTGACCATATTCTACATTTACTGGGAGCCCTCTATAAAGTCAACATAAAATCATCCCACTCACCGCATATAAAGTGATTCGCAGACAATACGTTTTCACCAAATTTTGTAACAAAAGGTTCAGCCATTTCGCCGTAAATTATATGTGACAGACAGGCAGATGGACGTAAAGAAGGAGGAAATGAACATTGAATTAATTTTAATAAGGTTTTGTTTTACACAGCAAAACAAAACAAAAGAATTCCTACTCTGAATATATATCCAACTAATGAATTATGACCAGTTAGGATGCCCACAACACTTCTATAAGTCTTCCTGCTTTTCGACAGGATGAATTTTGCAAAATGTCTGTCTGCTTTTGACAGGAAAAGTTTGGTGTATCTAGCAGAATTAAGGTTCCGTCACCTGCCATTATGGGAAGATTGTTCCCCGTTTTTGATAGCAGCATTAGCCAATGGTACTGATGCTCCAATTGATGGTTTTAGTCCGAGCATAGGGGAACCTTTTTTAGCTAAGGCCCCAGTTTCACCATATATAATCTAGAAATAGAGTTGAATCGGATTTTATATTTCTGAACAATTTTTCAAGTGGTGAAAGGACTGTTCAACGCCTTAAATGTAGGTTGACTATCGCTGCAGAATGCGATGTGCCCGCCTTTTAAACCGTTTGACAGCCACCCAGATTGCCCATATTTTCCCAAAGGAAGAGCCCACTTCTTGTTTTTACTCGAAATGTAGACTCTCATTCCAGAATCCTGCTCCGTTTTTGAGCCAACGGTGTAGAAAAAGAAGACAAGGCAGACCCTGCCTAAGATAGAGCGATGGCGTAGGTCAGGAACCCAGACAGCTTTTAGGCATATCGAATTGGTGGACCTCGACGCAAAACCGGGATGTCTGGAGTTCCTTTTTAAGGCAGGCCTAGACCGAATGCCGGTTGTTGCTCCGTTGATGATGATGATGGTGTAGAAAACTTCCATATATTCAGGCCATCCATTCTGCCGGGACATCCTAGTTTTCTCTACGTTCCGGGATAACTTTATATTTTCTACCATCGATGCCTGGAGACCCGAGATTCAAAAGGCATTGTAAGTCCTGAATTCAGTTCTCTCAATAACTCTACCGATACTCTGTGCCCCTCATTTTTGTTATTCCTCCATAGATCTAAGCAAATTAGTCTATGAGTTGCTCTCATTGCAAGCTTGCAAATAATTATCAAAGGGCTTCAAATTGGGTAATGCATTTAGAGCTGATCCGGATTTTGTGTTCATAGCACCGGTACAGAGATACATAGTTCTTCGTAGTGTGGCTAGTTTACAGTGAAAACTTTCGTCTTAATTCATCACACTATGGATGCATACGCGAATATCAGCCTAATGATAGCGTACAGATTTACCTTCCTACATGCAGCCTAGGTCCCCTATGTAGAGGCGAAGGCCCGTTTGCATAGCCAATAGGCTATGTGAACTCATTTCGTCCTTACAACTGAATGTTTGTTCCAAAGAAGCTTCTTATCTAGAATAACTTCCAGATAGATCCCTTATCTCTGCAAGGTGAAGATTTACTGAAAGTCCGTGCATGAGCACCAACTGTCAATCTATTCAACGGGGCAGTGTATATTTCTCCACTCCGTTCCGAGACACTAACTGACAACTACCATTGCCGTATCTTCCGTGTAAACTTAGGCGTGTTTTGGCAAATTTTTTATTCCACAGAAGTGGCGAGAGCACACCTCCTTGGATGCAGCATTCCATCGCTTCTGTTGTGTTGTAGTGACCAACATTCATTTAGGCAGATAGGTATTTCTACGTTGGCACACAAAGATTCACTTAATTAAATTTTCGTCGGCATCATGGGCCGATATCGCAAAGCTTTTTTGGAAGATGCACCGTCGAACACGACTTTAATGCCCACAAGTCCCCCCCACATCGCGTGGTCGCCTTTCAGAGTTGCTTCCTCTATTTTTGAAACCGAAGAACGGACTCACAGGACTTTCCACGCTGATGTTTACCAGCGTTTTCACTTAGTGGGTACGACCTTAGCGTCTTCTCACGACGTTTAATCAGTCACTCTAGACTCCTTTTCTTCTTTTCCTGGCTTAGATATAAGTCAGTATAGCAGCTCTCGCTTTTCCACTTCTAATTACTGCTCCACCGGTGTCCCAATTCCTCTTGCAACACTTTCGTGTTGACAATTCTCCCTCTCCAACGCAACGATAGAATTAAGAACCTTTCGCGTTGATGCTACTGGCTCTCATGAAATTGTCGAATCGTGAATGACTGCGCGCTCGAAGGATTTCAAGTCAAGAAACTAGTTGGGATAATCAAGGAGAACAACATGTAATATGCCGGTGAGGATTCCGATTGCAGCGATAGTAACCGCTGGATGCTTAAGGACATTTGGGGAAAAGGGTTTGTGTTGCGGAGAATTTGCCGTTGCAACTGGAGTACATCAACACCAAAGATCTGATGACTGATGCGTCCATATGCAGGGCATTCACATAGAAAATGCACCGTGGAATCTTCTCCCTCATTACTGGAGTGACACGTATCATCTTGTACAATTCCTATTCTGAACATATGTCCAGCTAATGAATTATAGCCTGTCAGAATGCCACCAATAATTTTGCAGTCTTTCTGCTTTTCAACAGAATAAACTCTGCGATATACATGTTATGTTCTCACTAGAAAAGCTCGGTGCGTCTAGCAGCATTTAGGCTCTGCCACCTGTCATAATGGGAGCTCGTTTCCAGTTTATAAGGACAATCTAAGCCAATGCTATTGATACGCTAATTGCTGATTCCGGTCCTGTCATGAGGAAGGTAGACTCTTCCTCCAGGACCCCGTTATGTTTCTGGGCCATCGGTGTAGAAGACCTACGCCACACATTCCTCCGGGACTTCCCAGTTCTCTCCACGTTTCAGGGTAATTAGTTAGTTTAGTTTAGTGGGGGAAGTCGCAGCTGCAAACGCTCAGACCATTGTACTATCTCCGGAGATCGTTCATTCAACGGCCTCTCGCCTACGACGTTTAAAGGCTTTTGCGAACATTCGTAGACTCTTCGTTGAAGAAAACCTTACCAAGGTATCTTTGTCTGAGGTCTGCGGGGACCAGGCAGTTGCATACGAACTGCAGGACCGTCTCTTCCTCCTCACATTGGCTGCATATAGTTGAGACCACCACTCCAATTTTGTTCATAACAGCCAGTGTCCCATTAAAAACCCTACTAAGGTTTCAAGTCCCTTTTCTTAAGGGGCAGCAAAAATGCTCTTTTGGTTATTACGACGGCATGTCTTTTTAAAGACAATCTAGACACCATATGATGGGAGGGCCTCGGAGCAACCGGGTGTTTATCAAGATATTTCCAGTTGAATGCATGATCGTATGATTTTCCGCCTTTCCACCCTTCAATGGTATAGAGACTATATGCGCCGTCAGCTGGTTTCCGTTTTACCTAGAAATGAATAGATTTAGGATGGCTTCGAGTGCCGCCGTCAGCGTACTACTCCTTACTCCAGTAATACTTAGCAACCGAGCCTCTGAATTTGCCCCCGCAGCTTCCTGCTTTTAGCAGAGTTGAGTCTTGGTCACCAGATGATGAACGCATATATAAAAATGGGTTTTGTTATGGATGTATACATTCAACGAATCTGTTTTGGTGAAAGTCCCCAGTCATAGTCCCGCATCACCAGAGCAATCTGCAGGATTTTTGCTTTAGGGTAAATTCATATCTTCTACAAAAATGACTGGGACCATACCAGCTTGCTTTTATTGAATCAACTGAAGGTCAATGCCTGAGGCGCCAAAATCAATCGAATCAACGGAACGTTGTATATTTCTACGCATTGCTCCAAGATCGCAATGAACAGCAAGCATAGCCACGCCATCAGCATAAGCTTGAGCGTGTATTGGAAAATTTCGCAGTTCGCTACTCCGTAGAAGTAGTGATAGTACACCTCTTCGGGGCCAGACTTTCATAACTTCTGCTGTTAGGTAGCGATCAACGCCCACTTCAGCACACAGCAATCTCTGCATTAGCGTAGCATAGATTCACTTACTTAAAGTTTTATCGACACCGTTCTCTCCGGTGGCATCACGAAGTTTTCGGAAAGGGGCACAGTCAAATGCCCCTTTTCCACGAACACCCTTATCGTATACTGATCTTTCCGAGTTGCACCCTCTTTCTTGCAAAAAGTAGAGTGAAACTCGACCTCACATGACGTCCTACATGTTGGTTTTTATTAAGTGGATGCGACGTTAGCGCCTTTCCACGAGTATGGTGCTCAAGCACTCTATTTAAACCTTTCAACAAGAATAGTGTCAAGCTGAGGTTTTTCCCAGGCTTCGATATGAAGACTACCGTATCCTTTTACAAAGGGGAATGCACGTATCACAAAACAAGACATGTCAGAAAAATATTTATTAGCAATCTTTAGTATCGTTTATAGATGTCATCCATGCCAGGTGCTTTGAAGTGTTCAAAGGACAGTGTAGCAACTCTCATTTTTTATTGGTAACAATTGCATGTTGAATGGTTTGCAAGAATCGCCAGCTCTCCCTCTTTCACTTCTACTACCTATTTTCCTGGATAGCGTACTTCTAAGAGAGTCTACACTTATGCCAGGAGAGACAGCCGATAGGCCGGGAAATTTTCTCACTATCGGCGTTCCTGAACCCGATTTTAAGAAGGTTAGGGAAAAATCGGACTGCCGGCTTGTTGGTGGGATACTCAGGGGCCTAAACTTCTAACATACTGTTGTATGCCAATGGAAGTGATCGACCAGCTCCTGTATGGTAGTCTCAAAAGACTTCCAGTCTAATTTGGTCACCGACTCATGTGATGATGGGACCACATTGGCTAAACTAACCATAAAAAATCAGCGGGGAGATAAAGGGGTACGGTATGGGTGCTCTGCATATTTCCCCTATGACGCAGAAGACGTTCCCAGTGGAACATCCATCAGAGCTATCCAATATGCCAAAAGTAGAGACATGTGGGTAATAGCAGGATGTGATGTCAACGCTTACCACATATGTAGGGGAAGTTTCATTATCAATGGAAGAGGATCGAGACTACTGGAATATCTAGTAAGAGCCAGATGCAGATCCTTAATTTGGGTAGTGAACCCACTTTCTTCAACGTAATCAGGCGAGAGGTCATCGACATCACGGTCGCATCCCCTGACATCGTGGCTCTAATCGGAGAGTGGAAGGTATCAAACGATATCGCACAAACGCATTGACTTCGTAATGGGCATAGATCCACCTCCACCCACTCCATTTCGGAATCCACGGAAGACAGATTGAGTGAAGTATAAAATAGAATTGAGCGCCCGAGTCACGATCCCTGGGAAATGCATCAAATCCATTGCTGGAATTGAGAAGACAACCCAGATGATCACAATTAGCATGAGAAAAGCTTTTGAAGACGGCTCTCCACTCAACATGCCAAAGAAGGGTAAAACACCATGGTGGAACTCGGATTTGTCAAAACAGAGGAGAGCGATAAGGATGCTCCTCAATCGTGCTCTGAAGTGTGATTCAGACGCAAGCTGGAATCGTTATAAAGAGGCACAAAAGGCTCTAAAGAAGAGCATAAGGTCGGCTAAACGACTACCTCTCTTGAGGCAACCTCAAAGCTGAAGAGGATTCTGCATAAAGAACGTAGCTAGTAGCCGGGGTTTTTACGTTTTACAATACGGGAGGTACACAGAAACGGCAAATCATTTGCTTGAAGTGCACTTCCCAGGCTGCATCCAAAATCTAATCTCGGAGTCAACAGGTGCATAGAAGCCTCAACCGAGAGGCTGAAATGTGACATGCAAAGAAGTGTCACTGGAGCGAGTAAAATGGACATTTAACTCGTTCCATAGATACAAGTCTGCAGGTCCAGATGCCATTGTTCCTGCGCTAGTGATAAACCGAATGGATGCCTTGGGACTACATATTCGGAATATATATCGCGCATGCCTAGCATACTCTTATATTCCAATTAACTGGCGTGATGTGAAGGCATTATTCATTTCCAAGCTAGGGAGGCCGAACTACACGGACGCAAAAAGCTTCCGATCGATCAGTCTAACGTCTTTTCTACTAAGAGGACTAGAAAGACTAGTAGACTAGTAGAAGTTCATACTGGATACACACATTCCTAAGTGGCCACTTCACCATAGGCAACACACCTATTAGAAAGGCAAATCCACGAAGACAACACTCCATTAACACACGGCAAAAAATAGAAAGGCGATGTGAGAAAAAGAATACGTCTTAGGCGCATTCATGGACATCGAAGGTGCCTTCAATCATGCCTCATTTGCAGCAATTTGTGATGCGGCAAGACAGCTTGGAATCGAACCGCTGCCAATCAGTTGGATCCTTCACATGCCAGAATGGCGAAAAATCCACATATCGGACCCGGCTGTAGCTCCTGGAGGACAAAAAGCCTTCGCGCAAGCACGGACGACCTAGACGTAATAATTACCGGCAAGTTTGCGGATACATTATGTGATCGATTGAACGCAACTCTGGATGAAATCTACAGTTGATGCCTCCGCAATGGACTCACGCTGAACGCTAGGAAGACTGGACTAGTTATGTTCACTGGCAACGTCAGGTAATGTAGCTATACGCTACCCACCTTAAGAGGGGCGGAAATCCAGCTCGCACAAACAGTCAAGTATTTAGAAGTACATTTCGACTCCAAGTTAACTTAGAAGCATCATATCCAGGAACAATATCAGAAATCCTGCAGATTGCTTTGGCGCTGTAGGAATGCGATATGTAAGACCTGGGGACTTCCACCAAAACGGATACACTGGATGTATACATCTATAATAAAATCCATTTTGATATATGCATGCATCGTCTGGTGGCTGAGACTGAACTTTGCTAACAGCAGGAAGCTACTAATGCAGATTCAAAGACTTGGTTGCCAACTGCAGCTATCCTAAATCGTCCGCCATTCACTTGGTGGTGAAATGGAAAGCAGCCAATGACGCATCTAGACTCGATACCGTTGGAGTCTGGAAAGGAGGCCAATTATACGGTCATTCGTCTATCTAGAAATTCCTTGACGAACATCCGGTAGCTTTGATGCCGACCGATCATATGGTTTCCAGATTCGTCTTTGAAAAGACATACACTGTTCTAATCACCGACAGAGAAGAATGGTCGACAATTGGCCATGAGTCTTTTCAGGAAAAATGAAGACCATATTCCAGGCGGAGATATATGCCATTTGATTGGCAACAGAAGAATGTTTGCGACAAAAATGGAGAGGTCGCACCATTCGGATCACACAGCGGCACTCGGACAGCGTTATCAGTACTAAACAGCAACGACATATGAAGCCAGTGGAAGTGGAGTTATCATCAGGTGCTGCTGAACCTGATTCGACTGAACGAAATATTCCTGATATGGGTGCAGGGACACTCTAACATCGTTGGTATGACAGACTGGCTCGCCGAGGGTCTGGATCCACAATGGTGGGACCAGAACCAGCTGTGTGAAATTGCAAGGATTCACGCAGCCGAGTGGAGAAATATGAACTCTTGACGACATTTTTGTTGTTCCTTAAAATGTGGTAGGGCTATTAACGGGACACTACTGCTTAAATTACCATATAGAAAATGTTGGGGTGGTGGTTTCGACTATGTGCAGCCAATGTGAGGACGAGGAGGAGATGGTCGTGCACTTTTTACGCAGCTGCACAGCCTCCTCAGATCTCAGACGAAGACACTTCGGAAACGTTTTCTTCAATGAAGAATCTGCACTATCTGGAGAATGTTCTCAGATTCGCTAAAGCCTGCGAACGCCGTAGGCAGGAAGCCATTGAATAGGCCATTTACGGGGATAGTACAATGGGCCTAAGACTTGAGTGCTTAGAGCTACAGCTCCGCCCAGTTAGCTAACGTAATTGGGAATTTGCCATTTTTTGTAGGGTTTCTTTTTTCGAATGATCAGTTGATGACCTGTTGGAATGGGAACGACCGGTAATGCGAAACAATAAGTAGTTTGTTGGTCTCGGGATTATCGGCCATTCACTTGAAGTGGACAATAGTTCTAAACATGCCGGTAGAAAGCCTCTTGCAGAGGGCAAATTATGAATTTGTCAATTAATGGTCATTTTCATTTTGGCACGTAGATGGAACTTTATGGGCAGACGGGTTTATCTCTGTGATTTGCGAAAACTGTGAACTTAAAGCAGGTGGTCGTTCTCCTGCAAGGAGTTGAAAGTGTGGTTGATGGGGAAAAAGGATGTTTTTAGGTTTCGTTTTCAGAAAACGAGTTGTGATCGTACTAGCGGAGATATTGGGTTTCGTTTGACTTCAGTGAAGAAAAAAAAGGAAAATATGGATAGACCTGGACTTTGTCGCGTTATTTTTGAGACTCTTGTGGAATCGTAATTGCGGTGACATTTATTTTTCTTCTCACATTGTTTTGAAACGATAAAATTGTACTCTTGAAGATGGAAGAATCATTCAGCTTCGGGGTTGTTTGGACAATATGAGTTCCCTGTTGTGGTCTGAGGGTTCGGAGCTGCGGCTCCCCCCAGTAAAATAAACTAACTAACTAACTATTCCAGTCTGGAGTTCGTGAAAGTGCCATCCAGTTTGGCCGACTCATCACCTTTCGCCTTCCAGCTCCTTACAGGAAGCTTTAAAGGAGCCTCGTTTCGAACATTTAATGAGCCTGTTACATTCGCGCGTTGAGTTCCGGAAATTAAACCAGTCTTCCTCCTTATTGTTTTTATAAGCACGATTCAAAAGCCCTTTGGATGACTTCCTGAGTTTTTACAGTTCGCGGCTGCACAAAACCGGTTGGTCCCATTTGTGTCGGGAGATAGAACAAACCTCTTCAAAGCACTCTTAAAGCGTGTCATTCAGAGTTTCCAATTCATCTACTATTGCCAAACGCCGCGATAGTAACCGCTAAGACTTTATGGACATTGAGGGGAGAAGAGTTGTGTTGCGAAGGGTTTGAGGGAGTCCAGTATTCCGGTGTCTTAGCAAGGCATCAGGAGCCTTCTCAAAATGTAGGTTTTGTAGAGGTAAATCCACGATTTCACTTACGAGTATATCGGCTCAATATTATGGTTAGAAATATTGGTAATGTTGTGGGAGTCTGGTGTGTTGATCAGTTGAGTTTTTCCAGATTAAGATTTTTCTATCAATATTCGCTTCAATTCATAATGAAATTGGAAATATTATACATAGTTTCAGACGAATACTAAACCAGTGTGTCGAATCTCAATATAAAAATTACTAACGATTTCTGCATTCGAAATTCCGGTAAGGTAGCGTCCGGTTAGGGACCACCATTGAAAACCACTTAATATATTTGAATGAAACAATCTCTCTCAGTCCTTTTTAAGGGATTACCATTCGAGAATACCTGAAAAGATATGTGAAGAAAAAATCGATGGTGTTAAATCCTTGAAAACGCCGACAGAGAACGATGGAAGGATTCAAATAAAGCCATTTGTGGTATATGCCAATTACCGGAGATGATTCAAGGCCGCGTGTCGAAAAGCCAACTCTGCAAGGACGAAGCAGGAACATTCGTTTAAGAATTCTTAGTTCGCTTCTTAAGAGAAGAGCTCAATATTGCCGGCTGTCAATTCTTAATATCAAGTATTCCGATACAGCATTAGATACCTCTCACACAACACTTCATTCATACAGTTTCTCTACTATTATCGTTCATTTTAGATGAGCATTTCGGTTTTGTTCGGCATAGAACTAGATCCGCAGGTAATGCTTCGACAGGTAGCTAATGATGTGGAAAAGTACCATGAGAATACCACTTACCGAGTGCTCGTGCTCCTTCCAGGAACGTCTTAATTCCAACTGATTGACTGTGCTTTCAGGATTTTCTCAGAAAGTAAAAAGTACATTTAATTTTCCACAACCCCTTCCATGTGAGCGCAAAAAATGTATATTTCCGCTTTGCCTTCACTGCAAGCATCCACAAAGAAACCTGGATACAAACATATATTTAATTTATATTTCTTATACGACTCGTTCGCTCACTACTTTTTACAGCGAAATACGGTCCAAGTACAAATCTACATTGAATCCCTCTCTCTGCCATAAATACCAATTCCATTTCATTACATTCGTGGTAAAAGACGGTACGTGGGAGATTTCGTGGCATTCTTTGATAACACATGTACACGTCTAGCTATGGGAGTGAATCCAGGACCCATATGAATGTCGAGTTGAAGCGCAAGCAATAGAATCTCGCCAAGCATCTGTTGGTGGGAATCTCATTTCCTGACAACCGTATGGTTTCTAGGGAGTAAAAAGCGTCTACAGTCAAGTTGATTAGGGTTGATTACACATATAGCCATTCATTCACCACTTCAAAAACCGTCTCGTCGGTTTACCACAATATAACCACATAATCCTTTCTCCCAGAACGATACTGGAGAAGGGAGATATGGCAACACCATAGGAAATGCATAGTTTGGTTGCTTCTTTCCAATTATGGCTCACTTGCAAAATTAAGTTTTTTCGTAGGTATTTCCAGGTTTATGAGGAACTTTTAATTCGTGAGTGCTCACTAGGTTGTAATCGGGTGATCAGATCGGTTGAGTGCCGTTGGTAATAGTGAAGATACTTCAAAGGACGCTGCGTTTTTCCAATTAACTGGCTTTCAAATTTTCTTATTCATTACTTCGGTGGATTTAACAGCACCCGCTTCCAGCAGAAACGTCTCCCTTATCACAGAAATGTACCGTGTTCTGGACACCAAGGAGCGAGTCAATTTTGTAAAGTGCTCACTGTGTGCTTTCATGGTCTTCCCAGGAAGTATAGTTTCTAATGTGTTTACTTTTCCATTATAGATATTCAGAGTAACCCCAGCAAGTAGCGGTGGGCCCCACTAAGCACAGAAGACAAGTTTTTTCATTGGGCAAACAAGAACCCATTCTCAAAACCAAGGACCAACCTCTGTTATGAATTGAACCCGCCGTCCAAATCATATCCGCAATTTGTTGAATAGCCCTAGCATTTTCCGGGACCCTGCTTTCTTTCTTCTCCGCAATCTTGTGGAAAAGGGAGTTTGGAGTGCAAATACTTCTGTAATCTAATTTTATTGCTTTCCTCCCCATATAAAATTTTCCATAAGATTTGTCGACCCGAAGAAATGTATTTTTATTGAAAGCAATTATGTTTTCCCGAAAGAGCTAAAATAATTTTATAATAGGATTCATTTCCTTTTTCCTGTACTTGTCAATCGAAAGCTCAACTAGTCTGACGCAACCCAACCGCTTGCACTCTTCAATTCACCCATGTTAAGCCCAATATCTCTGTGGGTAGTACTTGCAGTAGGTTGGCTGCTGGCTAGCTTCATTCCACATCTTTCACTTCGAGTAATTGGCGACAGGAAAAACATCGGAAGTACAGGATTATCTCGAATCCTGCAAGCGCACAAACTGATGGCTTCAAAAGGAGTTTGAGTGCTTTATCGATTTTTGTAGATAAGAGCATCTTGTCGCGATGTTAAATTTCGGCTAAGACTAAGTAGTAGCGAATTAGGTACTTAAGAAAGTAACTAGAATAAAGTGCAGCATTCAGTTGGGTCAAGCGAAGGATAATTGGGTTATAAACTGGTGGATTGGCGCCATGTTGCTCCGAATAGAGATGTGCAGTCAATGTAAGGATATAATTCCAAAAGAAGCTACTGCAATCAACACAGCAAAATAAATGAAAACATAGGGAATTGTCTAAATCTTAACATTTTTATTTTAAAATCCTTTGTCGAATTTTAGGAACTATATTATCAATCCTTCAGTGTAAGATCGTACACTAAAGAAGGTATCAAATGGTTCCCTAAATACGGCACGTTGCGTCATATGTACTTCCGCCCGGTTATAATCACAAGCTTTGCACATCCATATCGTTTCAAATAGGATGTAAGAAGCTGGTCACCATGCCCCTATAGCGGACTCCGCTGACAGTTGTGTCTGCGTCAGCATCATTTCACGGATATAAGTACCAATCCATAAGCGGCACAATACAGTCAAGCCGGATACGAACGGTGGAGATCCAAAGGAAAAAGTGAGGAGACGAAAAATGCCTAGACCTCCAGCTCCCTTCACTAAACTAACGGAAGGTAAGACAGCAAGATACATTCTAAAATCAACTCCAAAAAGAGTGACGAAGAAGTATTTTCCATATTGAAAACGAAAGGTGACGGAGTCCTCTTTGAACTAGGTCCGAAGACAACAGGGAAGGTTAACGAACTACTGAAAGAAAAAGCTCTGGTTTTTAGCCTAGCTATATGCTCCCTGGGAAAGCGAGATTTTGACTGTCTTACAGAACAGATCGAAGTAAATGATGCCAGAGTAGATATCACCCCTCACCCTCAAATTATCGAGCAAACGTGAGGAAACTTCTTAACAACGGGAAAATCAGAATTGTTGGTAGGGTACGATAGAAGGGCAGTATGCCACAACAATTTTATTATCTGACAGAGCGAAGACTTGCAACGACGAAAAAAGCTGCGTTTCTTGTAAGGATCGTGGTTGTGAGTGCTTTGCAAAAACTGCGAGCTTGGGATGATGGCCAGTTTCTAGGACGGAATTGGAAAGAATTAGGACATGTCTCACATGGTCCTCATCTAACGGAGCAAATGCACAGAAGTGCAACCTTCCACGAACTGCTAGTGCACTTCGCTGTGAGGGTAAAAGTTGATCCAATACTAATCAGCATAGAGTACTGGAACAACGACTAATCTGGCTTTGTGATGGCTGTTTATTATTTCGGTGTTAAGAGGTAACGTTTTTAATCGTCTATATATCACCGCCGGACTTCCAACGTAAGTTTCATGAACTGGAGGTCGCTGTCTTGGGCACGGAACAGTGAAGGGCGTGCGTTACCTAAACTCCAGAGGAAAACAGATTCTCGAATCGGTGGAGAGAACATTGCTCATAGTTTAAACACACCACCAACTGGTATCAAGGCTGCGAAGAAAGCGTTTCCAACGTAACTTTTCCGTTGGGATCACTCGTGTGGCTAGTAGACTGGTGACAAGGTCTGGAGGACTTCTCAGCAGACGACTATCAATGCACCGCATTTAAAGTAGCTGAGGATATCTCTCGATTCACACCAGTCCAACGGTCCCCTGTCCACAGATGAGGATAGCATTGCTCGTTACTGGCAGGACCTAGTCGATGAGGTGAATAGGGAACCATAGGGACTGGTGAAAACATCGTAGAA
The DNA here is from genome assembly GCF_905115235.1 of Hermetia illucens. Taxonomy (NCBI): domain Eukaryota; kingdom Metazoa; phylum Arthropoda; class Insecta; order Diptera; family Stratiomyidae; genus Hermetia; species Hermetia illucens. Next base: position 119,308,089 of record NC_051850.1, on the reverse strand, counting down.
GGCCGAGTTGTCCACTTTTCTCCATGAAAGAGCTGGAAAAGGCAGACTTTCCTAGTCCAGTACAAGTCAAGCACTGATCTGCCAATGGAAAGGAGACGCTGAGTTGCTGACTGCATTCTGACAAATCTACATTATTGACAGTCAGCTCATCACATGCTGCTGGGGACTCATTTCTACGATAGTTCGGATTCAGTGCATGACGATCCACGATGGATGTTGTTATGGAGGTAGTGGGAGCGGTTTATCAAGCTAAAGCATGCATCCGTCGATCCCGACGAGTTAGCTCGTCGTAATGGATTGATTGATGTCAGAAATGCCCTTAATTCCGTGAGATTGAATGACATGTTAGGTACGCTAAACAATTTATTTTATGTCCCCTGTTACCTCTTACGTATATCGATGGATTATTTGTAAAATCCGTCACGTGCTAGAGGGCTAGAGGAGAATGGTAATTATGTCGGGATTAAGCAGATGAATAGTCGAGTTGGCATATTGATATGACGCGAAAGTGCGTGCATGATTGTTTATAGTTTCAGCTTTGCGCTGAAAAAAAAAAACGAAGAAGTGATCCTGGCTAAAAAAAGAATCCCGACCCTGCGTTCCATGTCCATTGCGAGTTGATAATTGAGTCAAAACCAACGATTAAGCACCTTGGTTTACCGGCTGACTCGAAGATGTGCGTTTTCGAACCAGCAGCTGGAGTTTCGGTGTTTAATACGCTAACCATGTTAGGGTCCTACATCAGAAATTTCACCTCAATGCAAAAATATGTGATGTCGTCCTGACAATAGTTATCAACATCTTCAGAATGCCTTTCTATGTAGAACACTCCAAATTCGCTCCCTGTTAATGTTATCGAAGACTTCTTGAAATTGATGAAAAGCTATTCAAAATTGATGTGTTAATATGGTGGTACGAAATAATCCTGAGCGGAAACTAGGTTGCCCTCTGTTGATCAAGCTTTCATGCGTTTCACGATGGCTTCAGATATCTTCTTTACAGCAGCAGGAAGCACATAAATATGTCAATCCTCCACCTGCACTCAGGACGGCTTCACTTCTTCGAGATCTTAACGACTATTCTTTCTTCCATTCACTGGAACCTTGGATTTTCAGGATTTACATATGAATCCATCAATGCTCCGCTGAGACTGCCGGGGTTGCTCGGAAAAGTTGATGGCCACGATCATTTTCCTTCTGTCCCTATCTGCTCCTTCTAACTCTACAGCTGCTCGTTATCGTAGCTGAAGAGTCAAACGTTAAAGGACCTGAGCTAGTTGATGAAAGGCAAGTTCTTTCATGATGCGCTTTGCGTTATCAGATGCTAAAATCATTTGCTGTATAGCAGTTTCTGCTTCCCCCATCGATGCAATGATGGAATTCCTGCACGCATAAGCAATACTTCATTGTTCATGGTTCCCATGGTAATTGCGCTCCGCCGCGCTTACTCTCACTCTGAGCTCTCATCTTTTTACGTTCCCCCTAAACGTTCCTACAATCAGGAGATTGGACAGAATGTCTTGGGTCTCGAGTCATGTTATCCGGATTTTGATGAAAGTTCTTTGGTGTGTACTAAAACTATTGCCTGCGTTGCGGCGTGGTGTTATTGATGCTGGCACCCCAAGTGACATCGACTCTTGGTCATCAGTTTTCGCGATGACTTCCATTCGAACATGTTCTCTCATTGTGACCGGAATTGTGTCGCTGCGAGTTATGAAGCGGTACTGCTCTGGAACTAGCGGTAAAATGTTGCCCCTGTCCCAGCCGTTGTTTCGTAGCAGGAGCGGATTACGAAAGCCCGACTCAGTAAACAAGTCAGACGACTCCCGCGAGTTATTCGCACGAACATTAAGTTCCTCCTTCTCATTTTTTTGGATTTGCATTTTATACCTAACTGTCAGCTGCGGTGATAGCTTCCTCAGTGAATAATGTCCAAGACTACAAAGTTCCTGTAGACTTCACATACCCTCTGAGATGCTGCGATAATGTACACCCATTCAGACTGAAGCTATCTATCCCTCCTCCTTTCACAATCGGGCTTGAAATCGGCTACGGCAGAGTTTTATTTTCTTACTTTTATTCTTTTTATTTTGGTTCTTTATGTTTATTAATAATGGAGACGAAGATATTCCGTTGGACTAGTATCGTAGCACGCCTTGATCACATCCGAAACGAGGATGTCCGCGATCGATATAAGGTTGTACCGATCGTAAAAAAATTGAGAGAGAGGCTTTTTCGATGGAATGGTAACATAATTCGCGTTAACGAGACTGAGTCTGAACATCGAAGTCGATGGTAAGCGACCAAAAGGCCAGCCGAAGCAACGGTGACTTGATACGCTGGATGGTGATTTAAATGTCTTGCAAAGGCATATACCCAGATCAAGCCTTTGATCAAATAAAATGGCTGGACCGTGCTTGCGAACCGGACAATGGATTTAGAAAAAGAAGTTCTTTATTGATAATAGCCGTTAGCGCGGCAATCTATTATGATCAAGGCCTTGAAGTATGTTAGAGCACTTCATTAAAGACGGTAATGATACACTAAAAGATTGCAGCACTCTATAGGAGGAAATGTGCTCACTCGTAATTATTAATCTTATTTGACTCAGGTACTCATTCACAGCTAAGTCGACAGGTATTCGACCTCAAGTCGCCATCCAATCCTGACCTCCTATACGACAGCGTAGCGCTTTATTGCTTTAAGTTTGTTCTTAGGTTCGTCTTTGTTTTCCTTTTTCTTGATTACATATATATTTTTTTTAGTATTTATATTTTTTTGTTTCACTTTACGCTGTAGTAATATTCCTTTCTTTCCTTTTTGATTTTCTATGAAAAAACCCTTGAATATGAACTCTACCTTCTCTTTTATTTCTCCTTAATAGAGGGCATCCTCCAATCTGAAGTTGCTCAGGTACTGAGAGAACCACAAAGACCGCTCCTCATAATACAGGCAGGAGAAGGATCGATTGAGGGTGCGATCTGCTGTGGATCTTCTCTTTCGATCAAGGTTCAGAGCTCAACGAAAGTAGTTTGTGTAAAACAAAACCTTATCAAAATCAGTTGGCTGTCTGTCTGTCTGTCTGCGTGTCTGTCTACATCTGTCTGTGTGTTTATTTTTTTTCATCAGATATAGTCATGTGGAGTATCAAATGAAAAGTCTCGGTTAGTACCTTCCGAAGCCGTCTTAGTTTTGACATTTTTAGAAAGGTGGGGGAGTGCCGGGGTTGAAAGTGATCATTTCTTTAACACCAATATCCGTTCAAATAAAGTATAAATAAAGCTAAGTAGTTGTCGCTTCTTTACAAATTCAAGACTTTGGATGTCAATATCACACGAAAGTGGATACATTCACATAATATATGCATACATTACGTGCTATGTACTAATAGAACAAATGCACACTCAAATGTCTGTATATAAAAATAAGTCGGGAAACCGGAAACTTGACGCTTCAGGTATAAAAGGTTTTGTGTTTCCTTATGTCAGAAGCATAATGCAGTTCGCAATTGGCTGACAGCATTGACTCGAGATATTTAAATTGCTCAGTGGTGTCAGTTTTAATTACCTGCCCAGAACTGAGCGAATTAAATATCTCGGGTCAATGTTATTAGCCAATGGAGAATTGCGTTTGGAAATTGCTTCACGCATTAATGCGACCTAGATGAAGTGGTATTTCACAACTGGTGTTCTTTGTGATCGACGTATCAGTGAACGTCTCAAATTCAAAATTTATCGCAATATCGTCCGTCTGCTGCTCTCTATAGTTCTGAATGTTGGCCGACTATAAAAGACAATCAAAGGCGTCTTGCGGTAATGGAGACCAGGTTGTTGCCTTGCATTGGTGGCTTGACCCGTTTTGATTACGTCCGAAATGAGAATATCCTCGATCGATATGGGGTTGCACCGATCGTGGGAAAACTGCGTGCAAGGCCTTTTCGATGGTGTCGTCACGTAATTCCCGCTAACGAGAATTCACTTGCCAATATTGATCTGAGCAAACAACCGAACAACCGGAACAACCGTGGCCTGATACTTTGGATGGGGATTTAAAAGCGTCACGATTACATCCAGATCAGGCGTTTGTTAAAAAAAAATGACGAAACCGATCACGATGAACCGACCCCGCTTATGAATGGGACAAAGGTTGAAGAAAAAGAAGATGTGAGGAGCGACGAGTGCATGACAACTCAATGTCAAATAGTGAAAAATTTCATTGCCCTCTAGTTATTAGAAAGCGATTTAAATAAATCATTTGGTGAAAAGCCCTGTATTGATAATAGTCAACTTCATACGCTTCAGACTCTGAGTTTAATATTATTAGCAAATGCGAAGAATTTAACCTACATCAGATAGAAACAAGTCGGGAAACCGGAAGCTAGACGCCTCAGGTATGAAAGGTTTTGTGTATTTCTTTCATGAAGATATTTGATATTTGTGGATTTGTCCCATTAGCATGTAGCACGTAAAATATGCATATATTACGTGAAAGTAGCCACTTTCAAGTGATATTGACATTCATAGTCTGGAATTTGCAGAGGAGCGACAGTTTTGATCTAGTATAACTTTGTTAGTAATAGTGCGATTTTCACCAAATTTGTCAGGATCATACTGTAGTCTACATAGCTGCCAAATTTTTTGATTCTAGGGTGAACTTAAGGGGGTTTTCCTGTCAATTTCTGAAAATTATAGTAATGTACTATTATTAACTTTATTTGAATTGATATCGGTATGGAGGGTATTTCGGAGCCTAGGCACCATACAGTGGCAGCCCCCTGATTTTTTTCAGAACTTTCGGTTGGGTAGTTTCTGAGAATGGGTTCGTTAAAAAAATGACCACTTTCAACCCCCTGCACTCCCCACCTTTTCAGCAAAAGTCAAAACTAAGATTGGCTTCGAAAAGTACTAACCGAGACCTTTAATTTGATACCCCATATTACTATATTTGATGGAAAAAAAATTTACACCCCACTTTTGCATGTATGGGGACCCCCCCTTAAATTCGCCGTAAAAGGATGTAACTCACTATATGCGTGAGCGTTCACAGTTCACACCTTGCTACCAAATTTGGTGTCAATCGTTATAATCGTCTCCGATAAAAATGCGTATGACGAGACAGACAGACAGTAAACCGATTTTAATAAGGATTTGTGTTTACACAAAACCTTAAAAAGGGCTAGGGAGAAGTAGATTCTTTATAAATGAAATTTTTGTATTCATTCGAACGTCAATAATTCGTTAATTATGACATCAGCATCTTATTTGAATGGCTTATGTTATCAATTCGCACGAAACTGATAAGTTTGAACTCATATAATTTTGACACTAATAGTCGGATTTTCATGAAACTTGGCATGTGTATGCACGAGACTATCTTCTATGTCGGTGCACTCGGTGTACTCTTAGCATGAACATAAGGGGAGTTTTTCAGTCAATTTCTAGAAGTTGTTAATATACTATTAGTAAGTTTATTTGAGCAGATATCGGAATGGGAAATCTATCGAGGCTTAGATTTCACATTTCACAATTGTTTCTCTCAAAACCGTAAAAATGGCTAGGGAGAAATGCGACTTTACCATTTCACGCAAATGTCAATTATTCCCGTTAATTATGACGTCAGAATCTTATTTGCATGGCTTTGGAAGCAGTTAATGTGCGCGAAATTGCTAAATTTGAACTACTATAACTTTGGCGTTAATTGTCAAATATCCATGAAATTGGGCATGTGTATAAGAAATATTGTCCTCTATGTTGGTTGGTGGTCCTAGGGTGAATTTTCAGTAAATTTCTAAAAGTTGGCAATATACTGTTAGTTAAGTTATTTGAGCAGATATCGGAATGGAGCATATTTTGAGGCCTAGATTTCATCTAAGCGCATCGCTGATTTTTTTCAGATTTTTAGGTTGGGTGTGTGCGCACATTTTGACTCCTCACTCGCGTATTTGGCAATTCACGACAAAACTGATATCAGCTGCGGAAAGTAGCAATCGAGACCTTTCATTTGAAACCCTACACGACCATATCCGGTGGAAACATTTTTGACTCCCGCCATTGCATGTATGGGGAGCCCGCTTTAAACTCCACCTAAATTTATACCACTCGCTATATCCGTGGGATTTCATAGTTCTTATTTGTCCACCGAATTTCGTTCGGATCGTTGTAGCCGTTTTAAAGAGAAGTGCGTGTGACAGACAGACAGTGAATCCACTTTAATAAGGTTTTGTTTTACACAAAACCTTAAAAAGACACTTCATACTTGAATCGTCCAGCTTCCTGTTTCCTGACTTGTTTAGTTTTAGCTCGCGTGCTGCTCTGTGGGTAGGCACGGGCGAATTCCCTTGTTTGTGGAATTTACAGGATCCGGTGTGGGTCTACGCATTGGTTAAAAGGACACAGGAATTTTTGTATGATGGCACGTGAAGGATTGAAGTGCGCAAAGGACCTCCTAAATTCCCATGCCTGGCTAGCATAGATGCATGCAAGCACATGTCAACGGAACACTTCGATGGAGCTTCAATATTTGCGCCCCATCGTGGTCACGGTCAATTCCCCAATTTTTTAGATTTTTGGCATGGCTCCATATCGAAATCTGCTCAAATAAGCCTAATAATAGTATACTACTATGTTTCTGGAAAATAAACTAGGAACTCCCCTTAAGTTTATCCTAGAGTCATGAAAAGGTAGTAAGATCGACTATGATACAAAGCCAGTTTGGTGAAAGAAAACACTACTGAAGAAGTTTAAAGTTACCTCTTTCGTGCCAATTATGTTTACGTTTTATCACGACGTACGTACAAATGGAATAGTTCTGCAATCAAATATACTTGCACAAGAAACACACAAAACCTCTCACATCTGAAGCGTCGAGCATCCGGTTTTCGACTTATTTAAATTCATGAATGCTAAAATGCGCATACATAGAATTCGTCATTTTGTTTCAACTTCGACATATTTACACTTTCGATCCAACTTATTATGGTTTCTTAATTTACAATTTCGTCTTAAATTGATTGGAGCTGTTTTTGGAAAATTTGTGAAGAAATCAACTTAATTAGTGGAAAGAATCTAAAATTTCATTTCACTTTCGAAATTTTCTGTTGATAAGCATTCTTACCTTTCGTAGGAAAAGATTCGTTTGCTGACGACAATATAGGCGTAAACACAAAAAGTCAACATAAAATTTTCTCGAATTGAGGGAAAGTGATAAAACCCACTCAATCTTTCCGTCACGACTATAGTGAACAACATTTCGTCAATAAAATCAAAGGCAATGGGAAAAAACTTCAGATCACTTTCTTATATCTGAAAAGTGAGAAACTCACCAGTTTATCGATAAGCGAATTACCCACAGCCATCACGAAAATTACGGCGAGAAAAACGCAGTTCAGTAACTGAAAAGTGGGTCAATTTATTTAAAACAAGTTGACTGACTTACTTAGCTGCCTGTGGCTGCCAGCCAAGAATGACCTTCTTGTTTAGCATGCGACATCCGCCGCGGCGCGATGCCATCAATTCCGACGAAAACGCAGGAAGACACGGATGGGCGTGGAGCGGGCCCCAACTTGGAAAGTGATTTACAGTCTGACTACATGTTGAACTCTCCAATTTTACTTTTCATCAATATGTGAATGGGAAACTTATTGATATTCCGCCGCGGAAGTGGTACGCCCCAAGCGTTTAGGTGGTGTGTAAACCTTTCAACTTTATTGCTTTGAAGTTGTGCGTTGCTTTGTGGGATTCATCTTTCGATTAGGAGCTGGGAAATGGTATCAAGGGGCTGCCGGGTAGTTTGTGCGTATTAGATGCTTTTTGGTTGGAACTAATTTGTCTCATGCGTATATTACTGAATGCGAGGAAGGAACTTTTATACCTTTAAAAAGAAAGGAGTAACTGCCATTGAAAAAAGATTTAAAGATATTCGTAAAACCGCCGGATATTATCTGTTCCTTGAAAATGCGAACGACTAATTTGTACTTTCCTTTGAAGTATGCTGACTCAACTTGCGGAAGTAGTGACATTGGATTATCAGTGCTACCAAATTACCACCTTCTCTGATAAATTCCCAACGATAACACCGTACGCAATCTGAATATTCAATTTTTAGACGTGAGAGAACTTTTCCTTCCAACTTACAAATTAACATTTGACTACTTTCATTCCCGGCAAAGTGAAAAAAACTAACTCATCCGAGAGTTGTATTTCTCGAACTTCGCCTGCTTCAAAGCCCGAATGTTAGGCCAAGGCTGGCCACATCCACTGGACCGTTCCGGCACTTTATCCAATCCAATAGTAGACCCACATGTGAGCTCTTAATCCAATCTCCGGTATTGGCCCAGCACCTGGATCAGGTGGCAGGTGAAATGTAAAGTTCCGGTTCGGGTCTGATCTCCGAAAGAACATCTACTTTGTATGCGACCTTTTGGCTTAATCCACTGGTGCCAGATATGTGAATTAAGCGGCTAACGAAGAAGTTGTCACTTATGAAAATTCCTGAGCATGTTTTAAATTTACTTTGGATGTGTGCCTCGCACCTTTCGTTGTTCCATGCTCAACTATGTTTCTGGTGGCAAAGGTATTTACATTTGGAACCGTCGCTCCGCTGGTCAGCAATCAAGGTGTACGGAAAGGTATGTGGGTTTGGGGAGAATATGCGATTGTCTTGTACGTGCTTTATATTTCAATGGAACTGGATAGCAGCAATTTGCTAAAATTATACAGACGAATTCCTTTCTTAATATATTCATGCATATTTTGGAAACAATGGCTATGGAATGCGAGTTGAGTGACGAAGCCAGTATGCAGAAAAAGTCCTTTTTGTTCCTTTGTTTATGAACGCAGCTAGCCATTAATGCATATATAATATTTATAGGATTTAGCTTTTATATTAAAAAGCCAGCTAAGACATTAGAGCATCAAAAATGTTTAGGGAGACTTTCATAAATTTCAGAATTTGATAGTGTACTATTAATATAAGTTCAAACTTTGCAGGGGGGAAGGTGTCCGATCTTCAGGGCAGAATTAGAGAGGGCTAGGGTGCGAACGCCATGATCCGCATTTTGCAAATTAACATGCACCGGAGTGCAACCGCTCACCAGTTGCTAGTACAGTTTGCTGCGGAAGTAAATGCTGATCTAGTGCTGATTAGCGAGCAATACCGAAACAAGGACCCGTCCTCATGGTATCTCGACTTATCGGGCACCGCTGCCATCTGGATTCGGGACAACGTTCGACTTCGTGTTCTTGCCGAAGGTGATAACGTTTTTTAGCGTTTACCTGACGCCGTATAGGACAATGCCGGACTTTCGGCGCTGGCTTGATGCTCTGGAGGACGCCGTTTCGAGCACGGAGGGACGAATACTGGTTGGCGGTGATTTTAATGCCAGGGCTCTTGAATGGGGCATGCCTCAGTCAGACTCCAGAGGGAAACGGATTCTGGAAATGGTGGCGAGAACCGGGCTCGTAGTTTTAAATACCGGATCCACGCCAACGTTTCGGCGCCCAGGTTGTGAAGCATTCCTGACATCACTTTTTCGTCGGAATCTCTGGCATCATCGGTGGACGGGTGGCGAGTCCTAGAAGACTTCACGGCAAGTGATCATCAGCACATTGCGTTCGCAGTGTTTGACGCTACTTGCCGACGAGCACCAACACGACGTTCCCCCTGCGTGTGGAATGTCGCGAGGGTGACCGTCGGAAGGTTCGTCGAAGCTCTTGGAGCAGGTACGGCCGTGCTGGGGGGCACTCCGGGGGTGGTAGTGTCGCAGCTGACACCGTCGTAAATTCAATGATGAATCTGATAACGACGGCGTGTGAGGCTTCTATTTCCCGCAGAGGCCCTAGGCGCGACAAGCCTTCTATGTATTGGTGGACGGCAGAAATTGCCGATCTACGAAAGGAGTGTCATAAGCTCTGCCGTTTGGCACAACGTTTGTACGCCAACGAGGAGGCATGTGCCATAAAGGCACAATATAGATCAGCAAAAAGGAGACTCCGGAGCGCTATAATTAAAAGCAAAGGTCGCGGCTGGCAGAATCTTGTTAACGAGGTGAATGAGGACCCGTGGGGACTTGGCTATAAGCTTGTCACTCGGAAAATCGGGGCTCTGCGGAAGCCCTGCATACTGAGCACCGACCAGATGGACCGCATTGTGCGGGCATTGTTCCCCAGACACCTTGTACGGGTCGATGTAAATAGCGCGGAAAGCGTCGTGGATTTTCACAATGAGAGAGCTCGAAGAAGCGGTTCTCAATATGAAAAACAGGAAGCCGCCAGGTCCTGATGGCATCCCGGCGGAAGTTTACAAATTGGTGTTCCGCCAACGGCCAGAATTGCTCGCGGATATTGAGGGATTATCTGAAAGACCGCTCCCTGCTCTATGAGACGCTAAAGGGCCAGAGGAGGATGGAAATTCCGTCGGGAGTAGCACAGGGATCCATCCTAGGGCTGGACCTCTGGAACACTTCTTATGATAGTTTGGTGAGACTCGATATGCCCGAAGAGTCGCGCCTGGTCGGTTATGCAGACGACGTTGCGGCACTTGTTGCCGGACGCACTGTTGAACAGGCGCAAAGCAGACTTGGCATATTGATGCGACGGGTAAGCGGATGGATGACTGCTCACGGTTTCAACCTTGCGCTGGAAAAAACCGAAGTAGTCATCCTGACCAGAAGGAGAATCCCGACCCTCCGTCCCATATCGATCGGCGAGTTGACCATAGAGTCAAAACCAGTGATTAAATACCTTGGTTTAATGCTCGACTCGAAGATAAGCTTCTTCGAGCAAACCAAAGCAGCAACGGACAGGCCTGCGGCTGGAGTGACGACCTTGAGTCGGCTAATGGCGAATGTCGGAGGCCCTATATCAACTAGGAGACGTCTCCTAATGGGAGCAACGCAGTCCGTTCTTCTCTATGGTGCGGAGGTATGGGCTGATGCCCTTGACAAGGAGGTGCATCGTAAACGCCTCGCTCAAGTGCAGAGGCGGGGAGCTCTGCGAGCGGCGTCTGCTTATCGCACCGTCTCCAAACCGGCTGTGATGGTGATTACGGGAGTGATTCCCGTTGCCCTGTGGCGGATGACGCTGAACACACCTTTTTCTCTTGCGAAAGGTGGGACGGCCTCCGCCAGCAGCTTTATGCAGACGCAGGGGAGCTCTCTCCAGACAACATTATCAGAGAGATGCTGAAGAGCGCTGGCAGCTGGAATCGTATTGCGCATTATGTTCGGGCTCTTCTTACTACGAAGAAGATTGAATTCGACCGGCGGAGGGATCGAACGGTAAGGGGTTCCCTGAACTAACAACTCCCTTCCTCCCCTCCCCTCCCGTTGGTGAAAGGAATTCCCTGACTTGAAGGCTCCCAAAGCCGGGAGAGCGGGATGGCTAGCCCGAAGTAATGTGTCAAACGGTTCCAGGCTAATTCGCTGATGACAGGGAGGTGTTTAGTTGGTAGTCCGCCAGCGTGCTGTTGCGGGAGTCCAACACTCTGTGTGTAAACGCATTTACCTACCCTACTCCCAAAAAAAAACAAAAAGTTTGCAGTGAAGCGTGAATGAAATCTGCTTGTACAAACTTTAATTGCAAACCTTTTTCCTTTCGAAAGCAACCGAAATAGCATTCGATTCCGAAACTACTTTTACAACCCCGAATTTCCGAACTAAAAATTCCACAAAGCACCGAAAGTCCAATTAGAGACAATATAAAATAATGCGCCTTCATTTCGCTTGTTAAGATGGACATAGCAATAATATACTGTTATCGAATTCTAGCAGATGCTAAAAACCCTACTCCTTAGGAATTTAACGGTGAATACATACAACCGATATCTAAACTAATGGGGTGAAGCAGCCGACTACAGGATTGACTAATGCAGTATATAGCTCTATGGCGGCCAAGAGCCAAGTCTCTCGTCTACTAACATCGTCAGTAGATAGTGATATCCAGGCCCTGTGCAAGCTAACCGAAATACTACTACTAATTAAACTATTAACGAAACGCTAGAAATGAAGTTCAGCCGCTCCTCCAATCTAGAGTGTTATGTGAACCATGCCCATCAGATAGTTTGAAGTCAGGGGCTATTGACTGTTTTCGAACGGGGCCTCACCGATATCTGAACAATTTAGTCAGTAAGCTTCCCCCTACCATGCTACGGGGGCTAGAGCACGACGGACCTCCTAACCGGCCCCTGACCATTCAAGTCGCGATGGCCCATTGCACTAGGCCTGGTCTAGCGGAATATCTAGGACTCGTTAATGCATTGCAGCATTTCCGTTAGTGGATGTGATGCCAGCCATTGCAACTGGAGGACATCGGCACCAAAGATCTGATGTTTGATACGTCCATAGGCAGGGCATTCACATAGAAAATGTTGCGCGCATTCCGCTTTCTCATTACAGCAGGGGCACCTGCAATCTTGAATAACTCCTATTCTAAACATATGTCGAGCAAATGAATTATGGCCTGCCAGAATGCCTACAATACTCATGCAAATCTTCCTACTTTTCGACAAGGTAAACTTTCCGGTTCACATGTTCGGTTATGACAGGAAAAATTTGGCATGTCTAGCGGCATTTACGTCTTGCTACCTGACCTTGCTACCAGTTTATAAAACTGGGAACAAGCTTCCCATAATGTCAATGCTGCTGATACTTCAAATGCTGGTTCCGGTCTTCGCACGAGCGATTGAACTCCTTTGCTAAAGCATCCAAGATTTATTTCCCTCTACGCTACAGCGACCAGATACCCAGAGTCGTTCTACAATATTGAATCTAGAGATAGAGTTCAAACGGTTTCTGAATTCTGGAACGATTTTGGAAGTGATCAAGGGACTATTCAATGCCCTCAATGCAGTCTGGTAATCAGACGCAGATGGGAATGCGTCTGCCTTTCATCCGCTCGCCAATCTCCCCACCATCCTTCAGCTTGAAAAGCCAAGAGAAAAGCCCACTACTCGATTTTATTGCAGAGGTAAACTTCGTCTTCAGAACCCTATTCAGTTTTTGAAGCATCGATATAGAGGACCTCTCAGTTCTCTCAACGTTTGAGGGTAACTTGATATCTTCTACCAAACAGATGTATGAGAGAATCAGAAGGCATTGTAAAAACAGAATTCAGTTCTGCCAGCAACTAACTCCGCCATGTTATTAACATAGTATGCTGGTCCAAAGCCCAGCTAAAGGAGGAGGATTTGAAGCAACGTACTTTGTACTATATTCAGTCAAACAAAAATAAAATGCTGAGATCAGGGAAAGAGATAAATAGAGTATAGTTGGAGTTATTCTCCTATGCTAAATCCTACCTGATCTCTTGGTGACAAGTCCCGCGACAGGCGGACCAAGAAAATGCATACAATGTCGTTACAAATATGATGATCGGATTGAGTCACAAGCCTAGGAGAAAGTTAGTCCGAACAAAATGAACAAAACAAATACGTGTCTGCACACTAAATGTCGGTACCCTAACTGGAAAGACCGAGGAACTCGCAAGAGCCCTTCGGAAAAGGCGCAGTGATATCTGCGCTCTGCAAGAAACCCAATGGGCTGTTGCCAAAAGCTGCGACATTGAACGCGAATGCGGGAAAAATGGCTATAAACTTCTCTATTTTGGTGGTGGCATTGCCATCTCAATTCTCAATACGGTGTTGGCACTGCCATTTCAGAGGGTTTCCGTGATGTCATTAAAGCAATGGAACAATTTGATGATCGGCTGATGAATAATAATAATAATAATCGTTAGCGCAACAACCCATATTGGATCAGGGCCTTGAAGTGTGTTAGAGCACTTCATTCAAGACCGAAATGGTACAATACAGTATACTGTAGGAGAAAATGTGGTCAGCAATGCGCTCGCCCGAGATTATTACCCTGATTTGACTCAGGTACCCATTCACAGCTGAATCGGCTGGTATCTGCCGTCAAATCACGATACAAATCCCATTGCCACCAGTGAAATTTGAACCGCGACCTTCCGTACGACAGCCTTGTGCTCTAACCACTCAGCTATCCGGACACTGCTGATGAAGCTCACCATTATACAGGGTGCGCCAGCATAACTTCCTTTTTTCAAAACTCAATAAAAACTATTGTATGCATCGGAAAATATTTATTTATTTTTTATAATGTAGGTACATGTCTAAAGTTTTTATTTACATTGTTCTGAAGATCAAATCTGTTAGGTGACGTCCCCCATTCTCCATACATTGCGTGAACCGATTTCTGGCGTTTGTCGTGACTCTTGTTAGCATAGCAGGTGTTACGTTGGCAATTTCTTCTTGGATGTTGGTCTTCAAATCTTGTAGCGTTCTTGGACGGTTCACTTAAACACGGGATTTCAAACAACCCCATAGAAAAAAATCACAAGGGGACAGATCGAGAGAGCGTGCCGGCCATTCCAAATCGCCTCTAATTGAGATAAGGCGCTCTGGAAAGTGTTCTCTCAAAACAGCCATCGATGCTCCTGAAGTGTGTGCTGTTGCACCGTCTTGTTGGAACCAAGTGCCCCTCAAATCCAAATTTTCTAGCCGTGGGAAAAAAAATTCTGTAACATGTTTACATACCGGTCCGAATTCACTGTCACTGTAACCTCATTTTCCTCAAAAAACCAGGGACCAATAATTCCAGCTGAGGAAATTGCACACCAGACTGTGACTTTGGGTGAATGCAAAGGCCTTTGATGCAATTCTCGAGGGTTGGTGTCAGCCCAGTAGCGCATGTTTTGTTTGTTAACCGACCCGCACAAATGAAAATGGGCTTCATCGCTAAAAAAAACAATAGCACCCTCGGGAACGACATCAAGAAAAAGCTCACATGCGTTCATCCGAGAAATAAAGTCACGTTCTGAAATTTCCTGCACTATCGCCATCTTATAGGAATGAAAATGAAGATCATCACGAAGAATTCTTCTCACAGAACGATCGGATAGCCCAAGGGCAGATGCGTGTTTGCGCGCAGAACGCCGTGGCGATCGCAACATTGACGCTCTCACTGCTTCAATGTTCTCAGGTGATCTAACGGGCCGATGGACTCCAGTTCTTCCTTTTGTCGCACTTCCAGTTTGTCTGAATGTAGTGACCCATGTAACAATTGATTTGCGGTCTGGGACGGGAGCCAACGGGGCTAAATTAAAGCGATTCTGAAATACACGCTGTGTTGCAATAACCGAACATCCTCTTGAAAAGTAAACCTCAACGGCAAAGGCACGCTCCTCACTATTCCAACGCATGATGGCGACTGAACCGTGTCGGGACAAAACTCTACAGTATCCCCTCTTGAACGAGACCACTAGCGCTCCGCTATGACATCAACTAACTGAGTGGCGCGCATTTTAAAAAAGGAAGTTATGCTGCCGCACCCTGTATCAGCTGATCACAATATTCACTTCTTTACCGCGTACGCATGACAGACAAGTCGAAAGATGCCTTCTGGCAACTTCTCGATGAAAAGACTTTTCACATGCATGTTGACGACTATATTATCATTGCCGGCGACCTTAAGGGTCATGTGGGTGAAAAGGCAGTGCAATGTGCGAAAGGGGTTCGGAGCGCGCAATGAGGGTGCGAGCGTATAATCGTCACACGATATGCGGACACCCATGACACAATACATGGTTCATTAAACGGTTGTCTCATCTTCCTACATTTTATAGTTTGAACAGTAAAACGCAAATCGACTATCTTATCATAAGACTGTCACTGATTGCAAAGCCGTTCCCTATAAGACCATAGCACATCAACATCGGCCGTTGATTGCCGTCTCGAAAATCAACCCACCGATAAAACAGCGTGAGGAACGCACTGGCCCGGGGCGCATTAAACGGTGGCGAGTTGTTGAGAAGAAAGAAGAAACGCTCTCACTCACACGATTACCAACCATTACTAATGTGGAAGAATCGTAGAACTAAACGAAAGAAACGATCCACAAAGCGGCTCTGCAATCCTCGGGGTCACCAAGCCGGGTAAGCGGTACATCAACCGAGATACTTGGCTTTGGAATGATGATGTTGAAATGAAGGTCCGTGAAAAGAAATGCCTCTATCACAAATTTCTCGACGATAAAACACCGGCCGATTGGAAAATTTATAAGAATGCCAACTGGGAAACAAAGAAAACGGGCGCTGTCACCCGGGCCAACCATTACAAAAATCTTTCGGGATCCCTCGGGATGGCGAGAGAGATCTGTATCGACTTGCTAAAAGCCATAACGAACGTACACAGGATATCGAACACTTCTGTTGCGTTAATGATAAGAGCGGTACTTTGCTTACCAACCGTCGATCAGCAACGGATAGATGACGAGAATACTTCGAGCAGATTTCAACTGAAGAGTTCGCTCAGTCTCCACTTTTACAATCATTGCCGGCATTTGGACTCCGAGGCACAGGACCTGACAACATCGCATCTGCGTTCTGGAAAGCAGAGAACTGGGACCCAACACTGTGGCTCAGTGAATTCTTTAATTGTGTTATTCAGGAAGGAAAACACCATCTGACTGGTAAGAAAGTACCCCTATTCCAATATGGAAAAAGAAAGTTGGTCCAGTAGAATGTACAAATTACCATCCGACCCGGTTACTTTCGCATACCATGAAGATTTTTGAATGCATTTTTGACAACTGTATTCGCGAAATCGTTGAAATAACTGTGAATCAAGCCGAATTTGTCAAAAACTGCGGAGATACTGATGCAATACACGCTGCGCTGTTACTCATAGAGAAACAGTTGCATTTCTAGATCTGGAGAAAGCGTTTGACCGTGTGCCACACGAACTCATCTGGTATGCTTTCCGACAACACTTAGTGCCAGAAGAACTCGTGCGCTGGGTTCAATTGCTCTACCATGATCCGAAAAGTAAAATTCGAAGTATGCCGGGTGTATCAAAACCGCTTCGTGTCTCTGTTGATGTTCATCAAGCAAGCGCCCGCTCACCACTTCTCTTTGTTTTTGTTATGGACACCGTCACACGGGATATCTAACGTCCTGCGTCCTACACACTGCTTTATGAAGATGATGTTTTCCTAGCATTACATAGCAAAAATGATCTCGAGCAACTTGTCCAAAAATGGAATAATCGCCTCATGCAACACGGTCTCAGATTGAATCTAAACAAAACTGAATTTTTGACGACTGATCTCCATGAACAAGGCACAATCACTGTTAGCGGCAGTGAGCTGCCCAAAACTGAGCGGTTTATATAACTTAGGTCAACGCTATCAGCCAATGGAGAACTGCATTATGAAATTGCTTCACGCACTAACGCAACCTGGAGAAGTGGCGCTCCAAAAATGGTGTTCTTTATGATCGACGTATCAGCGAGCGTCTCAAGCCTGAAATTTACCGCAATGTCGGCCGTCCTGTAGCTCTCTATGGTTCTGAGTGTTGGCCGACTAAAAAATACAATGAACGACGTCCTGCGGTAATGGAAACGAAGATGTTGGTGGCGCGAAACGGTTTGGTCACATCCGAAATGAGGGTACCCGTGATCATTATGGAGTTGCACCGATCGTGGAAAAATTGCGAAAGAAGCATCTTCGATGGTATGGCCATGTAATTCGTGCTAACGAGGATTCACTTGCCAAGATTGGTCTGAACTTCGAAGTCTATGGTAAACGACCAAAGGTGGGCCCAAACAACTGTGGCTTGATACCCTGGATGGGGATTTAAAAGCCTCGAGATTGCACCCAGATCAGGCATGCGATAGAGCTAAATGGCGAAACCGATTACGTCGAGCCACCCCGCTTGTGAATGGGACAAAAGCTGAAGAAAAATAAGAAGAGTTCTGCCAGCAACTCTTCCAATTTTCTGTGCTTCCCTCGTTGCTTGTTTCCCTATAGATCTAATCGGATTAGAGTATGAGCTGTTCTCATAGCAGTACTTTGAGTAAGTATATCGAGGGACTGCAAATTGAGATATACATGTAGAGCATGGGACCGGTAACATCGGTACGGTTCTTTGCAATGTGGCTTGCTTGTGGTGAAAACTTTTTGTCTCAGATTAGCCGACCACACTAAGGATTAACAACCTGGGGCCCCAACTGTCAATCAAATCAACGGCACGTTGTATGTTTTTACACCCCGTTCCGGGTTTCTGACCAACACGCGCCACGTGCTCTGGCGGCATCACACAGTTTTTGAAATGGCGCAGAATCAAACGCCTCTTCCATGTCTACACACAATACTCCCATCGCATATTCATCATCATCATCATCAAAGTTGCATCATCTATCTTTGAAACCAAAGAATGAAGAGCAGACTCACGGGAGTTTCCCTACTTGTAAACGCTAAGTTTGGTGCGACCTTTGCACTTTCCCACGAATGTGCCGCTCAACCAATCTCCCGAAACTTTTCAGCAAGAAAGATGTCAGGCTGATCTGTCTGAAGTTTCTTTGGATTAGATTAGTCATCTTTGCCAGGCTTCGGTGTGAAGATTACCAAATCTTTTTGCATATAGTCCAAAGCAAGGCATGCTAAAAAGATATTTCTTCTTACTCTAAGTGCTTGATAACTTCCTTTAGTAATGCTAGATAGATTCCATCCATGCCAGGTGTTTTGAAGTGTTCAAAGGACATGGCAGCTCTCACCTCTTTCATTGGTAATAACCGCTTTAGTAGTGTTTCAGTTCACCTTCCAATACTTATGTGTTGCAAGAAGCGTCAACTGTACTGCATGCATTTCACTGACCAGTTTTCCTAGATGGGATACCATTCCAGCCCGGAGTTAGTGAAGTTATCATCGGGTTTTCTAAGAGATTCCAACTTGACGACGACTTTTAACGACTCTGCACAGTCATCTCTTTTTCGCATTGGAGCTCCCTTGTTCCTCTTGTTTCGAATAGTTAACGAGCCTCTTATATTCACGCTGTGAGTTTCACAGATATAATCAGTCTACATTCTTATTTCATTTATATGCATGGTTCAGAAGTTGCCTGGTTGATTTCGCAGTTCCCGGTTCTACCGAGGAACCTTTAGAACGCTTTGGCTTCGGCGAAGAGACCAGGTATTTTCATAGCAATCTAAAAGTGTGCAATTCAGAGTTCTCAACTCAAGCAAGGGAGCCAAGCTCAACAGCGGCCTACTGCAAAGAAGTAAAGATGCTTGCTTATAAAGTGAAAATAAGTCTGTGGTCAGGTGTAGGTGCAAAATGGTGTCCGCGCTATCTGAAATAAACCCTGTAACCAAAAGATGCTCCTAAGAAGGCTGTGAGTCGACCTAAACCTTCAACGATGGAACCACGAAAGGACACAGCAGAGATCAGCCCACAAGGGGGGAATGCTCCTAAGAAATCCAAATTCCAACCCAAGTCGGAGGAACTAGTAGGTCACCCCTTACCCACGAAAGAACGCTGAAGAGCATTGAACTGGTTATACTGCTAAAATTATTTCCCGACAAAATATTCACTCGGGACGAGCAGGAAAAAACATCGTTAGCCTTGTCCTCATGCAGATGTGCGAGTCATGGGGTTCGGAGGTCGTATTCACCGCAAATGCTTTCGACCAGTTTTTATACTGGGAGACTTCACACGTAGGATACCAATTAGAAAACTTATAACACGTACGATATTTTGAAATCCTACATCGAAGGTAGCTTCATATCCAAAGACCATTCTATCAAAGCAGGCGTCCTTCGTACTAGGACCACTATTGTATCTAGTGTCTGTTTTCGACATGCTAATTCTTGTATTCACGTTTGCGGACGACAAGACGATCCTTAGTTCTCACAAAAACCCTGATAATGTGGCGGTTGAAACACAATCTGACTGTGTGGATTCCTTAAACTCCACCAAGGAGTGAACAGGAAATAGGTCCTTGGAATTCTTTCTCAAACAGCTAGAGTAATGGCTCAGGACATGAAGAATTCGCGCAAACGAAAGCAAAAGCTGTCAAATTTTATTCATTCTAATTCTCAAAATGAGACTTTCACCTCGAACGACATTTTAGTGGGACAAGTCATATCGAAACTAAAGGAATGCAAGTGAAGCAGGCATGTTGCAGGTCTTTGCATCGAGATGTTGCCAGAAGTCATCCTTCTCGGCATCAGGTGGTGTAGTGCATATGTGGTGAATAGTTAGATCAGCTGATATAATGGTGTTAGATCAGCTGATATAATGGTGAGCTTCAATAACCGGTCATCAAATCGTTCGACTTCTTCAATGACATGACGGAAACCCTCTGAGGTGGCGATGTCAACACCATATTGAGTGTGTGGGATACCAAAATAGACAAGTTTATAGTCATTTTTACCGCGTTCGCGTTCTAAGGTGAAGCTCATGGCACAAGACCATCGGATTTCTTGCAGAGCGCAGATATCAATGCGCCTTTTCCGAAGGGCTCTTGCGAGTTCTTTTCAGTTATGGTGCCAATATTTAGCGTGTAGGCACGTATTTGTTTTGCTCGGACTAATTTTTTTAGGTCCTTACACTATCCATGCTTTAAGAACCCTTGCCCATTTCTTGACAAGACCCGGTCCCCCTGCCGCGTCGACTGTGTTGGACGCCCCAGCATTTTTCCGAGGCTTGTTATTCAATCCGATCATGTTGTTTTTAATGACATTGGATTCATTTGCTTGGTCGCCCCGTCACGGGAGCTGCCACTAAGCGAGATTATGTATTATTTGGCATAGTGGAATAACTTCAACTATACTTTATTTATCTCTTTCCCTGATCTCAGGAATTTATTTTTATTTTACCTTTACCTGGGCTTGGGACCAACATGGTATGTTAATAGCATGACGGAGTTTCCCAGACACGTTTATGTATCGCAGGATTTCCGTTTAGTAGATGTGATGTTACCGCTGCAACTGGAGCACAGGGATTCACATAGCATGGATTCCTTTTTCTCATTAAAGGAGGGACACGTATCATCTGGAGCAACTCCTATTCTGAAAATATACCCAGCTAGTGAATTATGGCCCCAGTCAGGATGCTCACAAAAATTCCGCAAGTTTTCCTGCTTTTCCGTAGGATGTACTTTGACATACGTTGGCTAGGATATGACAAGAAAAGTTTGGTTTCACTGTGAGCATTTGCTCACTCACCTTAAGGTCGGGTGACTACCTCTCTGCACACGAACTTTTCTCGGAAACGGCCACACTTATTGAGATGAAACTTGGTGGATATAAGAAGGTTGCAAATTCCACGCATTCAACGAAACGCATGGTTTTGTATGGAATTTTGGGGGTTCCCTATACAAGCGAGGGGTACATTTTTTTAGGGTATTGAAAGAACAAGTTTCGATCACTACTTAACAAAACTGGTAAATCGGATATTGATGCGGCAAGACAGCATGGAATCGAAGCGCTGTTAATCAGTGGGATCCTTCACTTGCGAGAGTGGAGAAAATTCCGCATATTGGTCGGCCAGAAGTCTATTGAAGCAGGATGTCTTAGGGCTGCTCACAGGGAGGAGTTCTCTCTCCGATGTTATGGTTCTTGGTAATGGGTACCTTGCTGTTGCTCGTGGAGGACAAAACCACCTAGACTTAATAATTACAGGCCAGTTTGCGGATACAGTATGTGATCGCTTGAATGTAACTCTACATGAAATCCACAGTTAGTGCCTTCGCAATGGACTCGCGGTGAACGCTAGGAAAACTGGACTAGTAGCTATACGCTACCCACCTTAGCAGTCAGTCAGTATTTAGGAGTACATTTCGACTCCAAATTAACGTGGAAGCACCATATCCAGGAACAATGTCCTGCAGATTGCTCTGGTGCTGTAGGAATTCCATAGGCAAGACCTAGGGACTCAGTATGAAACAAAACCCTTATTAGAATCGATTCGATGTCTATCTGTCTGTCACACCCGATTTATTCGGAAACGGCCGAACCGATTGTCACGAAAGTTGATGAGAGCATGTGGTCTGTTGTTCGCATTGCATACAGTAAGTGGCGTCATTTTGTGTTAAGTTTAAGGGTGGCTCCCCTTGAATGTGAATGGAGAGTGCAATTTTTTTTTTGTGGGATATCAAATTCGAAACTGGTCTCATATTTGATATAGGGTGGAGCGTAGAAGAGTGATGGCTTAATGACCCACAAAAAGTGTAACAGGTCTCGTTCTCAGAACCTATCAAACCGAAAAATCTGACAAAAATCACAGTGGTGTATCTAACCGAAATCTTGGCCTCAAAGTACATCCTCTTCCGATATCTGCACAAATAAAGTATTATTAACGCATATTTTAGAAACTTAGCCGAAAACTAAATTTGGCGCTTGCACAGGGGATAACATACGACACAACCTTGGGAAGAAGAAGACAGTCCAACTATTATTAACAAAGTCATAGAAGGTGAAATTTTTACATTTTGTGTGAGTTCCGTGCATTCTGAAACGTGTACGATGTTATAATAACATATCAATTCGTCAAAACCAAAACAAACTAAGCTCACGTGAATGGGGTGAACATTTCATTTTAGTTTTTTAATTATTTATATATCAATATGAATTACTCCAGACAATATCCATATGTATTTATATGGTATGTATATGTATATGAAACCTTGGGATAGGCCCAGATAGATACATTTGTACATTAAACCAGCGGTATTCAGTAATAAGTAAATCGGAAATATGTGTACCATCAATTTATGCATATATAAGCATATAAAAGCTGTCTGGCGTTCTGAACCACGCGATTTGCAATATCTGCCCCCTTATAAATACAGGCTGAACCACAAATTTATTGACTCTTGCTTCCAGGAGAACACTAATTTCAGGCTGCTTCACCTTTGATATTGTACGTGGTGCAGTTAATATTCATCATCAACGGCGCAACAACCGGAATCCGGTCTAGGCCTGCCTTAATAAGGAACTCCAGACATACCGGTTTTGCGCCGAGGTCCACCAATTCGATATTCCTAAAAGCTGTCTGGCGTCCTGGCCCACGCCATCGCTCCATATCAGGCAGCGGCTGGCCTCGTCTTCTTTTCCTACCATAAATATTGTCCTTATAGACTTTCCTGGCCGGATCATCTTCATCCATACGAATTAAGTGACCCGCCCACCGTAACCTATTAAGCCGGATTTTATCCACAACCTGACGGTCATGGTATCGCTCATAGATTTCGTCATTGTGTAGGCTACTGAATCGTCCATCCTCATGTAGGGGCCAAAAATTCTTCGGAGGATTCTTCTCTCGAACGCGGCCAAGAGTTCGCAATTTTTCTTGCTAAGAACCCAAATCTCCGAGGAATTCATGAGGACTGGCCCTATTGTGAGACATTTCGAGCGGAACAGTTTTTGTAAGTTGAAATAGGCTCTGTTTGGCTGCCAACAACCGTGCGCGGATTTCATCTTCGTAGCTGTTGTCGGTTGCGATCTTCGATCCTAGATAGGAGAAATTATTATTATTTGTCTTGCCTTCATTGATGCGCAGCCCAAGATCTCGCGCCGCCTGCTCGATCTGGATGAAAGCATAGTAGGGCATCTCCTTGTCGTAGACCGTTGTTGATGTCGAATGGTCTGGCCTAGTCAGGCTTATCAATTTCATCGGGATAAGGTCGTGTACAGTTTTACCCTGGCTAAGCTATCATAGGCGGCTTTAAAGTCGATGAATAGATGGTGAAACTGATGTCCATATTCCAGCAGTTTTTCCATCGCTTGCTGCAGTGAGAATATCTGATCTGTTGCTGTTTTGCCTGGAGTGAAGCCTCTTTGCTATAGGCCAATGATGTTCTGAGCGTACGGGGCTATCCGGTCTAGCAAAATAGAGGAGAATATGTTATAGGTGGTACTCAGAAACGTGATACCTCTATAATTGCTGCACTGTGTGATATCCCCCTTTTTATGTTTGAGACAGATAATGCCTCTTTGCCAATCGTCCGGCATTGATTCGCTGTCCCATACCTTCAGCACAAGTTGATGAACCACTTGCTGTAACTGGTCGCCTCTATATTTGACCAATTCGGCTGTAATTCCATCGGCTCCTGGCGACTTATGATTTTTAAGCCGATGAATTGCAGTAACTGTTTCTTCGATACGTGGTGGTATTTGTCCATCGTCTTCAGTTGGCGGGACATCCAACTCGCCGATGTTCTGGTTGTTCAGTAGTTCATCAAAGTACCCAAGCTATCGCTCCACTATGCCCATTCTGTCGGAAATCAGATTTCCCTCCTTGTCTGGGCAGGATGAACATCGGGGTGTGTAAGGCTTGATCCTGCTTACTTGTTGGTAAAACTTGCGCACCTGGTGCGGTTGATCCCTGTACTTTTCGAGTTCACAGACCCGTTGGTTCTCCCAGGTTTCCTGTTTCCGTCTGTGAAGTCGCTTCTCCGCTCGACGGAGTTCGTGATAAGTCCCCGCGCTTGCCCGCGTTCATTGAGAATGCAGCATTACTCGGTATGCAGCGTATATAAGCATAGTATTCGGTAATAGGCAATGTTTGTTTTGGGTGAGAATAATATCTACGTCTGCAATATGTAGTATTACTTGTAGTTCGAAAAAGTATGAAGGAATATTTTGGGTTTTTAGCCATATACGAACGGAAAAATGTGTGTAGAGCATAACATAAAATGAACACAAAATCTTTATACCTGAAGCTCTAGCTTCCGGTATTCCGACTTGTTTTCATTTCATTTGATACCCAATATGACTATATTCGGTGAAAAAACTTTTACACCCCCCGCCCCCCCTTTTGCGTGTATGAGGACCCTCCCTTAATCGCAACTTAGAATGATGTAATTCAGTGCATGTCTGGGTGTTCACACTTTTCACCTTTTCACTAAGTTTCGCGTCAAACGGCAAAGCTGTTTCTGAGAAAAGCGCACATGACAGACAGACAGACAAACGAACAGATAGACAGACATTGAACCGATTTTAATAAGGTTTCGTTTTGCAGACAAAACCTTAAAAACAAGTGCATATCACCTTGCTTCTTAGTGGTTGCACTAAATCGCTTGATTGGCTCTGTTACTCTTTTTCCCACAATTTTGATTAAAAAACATTTCGGGTTAAAAATAAAATTAAAGAACGACAGCATATAGCAAAGTTTTTGAATTGAATCACCAAAATGAAGTATAAGGTTCTAAAAATTATTAACAATTTCAGAACTACTAAGAATATTCTTCTATGTTAAGATAACATTTTTCAATGGTAACTCTCAGTGAAGAGGTATCGAAAGATATTTCAGCAGCCATCATTGTGGGCGCTCATAGTGAACACTGCGATTTGCATGGACATCCACTACCGTGTCTATTGCTACCTTAAATTAATAACAAAATTTATTTTCTCTCTTTTGAAATGTTAATTTCAGGGTACGAAGCAGTTTGATATGTTAATTATCCATTCCAAAAAAACGAAAGTGTCTGATAATAATCAGCAATTCATTTGGCAAATTTTTAGACAATCAGTCATGTCACATTCAGATGCCTTGTATGCTTTCACTCCGCTACGTCTTAATGTGACTATCTTGTTTTCCAAACAAACATATGCATGGCCAATGTTAAGAATGGTATACACTGAGTGATACCATCGTCTGACCAGATCGGGATGCAATCCGGGGATTAACAGATATCATTCCAATTAGCGCTGGTCGAAGCGATTGCTTCAAGTTGAGCAAGCCGGTCTGCAAGCCAATTTCCCCCGGTAAGATTAGATCTTGCAATGAAAATGTGTAGCGTATCCATAAATATTCCAATGAACTCAGCATTGGCTTGACTGACGAATAAACGTAGATACATTAGCATGCATACGAGAAGGAAGTGAACTAGATGCCATACCGTAGACATTTCTTTTCTTTCGATTTCACTTCGCACTCCCATCGCCGCCGCTTCATCGTAGCTTTTCTTGCTTCTTAGCATACATAGCACAAACCTTGGAGGTTGAAGCAACTGTTATCTGGCGTGAAGCTTGTTTAACTGTTAAATCCAAGAAGGTAGCTGACTTCTTTAAGAGATCACGAAACCAGTGATAAGTCTTCAATTGGTTGTTGATCGGTCAACTTGGTCTTCTGCAAGCGATCCGCGACCAGGAGTTTCAGTGTGTGAGAAGTTTAGTAGCGCATATTATTCGCGGAATAGCTCCTTGATTTGATTCGGGTTTATTTAGTCGACTGTAAAGGTATTCATTGAAATTTTGTTAGAAATTGTGCTTGTATTCTATGGTGGATGTGGTGATGGATAGTGTGAATGGTGAAGCTGAATTCCTCTTTGCGGATATACTTTTGTTGAGTTCCAGGCGAAAAAAGGATGTTTAAATCTTTACCCTGTAAAGGCCTAACTGGTCCCACTATCGTCTTATTCTGCAGACTGCAATCATGATGATATCTAAAATAACAGAAGTGATAATTTTATGAAAAGCTGAAATTATTCATGATTCGATAAAGGAAATTGTTTACCTACTTCTTATTTAAATACCAAAGTAGCATCCACATTTGAAGTACATCGACCATGCTTTGTTCGTCTTTTTTCTGAACTATGTAAAATTAGCAAACTGAATCTCCAACTTTAATTAAACTGAAAAAGGCAGAAACTATGCAGTTGCAGAATATTAACTTCATTGTGGTTTCTCGTAGAAGTTATTAAAAATATTTGTACAACCGCAGGGTTCCGTAAATTTTAACAGAGAACAACGACCATAGAACATTTTTCTCTTCCAATAACATTATATTTCCAACGAAATTCTATAATAGGAAACTCATTTCACAGCCCCGGAATAGTAAATCAATCGGAATTTAATCTGTTGAAGTAGGTTGCTCCCTCCCAACAAAAGGTTCCGTAATTCCGTAATTCTTATTCCGTTTTTATCATCCCTTTGGAAGCTTTAAATTTGCTGTCATGCATTCGCTGAGTAGCAGCTAGTTATGGGAAGCGATGCACTCTTCAAAATTGCATCCAAAATATGTATAAACATAGTCTACACAAAATAGTTACGATCCTTGCTCTTGCACTCGTTGAATGTAAAATTCGTGCTTGAATTATTATGCTTCGTTCATAATAAATATATGCGGTTGGTCGTAACAATTTTATCAGATACATTTTGCATTTGCATCTGAATTTTCAACTAAGCGGAATATCTCAACTGGGAATTGCATTATGGTGCACTGAGACTATAACAGTGGTTGGTTCCTCTGCGGGAGAAGGGAGTGAGGGCAACCTTCAACTCTAGAGAATCAGAATAATGTCATCTCTGACCTCAATTCAAACTGGGTCAGTAATTCAATTTCTCTTTGAACTTTGCATCTATTTATAAATACAAAATTCAAGTGTCTTAATTGATGTCGAACTTTGCATGTAAACGATGGATAGTGTAGGGTGATGTGAAATTATTCGTTCAGTGTTTGGAATACCCATTGACCGTCCAGTTAATGCATATACATATGTAGTAAACAGAATGTTAATAGATCAATCTGAAGAGCATTCGCTTTGTATCGCCCAAACTATTATGAATTCGAAATGTTGCTTGATTTATACTTTCCTTGGAATTACTGGAATTATTTGCTCATAACATATAGTGAATTGTAATTTCTCAGGGGCGTGGTATAAGCCATTTTACTAATAGAATGAACTACAGTTTTGGGTATTCT
The DNA here is from genome assembly GCF_905115235.1 of Hermetia illucens. Taxonomy (NCBI): domain Eukaryota; kingdom Metazoa; phylum Arthropoda; class Insecta; order Diptera; family Stratiomyidae; genus Hermetia; species Hermetia illucens. Next base: position 119,280,591 of record NC_051850.1, on the reverse strand, counting down.
TACTTTTCACAATTCTACATTCAGGTTCAATCAAGAGTGGAGATATCTTTCCATACAGTGCTGTAAATTTATCTGCCGGTAGATCTGTAACGCCCTTACGTATTTTTCAAAGCTTTTCTGAAGAGTCTTCTAACTAAAAGAGGAAAATTCAGCAAAATAATATATGGGAGATACTAAGATTCCTTTGTCCTTTAGACTAATAGGATTTCATTTAGTTGTTGATTGTACAATGTACTGTGAAGAAGAAGAGAAACAGGTGGGAAGGAAAGATGGACTAGGAAGTGTGTGAGCTGTTTCCTTTGAATAAAAAGGTGTATTGGGCATGAAAGTGTCAATCTGCGTAGAGAAAGTATTGTAAAGGATCTGGTTGGATACAGTTGTCGCGTTATCGTCACATTTAAATATGTCCATAATGCGGCGAGGGATTTCCATTTCTTTCATTCCCTCCATAAGACGTGCGTTGTTAAATAGTCACGCTCGGCTAGAAAAACAATTCAATGGTAGGAATGAGAGTTGTGTTATTCCTGAGAGACAAGATTCTTCACATCAGAAGCCAACTTCGGAGTCATTACCATTCCGTTGCTGCAAAGAGCGCCAACTATTTCTGTGCGTTCACCTGGAATTGCCAAGGTATTCTAGGTGCCTTGTGGCTAATCCGAAGCAAAAAATTGGTTTCGAGAATCAAAAACATGTACTCGACCAAGAGGCCAGTTCGATTGTGAACAGGAAGTCTGAGATAGTACTGCTACTACCACAGTGTTCGTCGATAATTTTCGATAACTTCGGCAATTGCGAATTGTAGGGAATACCAATGTTGGTACCTCGTGAACGTGTATTGTATGTATTGTAATTGTGTAGAAGTGCCATCACAATCGCCAGCGGGATACTGACTGTTGCCACGGAGGAACTCTCAAGAGTGAGGCCTGCCCATTCAGTCCACCTGCTCAGAGGAGACTGATTTTTGAAGTACCGTCCAGGCTATTGGCGATGTCTCCACTCGAATAGCTTGGAGGATGTCATAATTGAATGCGAAGTGTTAATGGCGGCTTGGCTACCGGCTAGAATGGTAATGTTACCTTTAGGGTTCGCCGTCGGCATGCTCCCACTATTGCAGGTGTCCCCGACCGCACTTACTCCGCAGGCTATCTTCGATCCATCGGTAAAGAATATATGGTAGCCACTCACCCTTTCACGGGTCATAGTGCGACCACCACGCCTATCTGGCATCGCTTGTGGTTTGCTAAAATGCGCTTCAGCTCCTTCCAGGGCTTTTCCAGGCGCTTGTACTATATTCCCCACGGTCCTCCCCCAAATGCTTTTACGCCGACCCATTTGGCAGACGTCTTGCGATAGTAGGAGGCTTCCTAGGTATACAAGTTGATCAACCCCTTCGACGCTCTGCTCTTTAATGCAAATAGGAAAAGCGCGATCAAATCAAACTAATAGTCTTAATTTTATTGATGATTACCTTCAGTCAAACTTCACCTCCTTATCTTCCAAATTCAGCGTCATTTGGCCAAGGTTCATTATGCGGTGGGAAACCAAACAAACCAATGCATCGAAGGAAGATGACATGGTCCATTAATACCCTGCACGTACTTCGCTGGAAACCTCAAATTCCTCTAAGATTTTATCGGGGTTGGGTGTCTGCGTTGTCATTCTGCATCACCATATATCTGCCCTGTGTTCCCACTGCCGAAAGCTGTCTCAAAATTGATGAATAACATATGAAGCAAATCTCCGTGCACTATTCTAAAATGAGTAGCATGGTGTTGATGTGATGAATGCGGGAGCATCCAGAACGAAAACCGGTCAGGATTATTTTAACTGTTATCTTTGCGATAGGATCAACTCAATAACGAATTCTCTTCTTTCGCGACGGCCACTACGCTGCAAATTTATAAAGAATACTGTGTCATAATCTCGCGCCTTCACTAGTTTTCCACTCGAAAAGTCCTCAGCAAAATTCCCCTTGAAAAATGTCCAGAATTCCCGATGTATTCGCCTTGGGCTCCCCTATCCACCATTCGGATTAACGGAATCTGAGAGCATCGCACGATACAGGGTATTTAATGTGAAGCTGAAGAGAAAGGGGGTGCCGGAGTATACTGAAGGAATCTACCGTGCAAGATACAGAGCCTCAGTCGCACCTGCAGATTGAATTGGATCCTGTTGAGCTTAGATATATGGTAATTTTCGTGCCGACTACCGAACAATAAAACTGTACGTAAGGTTTGGATAAACCACAGCTCCTGAAAACCATCTTTAGCGGAGGGCTCCAATTCTCCATCTAGGTCTTCTTGAAGGCGTAGAAGACTATGAACAATTTCTTAACCGTCATTTCTTTGTTTGGTCTCCAATTTATCTTAGGCCTCGGGATTACACCCAAATGCTTTAAATTGGAGAAAAATACCGATCTCTGTCTATTTAGTCGCGGATGGAACTGGATTATCTTTGCAGCCTTTCCATATTACCAAGTCGTCGGTATACGCCATCTTTTTCACTCTGTCTAGTACACGAAGAATTTCATCCATCATCATGTAACCTAGAGGTATCTCTCAACTCACAGCTCTGGACCTCCCATAATAGACTGGATTATCCTTGTTTTGTAGCATAGATACTATCCATTGATTAAGAGATTTGCTATTGAGTTAGGCGTACTGATATCTGGAGAAGGGCGACTTATCCATGATTGCCCTTAGATAGGCATTGCAATTCTAGTAACTGAGGCTGATTGGTCGTGTTCCTTCGGGGCTTCCTTGCCGCGTCCATCCGCTTTCATTATGAAAATTAAGTTTGCGTGACTCTAGAAGAATGAAATGCAGCTCTCATAAATCTCTATGAACCACAGTTCTGTTTGGTTTGTTTTAAAGGATGACTGGCATTATGCCATCTGAGTCCGGAGATTTATGTACATGTCAGAAACCCTGTTGAAAGCCCGGCTGATTTTATTCTCAGGGTTTGCCGATTTGTTCATCTGTCGTTCCAATGTTATCATTGGGGGCATTAGAGAATTTGTTGTAGATAACTTGACCAAAGTTCCTACAGTCATGGGTATAAAACCTCAGCCCTGAGATGCTGTGATGCTTCTAGTAGATCTGTTCCGTCGTGAACAATAGAAGCCGCGGTGAACATATATTCACCGCTCCCGCCCATTCCAAATACAGAAAGACGGATAATCTCTTTCTTTAGAAAAAAAACCTCCTTCGTATCAAGCTAGATCAGGCGCACTACCAATGATGCAGATTCATCTTTGCTAGCCTTAGTGTCGGATCATCGAGCTTCATTTCCTCCAAGAGCTCCTTGGCGGCGACTGAGTTCATTTTCCCGCCTGGATCGAGGAGCGGAACACTTTGGGCTTAGTATTGGGCTTCCCCGTCTACTACTCCAATTATTTCTGCGTAAATGGTGGAGCACCTATTTGGAAACTGCTAAGCTACTATTGCAGGTTGCAGTTCGAGCCTCTTAAGACTTTCGCAGAATTAGCCGATTTTTGACTAGACTTCCGTTTTACTTTATGATATGGTTACTCTGAAAAATCTCTAGTTTATCATGAGCAATACTGAATTTTATTGCTATTTCAGCCACTGATAACTTAAACACGCTGATATTTCAGGCAATTGCTACTAGTTTGACGTTCCATCTATCAAAATGGACACAACGCCCGTCTTCTATTTGACCTTAATATCTCTTTTTTTAACCAATTCCTATTAGTTTAGCATTGTTATAAAACTGAGGTGAATAAAAAAATGAAATCAACATTTTTGGTCACGTGTACCTTAAGCACACTAGAAACCTCGCCAATAACTATTCGAAGCTTAACTTCGCGATAGAAAAATCACAGGAACAAAAAAGATATAAGAAATCACTAAATACGACTTTCGACAGAATGAAACGACTGGCAGGCAAATAACGGTTCTAATTTTATTTTAACATCCTACCCTAGGTAATGGAAAAACAAATGGAGGTGACAGCATATTTCGATCGTAATTCGATGGGCAGATACTGCATTAGCATTTAGTATTGGAATCGAATCCATTCTCGTATCTCTAGGCCAGCTTGGTTCGGACACTGGGACTTAGTGCTGTTCATTGTTACTCCAGTTCACGGTACATATTTGTCCCACCTGCCGGTACTTAGCTGAAAATTCGAGATCCTTTATTGTCCCGGGTTTCATTGTTCAACCACATTCTGCACTATTTTCCCTAATCCAATATTCTTTCGAAAAATTCATTTCCCATTAATCATCTCTTCTATTTTTGGGAGTTTATTTTCCACAGGCCTTTGTGAAATAATGATAACTAAATAGTCTACTCGCCATACCAAGTCCAGATTTGGCTCCTGATGGTTTCAAAAATTTGATCTTCCATAAGTTTTCCAGGCTTCCTTTCTACTATATTGACCCTAATTGAATTAAGTGAATGAAGAGAACATAAGCTTCTTAGATTTCCTACGACTAATAAGTATTTTTTTGTTGGTTTATTATGTTTGTCTCTTGAAGTTTCTATTTAGAGACCAGCTTCTTTTATCTCATTAAAAGGAGCATACTTGTTTGCCATTGTTTTAAAGCCTCTTCTAAAAATATGATATCGTATTAACCTAACTAAGCCAGAAATAAATTACATAGAATTTCAAAACTGTTGATAGCACTCGTCTTTTTATTCTTTATTTTTGACTTTGGCCTTCACTTAAAGCCATTATGATACGAACATTGCTTACATTCTTCTTTCGATTGATAAATTCCCTAAGGATAATATAAATAAAAGAATAATTTCGGAAGTCCTAGTTGATATAAATTCTGTACTGTGAAGCTTCCTCCTCCCTTCCTCCTTGCGGATATGTACGTTTAGAGTATAGTATTTGTAATGAATTTATCGTAGGAAGCACTCAATTCTCCCGGTGGTAATTGAACAATGAAACGAGATTGCGTCGGAATCAATACACAATAGTTCGTCCTTATCTTGAAAAAGTTGTCTAGGAAAAATTTTGACCGTCGTCCCGCCCTATCTTTATCGATCAGCATTACCATCGAAACTACTCGTAATATACCAAACGCTCAACAGTGCAAAGGCAACTACTATCTTCGTCTTTACTCGAATCCACATCCTCATCTTAGCCCCACCTTATACTTCCGTACGGATCGAGAGGAAAATGATAACGTCTTCATCTTCATTAAGAATTTCAGTTATTCTTATGCAAATGTGTGGAATATGTATAAAATGCTGGGACGCCCTTAGCTCGAGCTCCCTCCAACCCATCAATGATAAGTCTAGGACGAACTTTGGTATTGTTTGGGGTCTAACTTTATTAGAGAGCTTTCTTCTCCCCCAAAATGAAAATATTCAATTGAATGAGGAATGCAATTGTTTGGTAAATGGTTGTAGTTACTCCAAATTGAATTGAATTTTTCACTTTTTGCTCTTCTGGCACTAGTGGAACTTGAGAGAAGGAGTAGTATGTGCGTTACGTTGTGGAATTTTTGTAAATGAAATCGGTTGGAAAAGTGTTGGAGACTTGGGGAAAATCAAAGACACGAGGAAGTTGAAAAACGTATTTCATTACTCATTCTCCTCTGTGTTGGTTTACCCGTATCAAAGTGAATTTCAAATTAAAAGTGTACGATTGTTACTCTTTACATAATCTTATTTAAATGGGAAACGGAGGGGAGGGGGTAAGCGATTTTAAGCTCAACTTGGATTGAGACAAACATGTTTGCTTATCCTCTTGGTGTTTTTTTTCTAATCCATCCATCCACTTCACGGAAATTACGCTATTTTGAATGTACCTACCCCAAAAGTTAGATTATGACCTCAAATGGCAAGAGGAGTACTTTATGTCAACAGACGTTTCCGTAGCCTATATAACAAGAGACACCACGAACGTTTGGTGGGGTTTTGGTGAAATGCAGATCAATAGACGACGGTGGACGGGTTACCAAATGCACCGGGGTAGGGATGATCCAATCCGTGGCAAATTCTGCCGCAGTAGGAGCCATGGCGTAGCCCGGGATGTCAAAGAGCTATTGAATTGATGTACTTCGACTGGGATATCTGGAGTTTTTGCGCCGTTTGTGATGATGGCTTAGGTGCCAATTTTACGAGATGTTTCTGCCCTTTAATTTATTGCCGGCATTAAAAACGATTTTTTTCAAGTAAAGGTTTCTTTTACATCGTCTGTTTAAATTATACTTTATCGCCAATAAATGCCTGGTTTAATATTTTGAGATCATTTTTTTTCGAAGTTAATGTGCCAATGTGAAATTTATCAACTGCTCGACTACCCATTCTTGTAGATGTGATAGCTGTCGTCAGGTTTGAAAAATATTCAGGAGCTCAAAGGAGAATAGGTAAATCTCGGAAATTAGTTCGAGAAGGAACGGCTTTCAATTTATCCAACTGTCAATGGCATTTTGGTACAAAGCTGAGGTAAGCTTGCTGATCTAGACTCAATTTGATTCTTCTGATAGAAGGCACGGCAAATTTTTTGGTTTTCATCCATTCAGATTTTGGCTAGCTTGATGTATTGTTTTACTTTACCTCTTTATTATGGATCCTCATATTGCTGAAGAACCCAATCCTCTACTAAACCCGTCGTTTCTTGATGGAGGGTTCGGGGCAATGGTAGAAAATTAATGAATTCCTCGGATTTTTTTTTTTTTTAAATCCAGCTCCATCCATCCAGTGGTAAAAATTTGGTAAAAAACTTAATAATAAAATATTCAAAAAATTCTAATTTGAAAATGGAAAAATCTAAATTAGAAATTCTGAAATCGACTTGAAAAATTAGTTAGCTTGGAAATTTTTTAAAATAGCATACAAAATTCTAAATAGGTTTGGAAAATGTAGAATCAAACCTGCAAAACCACTATCTGCTATTAATTTTCCTAACCTAGGACGAATATACTTTATTGACGATTTCAGGAAGCAAACACCTGCTCACCGTAGCCAAATAGGGTTTATTACTGGTGATTGAGGGCCCTGTATATTCTGGATCTATTATATCACCTGACTAGTAAGATTCATAACTTACACATCTCTCAAAATGCTATCTGTTCTGTGTCCACATTTTTGCGCCATATAAGGGACGAAAACTTATTTTTCTTTTTTGTGTAGGCACTTAGCCAGCCTTTGTCCCGTTCGTTGTTGGCTCGTCGTGATCAGTTGGGCCATTTTGTTCTATCGAAGGCCTGATTTAGATGCAGTTGCAAGAATTTCAAATCTCCATCCAGCGTATCAAGCCACCTTTGTTTCCCTCTGCCTTTTGTTTGCTCATCATCCACTAAACATCGCAGTCGGCAAGTGAATTCTCGTTAGCGCGAATTTCGTGGCTATACCACGGAAGACGCCTCATGAGGTTGCGCTAGAGAGTGAAGCAATTTCATAACGCAGTTCTCCATTGGCTGATTGAGCCGAGATATTTAAATCGCTCAGTTCTGGGCGGGTCACTGCTGTTCCATAGGGATCGGTTGTCAAAAAATTGTTTTTATTCAGACTTAATCTGAGACCGTGTTGCATAACACGATCATTCCATTTTTGGACAAGTTGTTCGAAATCATTTTTTCTATTAGACGCTAGCAAAACATCATCTGCATAGAGCAGTGTATAGAGTGCTGAACGTTGAATGTCCCAGGTGACAGTGACCATAACCAAAATATTGAGAGAACGCTTCTTTGATGAACACCGACAGAGACACGAACCGGTTTTGATACACCCGTCATACTTCGAACTTTATTTTTCAGGTCACTGTAGAGCAATTTGATCCAACGCACGAATTGTTCCGGTACTAAATATTACCGTAGACCATACCAGATGAGTTGCAGGGGCACACGCAACGCTTTTTCCAATGTATGAGGGTATGTAATGAGGGCGATGCTCCTAACCATGTTTCTCCATGAGTAACCGCGTAGCGTGTATTTCGCCGAATATGCTGAAGGTGAATCTTCTTGAAACGCAGACAGATGTTTTGCGGTTACCATAGATCCCTATGTGTGGTATAGTCGGTTGAACGTGCTTATATATCATCGTTAAAAGTTCTTAACGATGTGTTTCGACTTCCACCATAATTATTCTGCATCATTTAGCTCTTGAGCAACCCGCTCATTCTGAGATATTTGATTCCAATACATAAAGCAACAGCAATGGAGTTGTTCACTTGGTTCAAAGTGTGGCATATCTGTTGCAACTTTCAACTTCGAAGTAATACCGACCCACATGCAGAAGTAGCCCTTCGTTTGTTGTAGTCCCGTGCCGAAATACCCAAATGGCCCAAAATAAAAAAGAGTTGATGAAAGCTGGGCGCTTTCGACTGGTATTTGCGGTGATTCCTTATGCGCTGCTCCCATAAGTGCAGAAAGAATATCGAAACTGAGCTGACTCACGTTAATGTTGAAATTGAGATGGCTGTATTTTCATATTTTTGGCAAAACATAACAGACAAGCTTTTTTGAATATGCTGATTTATATTAGGTTCTTTACCATCGTTATCAGGTCTGTCAGCTAGGCCTGAACAACAACCACAGCCCATCAGATCTCTTCTAGAATTAAAAAGTCCATACATGTACTCGCAACACGAAAGGCGCCATCAGTTGAACACTAGCTGTAAAAACCGTAGGGCATAAAATTTATTTGATCAACAGGATTCTTAGTACCAAGACGGTTTGTTCAGCGACCGTTGGCCTGACTTTTCAACTCCGTTGAGGTCAGCCGGCTGCTGAATTGTTTTGCAATCGATCAAGGCTCGCCTGTACAGTTGAAACCAGTCGGGTCCCGTGTCAGCCACCAGTAGCTCAGGTGTAACTGACAGTGCCGCCAAAGCGTGTAGGCTAGCTAAGGCGGGGTGGTATATGTAATTGCAAAAAAAGTTCCTCAGGTGCGCTATTTGTACGGAAAAAGAATATGAGTCTACTTGCAAAAGATATGAAATACCGAAGAGTTGTTAGACATAAATCACTGGAAAAGTGGCAACAATATCATAATGACTGTGGTTAATTCCCCCATCGATTCAGCGACAACACTGCTAATAGGTTGACAGGGCATGGCAGTTATAAGGAGTATCAGTACTGATTCAGGTTAGATGGTTGTGTCGTTTGTACTGAATTTAACATAATGAACATAATGTCCTGCCTGAAATCATATTCCTCTCAGAGCTTGGAAAATTCTCTGAAATTTATCATAAGTTTGCAAAACATTATCAGGAAAAAGTAGCGAACTCCGTAATGACAAGGTTCTAGGCTCATTAAAAAGGATGAAATAAAAAACATGGGTGGGTACATGGTTTGTCTGTTAGTTCCATCTAAATGATCTGCTTTTAAAATTTCAAACATGGGTATTTTATGATCTTCTGTATATGCCTCTGTATATGATATTCTGTATATGCCTCTGTTTTAACAAGGTTAAATCCTAGAGTAATAAAAAGAATGCAACGGGGCTAGGCCTATAGGATAACCAAATCCTATAGGATTCGGAGTGCATAAATGTTTGTTGCTTTCTAAGGTTGATTTGCGAAACATGCCCATTTCCATTTATCACATTTTTAGGTTATGAGCTTTATTGTTCCTCTAACTTCACTCCAAGGGACTTCACAAAGTTTCTTGACCGGAATCTGTCTTCTCTTTTTGATCAGTTTTCACCATCTAGATTTAGCTCGTTTTCTACGCCTATTATCAATGCAGTGACCAGTTTCCCCATATATCACAACTAGCGCTATATGGGTTTTATAATTTTTACGGTTTTCGTGTAATTGTCTGATTCGCCTTGATCGTCTGTAATTTACCTATGATAGCCTTTTTCTGTTAGAGATATATCAATCTCATATATCAGGATTGCCTTAACATATGAAGTTCAGATTTTTTGTCATCTTCGAGAATCTTCAGGTAGCTTAGAGTCTGTCAAATGCCTTCGTACCTAATTTTAACTTGTTGCTCATGGCATCGCCGGTGTCACCTCTTATGACGGTAATGCTAGCCAGAAAGTCAAATTCCGTTTCCTGTTACAACTTAGTATTCCTATTTTTGATTTACATGTGTATGAATTTAGTTTTCTTGACGTCATTTCATGGCCCCTTCCTTCAAAATTTGACATCTGAGTCTAGTCTGCTGTGCATCGTTTTGATGCTTAAACCTTTCATCTAATAGAGTGATGAACGGTGATCAGGCTAGAAAAGTTCAATTAAGTTACCATCACGTGGCACTGATAAATCTACAATCTTGTAGGAAGCGTTAGTTGGACTTGATATTTTTTCGGGATCCAATTTTCTGTCAGGCCTGTCCCCAGTACTTTGCAGATGAGTGAGGAGAACGTTCACTTGATATTTAAGAAGGTCATGTAGAACAATCAGGAGTTTCACTTTGTTGATTGTTTTAAGAGTAATCTTTCTGTATTTAAGTGGTTAATGTGTGCTCTAGGAAAATCCTTTGCCTACCATTTTCCTTCATCCCGTATTCTAAGTATTCTCAAAAGTTTGTTCAACAGGTTTGGTCGTCAAACTCGCATTCCTCCTGAAACTATTTACCCAAATGCTTGCTTTTTTAGGGTTTTTAGGGACCAAATATAATTTTTGTAGATTATGGCGGTTACTCTTTAATTTTCAACGATGAGGAACTACAAAGATATATGACAACTTGGCCTACTATCTTCAGGGGGTGTTGTAATTAGGAAACTAGACTCCAAAGGAAAGCTAATGCCTCACAAGTAGGTTGGTTTCTAAGAAAAAATGAAAAACATTTCTGAGTGGGTAGACTATCAATATACTACAGCTCGAACCCACGTGGCGCACGGTTTCTAATTGGAAACTCTTTGTTACTTAAAATTAATTAAATACACTGAATAGCAGGGAAGAGCAAAAAGTTAGGAGGTAAAGCCCCTGAGGGAAAGTAGTGAAACTCTTTGAGCCACAACCTAAAAATCTTCTACGGCCTAAACTTGATGATTGCATTGATTACCTGTCTGAACTCTAATCCTAATATCATTTGATAACAGAATTTTTTCCTTTGTGAAATTTATATACATTACATTATATTAGATTCTTTCATTTCTTTCATCGATAAGCATACGAATGAGAATAATGAATAACCAAAAAGAGAAGATAACTTAATATGGTTAAATAAGTATGTATAAATAAATATTGATAAACACTGGAACGTTTTCTGTTCACTTTCACTGTCGTGAATGAACCGGAAATTGTCAGATGAATTTCCATCTATAATGGGAAGAAATATTGTGCTTTCCATGGAGAATCATCTGAAAATGAAAAACGTGCTAATTTAATTAAATCTGAAATCATTGATAGGGTATAAGAAAAAGCATTTTGTTTTTGAAATTTAAATGAGAGAAATGGTATTCTATTGAAAAATTGTTCGCAAAATGTTCCCAAAACTTGAGCAATTTTGATATTTTCTTTTCCAAACAAAACGTTGAACACTTTCTCAAGCAAAAGATTTTTTTTCCATCTTAAAACTTTCTAAGAATCGTATATATTCTTTTTTAGAAAAACTTTTCAATTGACAACATTGAGTCTGATATGGCATGCCTCTATACATATATACATTCACATACCGATATCTTTAACCATCCTTCATCTACTATTCAAAAGAAAACTGATTCTGATTCTATCTTCCTATTTTCCTTTAAACTTTCTCTAATTGAATTTAGAAACAATTTAAATAACAACTTCAATTTCTACATTGCATTTCTGCAGTTCATCAGACCGTTGAAAACTTTGAATGGTAAAAAAAACTTTTATAGAGAAAAATTGTGAGGAAAATATTTGCCTTGACAATGTTTGCCACTTTTCCCATCTATGTAGAATAGAATGTGTGCCTGTTGAAAAGTTCCTGGAAAGGAAGGCTTGTGGGCTTAGAGCGGGCAACGTGTATTTTAAAGCACAAGAATAGTATCTCCTTTGATCCTCCCCCACGATTGGGTCTTGCTCCAGAAATAATGTATACATGCGCCTGTTCGTGGTATCATATAGGCAAGTGTGTGCTGTCGACGTTGTTTTCCTTTTTGTGCTACCTTTTCGGAATTCAATATTTTCTTTTCTAATTGAAATAAGAACATCAATAATATTGTTTGCAAGGTCAGATACATTTTAGATTTTGGTAGTACGACCTGTGGAATTTTCGAAAATTGGGTTTTATTGAAAGTAAACCATTTTCAGTCCCTAAATAATGAAGTAGATTTCACTACAATAGAGTTTTCAAGGGGAAGTCGAACTAGGAGCTGGACAATTATCCACGCTTTTATCATATATTGATTCCAAGAAGTAAATCCTATTTAGACTACTTAGAAAATTATAAGCGGATATTATTTGCCAAAATGATACCTACTTCTAATGAAGGAAAAATTTGGTTTTCCTGACAGCTGCAACTTTTCTCTAGATTTAATGGCGAACATTATCTTGTTCTAATTAAGTAAAATGTTAAATCTTAATCCCAGAAGGCGAAATCTAAACCTCCCATTTCGTATGTACCTTATCATAGAAAAAACTAGATCTTTCTTCAGATGTGGCAGCTTACCTAGCTGAACTTTTCAGTCAGAGATAGCTGTCATTGATCCTTAAGTGCGGTGCTGGCTACAGGTAAATGACAATATTAGCTCCATATAAGCAGTAGTTGGTATGGAAGCTACTGGACCGACCCGCTACCAATAGGTTCAAAATCGCCCTTCTCCTACCATAATCACGTTCACTTGAAGGTTAATATTACCGTAGTTAGCTGTTGTTACATTGGAGTTTATACGACTTCTGTTCAATGATGGATGCACTTTGGATATGTAAATTCTCACCATGGAAACTGATTATCTGCATGCATTCGGAAAGCTCCAATAGTTTATATGGATTTGCTTTGGAAATGATGTTAGACCATGGCTAGTTTTCCATTTAGATGAAATGTTGATTCAATGAGATGGCATCATTCACCATAAATGTGGCCGTTTACCAGATATATTGCAATGTTGGGTTATTCTATATATTTCTAAAGATAGCGATGCACAATCTTATGAAATATCAGCCTTGATTCTTTCAAAAAGTGTGAATGTGTGACTTGCGATCTATTGGGTTTCATAACCCACTCGAACTCTAGATCGTTCTAAATTTCTCACATTGATTCTCCAGCCCGTAGTGTTCCTTCTTGCTTTTTGAAAAATATTATGAAGTAGCATTCACGAAGGATAGCAGTTCCCTCAGCCTGCAACTAGAGATCTCTTTGAAGTCGACAAAGAATTGTTTACCAACGGGTTCTAGGCTACTCTAGCTAGACATGGGCAATCATAAAAGGGGTGTTTCTTCCACCTTTCCGCTAATTCTGCAATGCGATTTGTAGGGTGTGCCGAGTCTGGTGGCATGGTTCCCTGTAAGTCATTGCCCCTTGCAGACTGGCGTAATCCTGACAAATTTGCACACGCCTGGCCGAAAAGTTCTCGCGGTTAGGTCTTGTCATAAGTGAGGCAAATCTTCCTTGACTAGACACAGATGGTGAGCCTTCGGCATTTGGAACCTGCGGATGTTAAGCAGTGCGGTTTGATACTACCTTTAACGCTAGCGGGACGCAGTCCATCAGCCCACTCATTTCCTCCATGTTTCTGTGACCCGGAATACAGGGAGGTGGTGACTTTGAGTCTGCCTCTCAGTGTGATCAGCGCATCGCTGCACTTCTCCCCCAGCTTGGTTGGTTGGCTGTCGGTTAGTATGACTTTGGGGCAGCTAGCCAACTACATGTTTCAAGTATTGGAGCCTCGGATACACTGTCGGATCATGGAAGTACGTAAGAATTGACTCACCATACCATCTTTGATCTGTCGGTGAAAAGCACTGTGTCATAATGTTATAGAACGCGGCGGTCCTCCATTCTGCCCTAGTTGGAAAATCAACACTGAAATTCTTTTTACGAGGTATGCCCAGAGTTCCTAAGATAATCCGTCTAGGATGCTTGCAAAGAATTTCATCAACGAGGGCGATACGTATCCGTAATGATTCAGCTCCGGCGAATCTCTATATGCTACGAAAAACCCTGAGAGTCTCACCAAAAGATTCTATGCAAGATCCTTCTAACTTTTTAAGAAAGGATGTGTTCCTTTGTTCCTCGGCTATAATGTTACTGAGTCTCGTAAGATCGTTGATGCTTTTCCTACCAGCCTTCCAAACCGTCGTGGAACCCTTCAGGCAGTCCTCGTATAGCTGTCAGTGTTTGTGCCTGTAGCAGATGTTGAAGACCTTTATTTCATCACAGTGACAATGTCTGTTTACAGTATTTTGCGCACGAGAGATTAAAGGCCGTTTCGAATACTTTTTCCAGAGCTCCAGCCGTGCCAATGTTACGATTTTGAACATCGAAAAGTTTTCTCTTCATAACTTGACTAAACTTCCTCCAGTTGATCCTTCAGGGGCCTCTACAGTGAGATTTAGACTGAAAAGTATCCAACTCTGATCTCAGAACGATTTCCGATCAGATACTCTCTAGTCCTCCACCCTGGAAGTCCTATTGTTGGTTAGTAGGGTAATTCGGTCCTTTATGATTCAGCCTCCTACGATCCAGGACTTATCTATTAATGCGACGAAGATGCAGGTCAGCAGATTAATTGAGGTGTGCTTCAAGTGCTGCAGACTTACCTGTCCGCGGAATGCTTGCATAGTGGGATCGTCAGTTCTTGTTGGACCGTCAATTTTCATCTCATCCAACACCTCGTTGGTACCCCCACTAGATCGAAGACATCGTTCGGTTTTGCGTAGCGAAGGCTTTCATTTTTGTGTACCAACAGATACTCTCCAGTGGAGTAGAATTTGGCTGTTCACCTGGGGGTCTTCCTCCTTGATCGACTTTATCGACCGCCCGAGGCTGCTTCACTGTTTGCAGAGTTGCCTGGCCTGCAAACACTTGCACACTCTGCTCCTTTTATTTCGTTATTGGATTTCATCTTAACATGAATTGTGCTTGCAGATATCCCAGATTGCAGATTGCAGATCAGATGATATAGTTCCCACTTCGTTCAGTCGGTCAATGACCTCTCTGCTATTTTTTCCTCCCACCTAATTCAAAGTTTAACATTTTGATGTTTTAGCTTTGCAACAATTTGTATGGGAAAATTTATTGCTATGATGATTCCTCTGAATTTGTTGCTTTTGGGAAGACATTTAAGTATCGGTAATGAGGAGTTCATCATCCGTTACTCGGAGACCTTCTCGGTTATCGATTTGTACTCGGTAAGGACTTTCTTCATTTTTACCGCAGAAACTATTTCATAGAACTTGCATTCTTCCACTTCCCTTCGGATTTGGTCATCATATTCTTCCCTGTTCCAATTAATTTTCAGCCTAACAAGGAGTCCTTTTCGTATTGTTCACATTTAAAGTTTGGCTTAATTAGCCGCCACATTACATCCTTAAATATGATGTACGTACTTGATGGGACGATACAAAACTATTCCTATCTAAATCAACCCGCTCCCGGTTTCTTATTTGCTTTCTTGGAACTCTCTCTTTTATTGCCGACTGTTCGAGGAAAGTTGATGACCATTAAAACGTAAGAATGAAACAAATCCCTTCCGTCCATAAGGAATTCTTTTATTATTATCTGATCTACCTAGTGATGTAGCTCCTCATTGAAACAAACATATCGAGGATAGATGTCTGAGAAGATATCTGTTGTGAGTGATAAACGCTTCCTATAAGTTGCTCTGCACGTATATTTCTACCAAGCAAATAGGAATTGAAACACTCATTTGAATTTTTTTGCTGAAAGCATCCTCTTTTCTTCGAAGTTTGCCTGTTTCCTCATTTCATATTTACCGGAAGGCTTTAGATGCAAGCCACTTTAGAATATATGACAGCAAATGTAGTTACATAAAATAGTTTTATTTCATTACCCACCTTAATCTCTTCATCGGCAACTAGGCAGGCAATCAATGAATGATACTATCTTAAAGCCGTTACCGTCGGTATTTGCTTCCTAGAACTTGTCTGGTCAGCCAGTTGATTTCTATGAGTACACCTTCCAAAATTGTCCACTTTCACTCTATTTTATAACTGACAAGGTGTGATGAAGTTAACTCAGTATCAGCCTCTTGTACCTGCCCCATGGCAGAGGCCAACTCCAAATACGGGCTTCATCATTTATTAGCGTTCTGCGATGTAAGCGCTTCGTTTGCATATGGTGCGAAATAGGAAAAACAAACACAAATGATTTGTTCCTCAGTGATCAGAAGAGGTTTATATTTACAGCTGCATGAGGAAAGTTGGGCGATACCATGACCGTCCGGTTGTAGATAAAATCCGGCTCAATAGGTTACGGTGGGCGGGTCACTTAATCCGTATGGATGAGGATGATCCAGCCCGGAAAGTCTATAAGGGCAATATCTATGGTAGAAAAAGAAGACAAGGCAGACCCTGCTGAGATGAAGCGATGGCGCAAAACCGGGATGTCTGTATTTCTTTATTAAGGCAGGCCTACACCGGATTCCGGTTGTTGCGCCGTTGCTGATGATCATGATAACGGTCATAGTTGTTCAATGTGTGGCGTGAAAATGGCATAACAGACCCTAACTACGTCTACTTTCACCTACCTTAGCTATACATCAAATATTCGGCACAAAATCTCAGTTCGAATACTTTGTACATATTGAAGAAAATATTGGACTTCCGTCGAACATTATCTATGTTGATAAACATCTCTACCAATTTGCAACCATGAGTGTTCCGCTTAACTTTGCGACGTAAATACGAACATCCGAGGCTAACTGCTTGGGACTTGGTGCTTGGTGCTACTATTAGATGAAATCGGGCATCAATCGATATTGTACAATAACAATTAGCTAATGATAGCAAATTGTCGGGGTGTGTCTTTGTCGCTGGTAGCGGTGGCCTATTCTTCTAAGAAAGGCTGTTGAGGTGCGTTCACATCTAAGGTTGAATCTAATGGTGAACAAAGTGGTTTACAGTGTCCTTGTTAGTCATGTCACAAATTTTACTTTGCCTCCGGTATTAACTTGTCTTGAAATAGAGAAGGATCTGAGCCTAGGACTACATGCTTTAGGAGTTACTCGTAAAAGACTATTTGTTTTGTTGCATTACAACTTGAGATTGAGACTGTTTTAAAAAATTTATCTGAAATGAAGAGAATGCAAACCTATTACTTTCATTGGAGCAAGCATTGAAATAGCATTTACTTTGAAATCTTAGATCCATGTAGTAACATAGACTTGATTTTTTAATTAGTTTCAAACTCAAAAATATTGTCCGGTGCGATAACCGATGAACCTCAGTCGTTCAAATCCTGCCTCCAACAATACAGCGGCGAGAAAGCTTTGATACGCCAAACCATTTTATCAAACTATATCAATTTTCATAGTCCCCATACAATGGATCTTCATGACAGTAGAATTAACAATAACAATGCTGAACCACAGTTACTTTGGATCTCTGCAAAAAATTTCACAATTTTTGGAGAGGTTGCGAAGAAAATCGGGGTGAGAAGAACCATAATTGCCTTCAGGAAACGGAGCACTGAATTCATTTATCTAGATCCAGATTATATAAAAGCTATTGAAGTAGCATTTAGCTAAAACATCACCCCGGCTAACTACTTTCACTGTTATAGAGTAATGGAATAACCAGTGGATTCAGCAGTAGCCCAAATTGTTAGGGACTATTGGGTGAGAACTTTGATTCGGTTTGGCCAATAAATAAAAAAAAGAAATCGTCATAAGGATTGTATGATAATTGATCGAAAGGATCGCGCTTGACGAAACTATTTCATCTAATATAAGCATACATGCATCGAATAGTTTCTTAAGTCTCGATTCAGAGCAATATTGATTCGAGCGAAATTACAACAGGTTCGTGTACATTTAAGCTTTATGACAATTTTAGATAGACGACAGAGGTACAATAGCTTCTCAATATTTTTCCTGATTCGTCTCCATGTGTACTTGACTTAATCTTTCCAGTTTCCGGTTTCTCTTTACCTACAACAAGTGCTCCTCATTTTCGAGTGCCTCGCTGAAGAGTAGAGTTTCCTATCCTCTTCTTGGGAGTATACCTCAAAACCTGGTTGTTTCTGTTGATTGTCCTTGAGACTTGTCATCTTGTAGCTATTCGTGAGTTTTGCGCAGGTAATTGTAAGAGAGTTAAATAATTTAGGGAAAGGGGCAGGGAAAGAACCTTAAAGGTCGCACCTCGCAATAAATCTGAGGGTCGAGAAGCAGCGATTGATGATCGATCCGCGGCGATCCGTCGTGGATCTTCCCCCTCGAGGGCGGCATTCGGGTCTGGAGCCCACGTGCACGGACGAGCGGTTATTTTTTTAATTTTTATTTACCAGAGTGCGCTGGCATGTTGATCTTTCGCTGGCTACACGAGGAGTCGCGTATTGGTTTGACTTTCAGGTTTCGGTGCGGACCCAAGTATGTGCAGATTTGCATAATGACTCGTGACCGATCGAAGTATTCGAAGAAACCCCAACATTTCCGAGAGGGAAGCAAGCGTGTGTCGACGGAACACTTCGATGGAGCTTTAGTATTTACGGTCAATTTCGTCAACATTTTTTTCTTTTCAACTTTTGGGAAAGCTCTCGCATCTGGGTCACCTTCGGCCCCTCAGGATCGATAATCCCATTCTTGTCATTACAAAATTTTCTAGAGATTCACTGCGCTGCTTTGGAGTCCATGTACGATCTTGTAAGTCAAGATTGTTTTAAGCGGAATCTTCAATTATCTATCCCATATTTCTCCCACTTTTTATTTGCATTTGATTTCCCGCTTGGTAAAATCATCCGAAGTTTCAAGTTTTCCCGGTTCCTTCATTCATTATTGAATGGTAGTTTCTTCATTTGACAATTCTTCGTTGAGATAATTTTTAATATTTGCAGCGAGCTATTGACCATCAGCAGAGTAAGCTGACAAGACAGTAACTACCAAACAAAATAGATGGACTTTTCAGTGAGAATGCATTTATATATGTGTGTATGTATGTATATCCAGTGGAGAAAAAAAGGAACATTTAAAATTCCATAATTTCCTCGGCTTTGTAGAAATTATGATAAACTTTATGAATTACCAAAAGCTTAAGCACTAATGATTCCGGTGTACAACTCGAGTAAAATTTGTAGCGAATTAAAAAATGCAAACAAAAAAAAACTTTAAAGCATCTCCTCCTTCATTCTTATTAAACTCAAGCCAAAGATATCCTTCAACCCCACTAAAGCAAGCGCCATGTGTTTTTCTATATGTGTGCATACATACAAATGCTTAGTGCTTCTTGTTTGTTCAGACTTATTCAAAGGATAATTGAAAAAGTCTAGAAAAGCAGGCTCTGAAACTGAGTCAATATTTAGATATGTCTGTTATGGTCCTTCCTCTCCCCGGGAAGAATATCATTTTCAATTAATTGTTTGCACAAAATATCAAATACCCGATGAAATGCTAAGCAATCAAGCAGTTAGCGTTAATCTGCATATTACCCTTAATTGTGATAAAATCTGTGCGTATATAAGGATAACTGCCCAGTTAATCCCGCGAGCTAATTGACACACCGAGTCCCGAGATTATCGCCGCGCAATCTTCAGCCTCTCCACAATATTTCCAGTAATTTTGCTGCTTAATGCTTTCATACTCCCGTTTAAATGGTTATTTCCCCATCATAAATACAAACATAATTCTTTTAATGAGCATCAACGTAACTGTTTTGTCGTCCAGTACAAACACTTAGTACTAATTACCGATATCTGCGGAGTGGAAGCAGCAAAGGAGAGGGGCCGAGTAGAAAGTTGAGTTGGAATCTACCTAGAATATCGATTCAAATGTGCTTCGGGCTTTCGAGAAGGTGAACTGCAGTCTAACTATAATTAGAAAGGAGAACTTTTGGAAAAATCTACCCTTTCTAGTTGACAATAGATACTTTTTTCTACTTTTATCATCGCAGTATGTTAACAACATCGATATCTACATTTATCTACATAGCGACCCTGCGGCAGAATTACCATGTGTGCTGGAACTGAATCCATTTCCACCTGCTTATACAGGTAAAAGCTAAGTCTCAGATTATGATGGAGGTCGGTGATATTCTCTATGTTGCGATCACGGTTCATTGACATGCAAAATCCATAAAAGAGCGCTCACCTGGATTTTCTCTAATGTGTAGCGAGCTGCCGCGAATAGTGGTACTAGAGTCTGTGAGCCACTATGTGGTGGCCAAACCACTGACTGAACATGATCAAGTTCATTGTCACGTCTTTATACCGTTTAACCTGTTTCGTTTGCGCTTTCCTACGGCACGTTGACGCATACGAATAGTATGTTAACGTTACCTGCCGTGCACATGACGCGTTACCTGGTATGAACGGAAAACTGGGTCAAAATCGTGTGGAATGTCGCCTTGTCTCTGTAGTTTTCTCATATGAAAATGGAGATGTCGGTCACAGAATTTGTTGTTGAGTTTGATTGTGATTATTCAATAAGCATCGGTGGTGACTGATTAGGAGGCGTTTCTCTAATTTTCTCTTTTCGTGGTATTTTCAGCACTTCCACCTGAAAATGAAATTCATCTTATTGTTGGTGCTGAGTTGTCTTTTGCTCGAATGCCAATCTTCGCCTATTCAAATTGTGGAAAATCATGAGCTTGTGGACAAAGCCAAGGAAAGCGTTGCGGTAGGAAGACAGGCTGCGCCAGCACCAGCACCAGCCGACGATGATGACGACGACGATGATGATGATGATGACGATGATGACGGAATTGGTGACATTGTTGGTGATGACTATGATGACGATGATGATGGTAAGATTAGTCTGCTACTTATTTAATATAAAACAAAGGACTTTGGTCCAGTTTCATCAGAATGTCTGGAAAAAATAGTAAAAAAAAAATACGATGAGTTAGTGGTCTTAATTGATTTGATTCATGTGCAAATCTTAAACCGCTCGTTAGGCAAAAAAAGGAGTATTTACATACATATATTTTTCGAAAATGAAAATAACGTTAAAGTAAGAAAGTAAATTATTAATACGGTGTGTGTGTGTGATTAATACCGCAATAACCCATGACTTATTAGTGCAGAATCTAATTATGTTTCAATTATGTTTAAATTAACTGGTGACTCACACTAACAGTCTCTACGGATATAAATATTCTCTTGCTTGCTACTTTTCAAGGGTCATTTCTCGCGCAAGGCTCAGTTAGACTTGATGGACTCCCTACAGATTATTCTTCGTACGTCCTCCTGCCACTGCAGAGCTTCATTTTTTACTCATCCGTGAATCCTGGTAATCTGGTATTTCTCTCCCTATGCACAAGAAACAGATGATTATGAAGATTCGCAAGAAAGGTACTCGTCTTGATTGCAACAATTGGATGGGTATATGCCTGCTCCTTGCCGCCGCAAAAACTGTAGTTAAAACTCATACACTGACCACAACAACACATGTTGGATCGTTTTAGAGCCATGTTCGAAGTTCAGATTTCCGCTTCACTTGCTCTTTATCAATTCCAAGAAAGGTTTCGATGGCGTGAACAGGGAGTGAATATGAAATGTTCTTCGCAGGATGGCTATTGCGTGAATACTGTTGCATGTTTTTCTAATTGTTCATGCTTCATTGTCAAAAGGACGTGGAGGATTTCAAGTGACCACGAGATCTTTCCTCACACACCTCAACTTTGCCGAATCGGTACTGTACTGTCGATACCACCCAACGAAATGACGGTAGTAGATCCGTTTCGCCATTGGATTTATAATCTGGAAAATTGCAGACCTCACCATCAAATTCAAGTCGAGGTTGTTCCCTGCTGAATAGTACGAAGAAAGTGACTTCGTCTGTTACTCGAAAGCTCCAGGCCTTAATTAGCGCCCGTCTCCGCCGTGTCATCGGAATATTCTGGCATGCGAAAATTTCGAACGCAAAGCTGTGTCATCGTCAGGCCCAGTTATAGGTAGATGGGTTGATTAGAGTGAGGAAACGGCAATGAAGAGATCACATTTTAAGAAAGGGCGACAAATCAATTACCGGCTGATTATGGAACAATATGTGAAGCAATATGTGGTGAAATATTTAATCTTCTCGGTAGGAATTGGAGAAAACTGAAGTGAATCTCACTAAACTAGTAACTCCACCATTCAAAGGTCTGGTCTGATTAATTTTGTCAAGGATAAAGGAAATCATGCCTGATTTTTAACCTTTTATCTCAGCTCCAATCAACTATATCGGCTACGGCATGACATCTGGATTACTTTTTGCTATTATCTGGATTTTTGTCTTCACTATTCGGGTTCTTAGCAAGAAAAATTGCGAACTCTTGGCCGCGTTCGAGTGAAGAATCCTCCGAAGAATTTTTGGCCCCCTACATGAGGATGGACGATTCCGTAGCCCACACAATGACGAAATCTATGAGCGATATCATGACCGTCCAATTGTGGATAAAATCCGGCTCAATAGGTTACGGCGGGCGGGTCACTTAATCCGTATGGATGAGGATGATCCCACTCGGAAAGTCTATAAGGGCAATATCTATGGTAGAAAAAGAAGACGAGGCAGACCCTGCTTAAGATGGAGCGATGACGTAAGTCAGGACGCCAGACAGCTTTTAGCGATATCGAATTGGTGGACCTCGGCGCAAAATCGGGATGTCTGGAGTTCCTTATTAAGGCAGGCCTAGACCGAATACCGGTTGTTGCGCCGTTGATGATGATGATTCGCATCTGCTACCCATAAATGAAGAATTTTCATTTTCCAATGGCACAAACCGACATTGGTATTCCTCCAAACCGTGGTTTTTCAAATAAAAAGTGATTTACAGTTTCAAGAAAAAGAACTTTTTTCAACTTAAGGTGTAGGCACATATATTGACATTATGAAAACCAAACGCTGCCTTCTTCAGTATGTTTATATAGCAAAACTCAAACGACAAGAGTGCATCCGACTTTCAATGAAAAATATGATAATTGTTCGCATCGACAGTATTCCTTTAAGTCGCTGAATATCTTTTATTTTATCTGGAGACATATTTCAGTCAATCACCGGCTACTTTTTTCAACGAAACCAAGTGGCCTATCTGGACGCTATGGGTTCTTTATTATATTTAAGGGGGTCATCTTGTGTGAAGGCCGTTTTTTTTACCTTTTTTTGAAAAATTATTTTCGAGGACTGGATAAAGATAGAAACGTCATTTTTTCACCCTATGTTTATTGATATGTCTGGTATATGTGATAAATTCAGCTTGATATCGTAGCCAGTTTTTGGAATACGTGTCAATTTATGCACCTATCTCCAAAAAAGGTGTTTTTCTGCTACCACGCTGGACGGCGCTGTGTTCATCTGAGGAAAACAAACTAAACGGCATTTTAATGTGGACAATATTCCACGGTCCGCAAACTAGGATAATTAGAAAATATTAAAAGGTAAATTTTTGGTGGGCTTTTAAACTTAATTTTTCGGATTTTGGTGTTTTTTTACGGCTTTTTTTATGAATAAAAAAAAACTACCCGTCCGATTCCAATTATCCTAGTTTGCGGACCGTAGAAATATGTACTAAAGAAGCCGTGAAAATTTCAAAGAATTTGGTTGGATAGAGTTTGAGCTATGGTGGCAGCCGATTTTCAAGATGCAGTTTCGAGAAAAACGCATTTGAAAATTTAAATGTGATTATCATCAGTAAAATTTTAGCTCACCATTAATCAGCTATACCTGGTCCATAGAGAGCATCCTCCGTTTCTTCAACAAAGTCTTGTAAGGCTCTCTTCTGGCTCTTTTAGCGAGGTCAGTCGACCGTCGTTCGGACCGCCAAATTCGCGCTTCATTATAGCGGTTGGCATAAACCTGACATATGTGACCAATTTGACATCCCATTGTCACTAGGATTTTGAGAATGCCATTGAATCCTTCATTGAAAATAATTACAGTCAGAAAAGTGGCTATTTCTATGACCTTGGCCCCAGAATGAAGGTGTTTAGGAGCGAAAGTCCAGAACAATGCATTTAACGACTCATTGTTATTCTGGGTCTCTGCTCCTAAACTTCTGTTCACGAGATCATCTCTTGACAAATCTACGTAGATTGGTTTGATGACTGTTTGAGCTTCTTCAGTCAAAGGTGCCTTCTCGTGGTGAAAACTATCCAGTTCTCCTTTCGCTTCCGCTTTGCGCCATTTGCACCAACTGTCCTCGCCTGCTGGACAATTTTGATGCTGAGGATTTTCGTCTGTAGAATATTTATGGAAGAAAGTTTCCCAAATTTCTTGCTTCATTCCTTCTATCGAATTTGCGCGTCGACGAATAGCTGACCCAAAAAATATAGTGAGGTGGTTAACAACCTTATCAGTAAGTTTTCCAGCCCCTTTTCCACCAATGCCTTTGTGATTCTTCTTTGCATTTCTAAGCCGCGTTCCCATTCTTTTTCGACATGTCCTACGCATTCCTTTTTTACTACCACGTATATTTTATTATTTGCAGAAATTTGCAGAAATACCGGAGAAAACTCTAGCAAAATGCAATATGCAATATAAAAAACTTCTCGCAATTGGAACATCCATGTTCATGCTTGCAAAAAGTTTCTTTGCTGATGTTGATGCGAAGTCCTTTTTCATCTCTGATAAGTATCGATTCCCATGAAATACTCGTTTTTTAATACGAGCATGACGTGGATCTCCCTTCGTACGATCCATTTAAAAAAATCACTGAACACACAAACAACACAATACTTACAACAAAATATAACTAGTATAGCTTGAAAGCCTTTCAGTGCTCACTCTAGACTGGATTCTCCTTTTTATTCCAAACAGCAAATAAGTTTAGACAATTGATTGGTTTTCCATCTTTTTATATTTATACCTGTGTTCAAATTTATAAGGCTCAGGTAAAAAACTAACAGGTAAAAAAAGATTCGATGCTCTTTCTCATCGAGTACTCTAGCCGCGGCTGCAAATTCCTTACCTGTTTAACACTGTGATTTCTGAACGACATAGCCCAGTTGACAATTAGTTACAAAATTATCAAGCAACTTCTTAAGTAAGGCTAGTCTTCGTTAGGGCAAATTACATGAGCATAAGATGGGGGATTATTGCCAACAAATCTTCTCAGGGTCATTGTCACGGCAAAAGTAGGCACAAATTTCATCCTTAGATCACAAATCCTGAAAATTTTGTCAAATAGATTTAAATAATCCTGAGAGGCACATACAATGGTGGCATTCAAGTTTACCCTTGCTTTTCGGAGTCCCACGTTTCTGTGCAAATTATACCTAGAAATATAAATTCATTTCCAAA